>NC_136267.1:58895620-59418120 GCF_964187855.1 Myxine glutinosa
CCGTGACGAAATTTATGTGACGAAAGTTTTTGTTTTTTTACCGTCACAGTTGGAGTGTTTTATAATAAAGCAAAAGTGATTTAAAACCTCTGAGCGTTGGTAAGCTGCCTGGAACGTTCCTTATTCAAAACTAGACCAATGCGGCTGTGTCGCCAATATGCCTCCGCATAGTCCCACAACGGGTAGATGCCATCGTTCACTGTCCTAAAAATAAACAGGTTTTAACTTAAATCCCTTCGCTGTTTTCAAGTATCTAATTTTCACCAGCCATGACAGGTTTCACATCGATCGGTGAATCAGTTTCAGAGAAGGGATTTTTTTTTAATATTGGCTTTCAAGCTAATATGGCTGCCATACCACATGACATATGACCTTTAAAATGAACGCTCTGCATATGTATGGGTAGGGGATCACGTTTGTGAAGTTTCGTGTCGATCGGATAAAGTTTGTTTTTCTATCCAAGATGGCTGTAACCTCATGACCTATGACATCATAATTTTCAAACTCTATGCAACAATGGTGTTAGATGATATTTGTAAAACTTAGGCATCGATAGAGTGAGCGGTTTCATAAATATAATTATTTAATGTTTTCCTTCAATCCAATATGGCTGCCACACCATGTGACCATGTTTTTTTTTTCATGTTTTCGTGATCATCTTTTAATCGCCATGCCTAGTCAATGACAAACGTAAAGTTTTGAGTCAATCGATTTGGTGGTTTGGGAGAAGATGTTTTTTTTAAAGGTTTTAGGTTAAATCCAATATGGCTGCCAAACCATGTGACCAATGATGTCATAAATTTAATATTTCAATACAAATGGGTCATACATCATGTGCAAGCAATTTCAGATTTTTAGAATAAGGAATTCGATTAAAACATTTTTGGCTGGTATACCACATCACCTATGATGTCATGATTATCATGCTTTTGTTCCCCATTGGGAGTACTTGACAAAGTGCCAAGTTTCAAATTTTTCCATTCAGCAGTTTCCGAGAAATAATTGTTTAATTATTTGCTTTTAATCCAAGATGGCTGCCATACCACATGACCTATGACGTCACAATTGTCATAAAAACATTCTGCTTGGGTGTCACTCCTACTCTGAAAGTTTAATCTCAATCAGACATATGGTTGCTGAGAAAAAATGAGGTTTAGCCCGTACGGACGGACGGACGACCTGAAAACATAATGCGGAGGCATAATAATCTGGACACGAGGGCCGTTCCAGGATAACAAGAGGGGGAATTTCTTTGCAATACATGCCCTCTACCCATCCCAATATTCTGCATAGTAAAGCAATAACAAATTTAAAACTTGAGCTTCCAGGGAAGCAGAACTCAACTGTACCTGACTGGACAACTTTAAAGTAGAGTCAGTTGTCTGTACTAGATTTGACTTAAGATAGCAACCTACCTTGTGTGGTAAGAGTCTCACACACCAAGTTTGATCAAAATCCATAAATATTTGTGGACATTAAAGTCTTAACGTCGTTTCGGAGCTGAAAACAATATGGCGGCCTATGGTGGATATTTTGTGACGGATCGGGTTGGAATGCAATAGCAACCTACCTTGTGTGGTAAGGGTTAAATATTCTAAGTTTGATCAAAATCTGTTAATATTTGTGGACGCTAGAGTGTTAATGTCGTTTTCATGACCAAAAACAAAATGGTCGCCTAAGTTCGCCATTTTTCAACGGATCGGGCTGAAATGTAATACCAACCTGGTCCTTGGGGTAAGGATGCTGCATGTCAAGTTTGATCAGAATCGGTTGATATTTGTGGACGCTGGAGTGTTAACGTCGAAAAGTTAACAGACGACAGACGACGACGACGACGACGACGAAGACAGACGACGGACGCCGGAGGGTTCAGTATGTGATGAACTCAACTGGACGGTAGTTTTCGTAGTTCGAAAATATAGATGAAAAATAGATGAAACGCCCTGAAACTCCAACTTTTAAAAAACTTATCATAATAAGCCATGCACTAAGTTTCAGTAGAATATGTTAAATGGTGTGGCAAAGTCTAGCAAACCACAGCTGGGATGGATAGACAACCAGATAGACAGACAGACGGAGAGCAAACTAATAGTGCTCCCTCTGGTGAAACCGGTAGGGGACTAATAAGAATGGCATCTGTGAAATGGAATGGAATGGCAGATTATTGTGCAGCATGAGAGTTTGAATTAATTAGGGACAATAATTTTTAAATACATACTTTAGAAATAAAATCTCTGCTTTAAAAAAACATTGGTTAAACATGCCAAATGACACAGAGATTGAATTTTTGTGGAGGTGCAAATCAGATAACTCCGACAAAATCTATGTATACAAACAAAATCTATGTGAACATACAAACACCAACAACCACATTAACGACAAAAATTACTTGTTATTAAATATCCTTTTTTGCGTGTTTTAAGTCAATTTACATCCTCATTGACACTCACAGATAGACATGCAATATGTAAGTGAAGTACAACATGCTGTCTTTTGATTCAACCCATGAGTGAAGAGACAGAAAGCAAGCCTAGCATTATCTACATCATACGCAATGTAAAAAAAGTGACAATTTTTGTCATTTCTCACTAAAACAATGTAAATGTTAAAGACATGTTCAAACTAAACATAAGAACACGATTTCAAGTCCATGACTTCTGAATAATCTCCTGATGTCCTGCATGTCTGTAATAAAACAAACGAGGCAATGTATTGCCTAAAGTAGAAGAACTGGAAGAAGAATAACCACTGTTTTCGTGTCTTCAGATGCATAGGGCTGCCGAGGTTGTTTTTCCTTGACTAGGAGGAATGTTGAATGTTGAATCTTGAATTAAAGCAAGTAAGAGTATAAAATAAAAAGGAATATAGTTGAAATAAACACAATTTATCAGTCAAACCATCAAAATAAGCCAAAGCACAGTTTTGCCACCCACCTCCAATAAGCATCACGCAGATGGAGAAGATCTTCTCAGAGTTTGTATTGGGGGACACATTCCCAAAGCCGACACTTGTGAGGCTACTGAAGGTGAAATAAAGCGCTGTGATGTAGCGGTCCTTGACACCCGGGCCGGCCGTTGGGTCTGCGGTGTTGTACGGCTTGTGGATCTGTCGTCCGAGGGAATCGAGCCAGCCAATCTTATGCAACATATATGTGCGCTCCACATTGCCAATGGCATACCAGATGCATGCGAGCCAGTGCGCAATAAGAGCAAATGTGCACATGAGCAGAAACAACACTGCGGCGCCATATTCAGAGTATCGGTCGAGCTTGCGTGCAACACGAACGAGCCGCAAGAGTCGTGCCGTTTTGAGTAGACCGATCAGAATTGTTGTCTGCAACAAAGGGAAAAGAATGGAATTGAGGTCGTTTAAAGCGAAAGCTTTCCTACTCCCGAGAATGATAACAAAATACAAAGGGCTGCAGCTTATCATTTATACAACATGCAGCTTATCATTTCTAATCAAGTGCTTGCTCAACAACATAATAATTGCAAGGACATAGCTGCCATAGGGAGGTTTCGGTATAAAGCCACTAGATTAGACTAAGCCACAAGATTAGACCAAGGCTAGTTAGACTAAGCGATGATGAGCAGCTGAAAGAGACGGCTTTCAGCAGAATGGACAGCGACATGGCTACGGTCCACAGCGTGAGAGTAAAGAAGAGTAGAGTTAGGGCAGTTGTAAGGCAGCAGGGATCTTTCACTCAGAGGGCATAGTTAATGGATGGAATAGTCTGCCTGGAAAGGTAGTGGCAGCAGAAACAATCGATAGGTTTAAATGTGAGTTGGATATATACCTAGAAGCATCATTGTGTATACAGGTAATGATTGTGATATCTGTGACATGGCCTTGCCTAAAGGTGAATGTCCTGTGGTGGTTGTATATTCCGAAAACAAGATGTATCCTACAACATATTAGTATACCTCCCCTTCTCCCAAAACATGTAAAGAATACAAATGATAAAAAAAATTAGGTATTTTTTCAGAAAAAGTGTTTGGCCCTCATTCTGCCCCCTGGAAACAATTCAGAAAACTCATCAACTGAGTAATGTATGCCAAAACAGAGTGGGTGTGTGGCAGATGCCTCGTTGGTCAGGACTTTGCAGCAATTGTGGGTGCAGCGTAGGGGTTCATGCTCACTATTTCAGTTATGACGGGATGCTTTACATTTTACAGCGGCGGTTGTTTATTTAAAAAAAGAACCCATTTTAGCATAGCATTTACTGCCATAATTTGCTCGGCTTTTTGTCCCCCGTCGCACAGCGGAGCGAAAGGGTGACTATGGTTTTCCCCTCCGTCCGTGTGTCCGTCCGTCCGTCCGTGCGTGCGTGCAGGCGTGCGTGTGTGCGTGCGGGCGTGCGTACGTACGTGCATGCGTAAGCGAAGGACCGCATTCGAATTTGGTGTGTGGGTGCAACCCACGTCAAAATCCAAGATGGCCGCCGCCATGTATATGTCTGAACCTTGTGAGCGAAATATCTTGAAAAATAAGCGAAGTACCAACTTCTAATCTGGTGTGTGGGTGTATCTCGGCACAAGGAAGAACGCTATTGAAAATTGGGTCGCCACGTCAAAATCCAAGATGGCCGCCACCATATATATGTCTGAACCTTGTGAGCGAAATATCTTGAAAAATAAGCGAAGTACCAACTTCTAATCTGGTGTGTGGGTGTATCTAGGCATAAGGAAGAACGCCATTGAAAATTGGGTCGCCACGTCAAAATCCAAGATGGCCGCCACCATATATATATGTCTGAACCTTGTGAGCGAAATATCTTGGAAAATAAGCGAAGTACCAACTTCTAATCTGGTGTGTGGGTGTATCTAGGCACAAGGAAGAACGCTGTTTAAAATTGGGTCGCCAAGTCAAAATCCAAGATGGCCGCCGCCATGTATGTCTGAACCTTGTGAGTGGATTATCTTGAAAAATAAGCGAAATACCAACTTCTAATCTGGTGTGTGGGTGTATCTAGGCATAAGGAAGAACGCTATTGAAAATTGGGTCGCTACGTCAAAATCCAAGATGGCCGCCTCCATGTATGTCTGAACCTTGTGAGCGAAATATCATATCATAGCATGTTTTCTGCGTCTTCCACTTTGTCAACTCACATCACTTCCCCGACGGGGGACCTAGGCGTAACGCTTGTTTATTATTTACTAGGCCTGCCTGCCTACCCATCACTTTGCTGACTAGTTTAATCAATAGACAGCATGTGTATACTTCACAAACATATTGCATATGTCTCTATCTGTGAGTGTCAATGAAGATGTAAAATGAAGTAAACACATGAAAAAGGATCTTCTATAACACATAACTGTTGTCGTCATGGCTGTGGTTGTTTGTGTGCTCCTCCCATGTCCTTCTAAAGGGTTCCTACTCTTGTGGAATAATAAATGTTACCATTGCAAATGCTGCATTAAGCTACCATACCCGCTTCTTCTTTCTCAATCCCAGAAAAAGGGGCTGAATTATAAACAGATATAAACCGATAACTGGGAGAATAATAAAAGGGCAGGAAGGTATAAAAAGAGTTGGATAGATTAGGCATAGACAAATAAAGCTCATTGGAATGGCTTAGAAGTGGTCAGCTCAACTGGGATGGAGAACAAGTCATAGTAAATGTCCAAGACCAAGGACACTACATCAAGGGCTTTAAGAAAATGGTGAGACTATGTCAATCAGGCAAGTGTAGGTTCTACAAGGTAGAAACAGAAAGCATGAGTCACCTCCTATCGGGATGTAAAAAGAAATCTCATGTCAGAACAGCTGTATACACAAAGGCACAATTAAGTATGTCGAGTAATCCACTGGAATAGCTGCAGATATTTCAATATCGCAGTCCCAGAAACCTCATGGAAACATGAACCAAAAGCAATCATTGAAAACAAGGAAAGAATGCTCATGTATGACCTAATTAAATTATCTCATCGAGCGTGAACATAGAAAACAAAGCATTTGCGACCTGATATAGCACTGAGGTACAAAAAAGAGAAATAACGTAGAAATCTAAATAATCTAAATTGGTTTAATTAACGTGGAAATCAAGACCTCAACAATGAAGTCAAAATATCTTGGAAGTTGAGGAATGCCCAAATTGAACCAGTGATAGTTGGAGCAACGGGAATGATGATGAATACATGATGAAGAGATCTTAAAAACCATCCCTGGGAATACTAGTACAAACGAACTACAAGCTGTCTGGGGCTCGGTGATGATCTTGAAAAGAGTCCTCGAAACAAAACTCTGAGAACAAGAAAACTTCACAACTTGCTCCATGAACTATGCGTGGTCTCTTATTGAAATGGAGGTGGATACTTTGAGACCTGGGAAGACTCCATTCCATCTTCTGAAGCCCACATGTGGAGATAACAATCAACGACCAACACACACACACACACACACACACACACACACACACACACACACACACACACACACACACACACACACACACACCGATAAAATTTTGTTTTAACCATGGAAGAAGATGTTCATAGAAACAGAGCATAAGGCATTCTTCCAGAAACCTTTAAAAATATTTCACTCACTGAGACCAAAGGAAACACATACCAATAATAACTCGCTCTTTCGCTCTTTCACGAGCCTCGACCTTGTATACAAAAAAAAAAAAAAAAAAAAAAAAAAAAAAAAAAACACACACACACACACACACACCGATAAAATTTTGTTTTAACCATGGAAGAAGATGTTCATAGAAACAGAGCATAAGGCATTCTTCCAGAAACCTTTAAAAATATTTCACTCACTGAGACCAAAGGAAACACATACCAATAATAACTCGCTCTTTCGCTCTTTCACGAGCCTCGACCTTGTATACAAAAAAAAAAAAAAAAAAAAAAAAAAAAAAAAAAAAAAACAGAACAGAATTAAGGATTTAGATTAGAGCTCGACTGATGCCAGCTTTTGGGTTCGATGCCGATACCGATTTTGGAGAGTATGAGTCCACCGACTACCAATATATCAACCGATATTTTGTCAAAAAATGTAAAATTTTCAAATCGATTTGAAAAACTTCTATTAAATGGAATTTTCAATGTTTGAGAACACTTAACTTAAATAATACTTTGAACAAGGAAACAAATAAATAAAAATAGACACACCAATTACCTTTTAACGGATTCAACATACAAAATAGTAATAAATACTTGCTAATTGAGCTTAAGCTATTTTAGCAGAGCCTCGCAGTGCTCCGACATCAGAGATCAGTTTTCTAATACTGCCACTCAAGCAGTGGCAGATTGTAGTGAAGAAAACACTGCTTCTCTGCACTTTCACCACTGAGGGAGCTCCTTTTATCATCGTAAATGTTCCCAACTGTGCTGAACATCCTCTCACTGTGAACTGATGTGGGTGGAGCACAGAGATATCTTCTGGCAATTGGAGAGAGTGCTTTGTAATTATCGAGCCATGGAATATAATATGCCCTTTATTCTATTAAAGCCAAAAAGTTTTTTTCTCTACAAAGTTGAGGCTCATGGAGGAGTATTTGCTCGAAAAGATGATTAACTGATCCTTTTATTTTGAAGATATACCCACAAGTTTGTCAAAAACGTTATACCTTTCCAGGTGATGGATCTGGGAAACCCGGGAAACATAACAAAGTAAACTTTTGAAAAAAGAAGTTATAAGTTTTTATTATTTTGTGTACACATTTGAGACTGATAGAGGAGTATTTGTTCAAAAAAGTGATGAATTTATCCTTTTATTTCGAAGATGTATTTTTGGAAGATACCCAAACAATGCACAAAATAGAATGGCATAAAATAATATAAAATAGGTCTTACATTTGCAGAACAGTATGCCGAACAACAAAAAGCGATGAGTGTCTTACCATGCAAGTTCAAAACTCAAACGAACAGTAAGATCCATAGAATTACAAAGCTCGCGAAACTCGGAAAATCATGAGAATAAAAAGAATAAGCTACCTTTACCAAATGAATCTAAGCAGTAATCCGAATTCAAAGATGCTAAAACAACCAACGAGAAGTCAATGTGAACAGGCAAAGCAAACAAGAGGAAATGGAAGACAGAAACACATCACACGGCAATGGAATGACAACAATGATGATAAAGCGTCATCCGTCCCCCTCTGAGTTTACCAATCTCTACGTCCCCCTCTGAGTTTACCAATCTCTACGTCCCCCTCTGAGTTTAGCAATCTCTATGTGCCTCTCTGAGTTTACCAATCTCTACGTCCCCCTCTGAGTTTAGCAATCTCTACGTCCCCCTCTGAGTTTAGCAATCTCTATGTGCCTCTCTGAGTTTACCAATCTCTACGTCCCCCTCTGAGTTTAGCAATCTCTACGTCCCCCTCTGAGTTTAGCAATCTCTATGTCCCCCTCCGAGTTTAGCAATCTCTACGAGGATGTAATGTCTGAGGTAATTAGGCAACGGAACTATGGTGAAAATACTCCAGTTTCCTAGACTCGAGGACTAGAAAGGAATGGTAGTTTTAAGAATTAAACTTTTTTCCCTCGAACCTGAATGAATTTTTTTCTTTATACCACTGAATTATGTGTAACTGAATTATAGGAGCATACAAGGAGGCTCATGCAAAGAAAAAAATTGTATAACATAGTTATAGAACAATAAAAATCATGTTGGGCCGGTCTCCTGGATCCAGCCCTGCATGGGGTAGCATGATAAGTATACACTATCTTGTGTGCATGTGCGCTGTGATTTGAATACCGCCATTTTGTTCATATTAATGAAGCATCTTACAATGTTATGCTTCATCCATTTCTACGATATCAACTGGTTATGTGTGAACTGATTTCCCATTGTGCATAACACTTGCAATGCATACTACAACCAATGCCTTTCTTGGCACAGCTGCATGATGTACATAAGCATTGTTTGCTCCGACAAAAGCATCTTATATGAATCGGGTGTTTTCTGATACCTCAGGGAGATGGATGCCCCTGCCTTGCATAACCCCAGGTCACCTGTGGGCAAGGTGTAGTACCTGTCAGCCCCCCTTACCAGGGTAACGGTCCGCAGCCATGCTGTTTAAATGGCAGATGTCTCTGCACATCTGGTGGATGAGAGTCCAGTCGACTCCAACAGCACGGGCGGAAGAGGGTGAATTCCCCAACGGCCAGCAGAGAGACGGAGAGGAGTGGCGACCCCCCGTCTATACCACACACTTACCCGTGTGTACCAGCCATAGAAAGGCAATGTCATCATTGCCTAAGGAGACTCGACATCATCATGAATCAGCAATTCTGTAGGTGCTGGTGCCTTGTCGGTGATAATAGGTACAACTGAGCCAGCCTCTACTTTGTATCCATATTCCTCCATAGTTAGCATTGTTTTAAATGTACTGACTTGGTAATGTACTCGGAGGCTTTGACAAAAAATATTTC
Organism: Myxine glutinosa; assembly: GCF_964187855.1. Taxonomy (NCBI): domain Eukaryota; kingdom Metazoa; phylum Chordata; class Myxini; order Myxiniformes; family Myxinidae; genus Myxine; species Myxine glutinosa. The sequence continues at coordinate 58,905,007 of NC_136267.1, forward strand.
AATAAAATTTTGCATATTTTTAAAACAAAATAATTACATTATAAAAAGAGATATGTTCCAGTAATGAGTAACAGTTATTTAGTTTATTATTTTATATTTATCAGAAAATATTCACACCACTTTGTACCATAAATACTAAACATGGAAAACGGATTATTTACAGTTTTGTAACAGGTCTTATACTTTGACCGAATAAAAAACAGGGTTACCTATGTTTGAATTTATGAGAATTTTTTCTGCATATACAGGACAATCATATAAAGCATTTAGCACGAAAAAACGGTAATTATCGAAAAATGTCTGGGTTGGGCTATTTTCATGTCAATTTACACTAGCCTGGTGTTGGCTTAGCGGTTAGGGTGCCGGCTTGGGATCCTCGAATCCTGGGTTCGAATCCCGGTCGATCACTGAATTAACGCCAGGGGGGTTGACTCAGCCTGTTCATCCTTCCGAGGTCGGCAAATTGAGTACCAGCTTGCTGGGATGAATGATCCCGGTGTGTACCCCGGTTTAGAATAGGTACACCGTATCCCTGCGCATCATAAAAAGCGACTAAGGGTTGGCGTCAGGAATGGCATCCGGCCATAAAAACATTGCCTCAAACAGGGAACCATGATTGTCATGGGGCCCACAAGGCTAACCCCTGCTCTAGTGGGGAAAATGGCCTTAAAACGATCATTCATTCATTCATTCATTTACACTGCATTATCCCTCTAACTGATTAAAAAGAGAGGGGCATCCACAAAGATAATCTTACTTTCAATGACATAGCTTTTAATAGCCAGTGATTGTTGAGTAATTTACAGACAGAATTACTTCTGCATTTCATTTTACCATAGCTTTCTTAGTCGTATAGCAGTGATTATCTCCATTTGATTTACTGTGGGTTAACTATAAATGACGTGAAAAAATGTTTCGTTCACAAATGTCGTCTATTCAATTCACAACATGATGTTCATTGCAACAAATATCTCCTCAATGAATGCTCCTAATATCTTGTTGGTATTCTAGAGGCCATATGTAGTTAAATCCAAAGGAAAATGTTAAGTCTGTACACCAACGTATACACAGGAAGTATTATTCTGTACACCAGTCAGTCTGTACACCAACGTATACACAGGAAGTATTATTCACACAATCTTTTCCGCTTATTAAAGATGTATACAATATAAATTAATAAACAATTTTGTTTTGCACCCAGACATCACAGTCAAATCACAAAACACGAGACTAGAAGGATCAAATTGTACAAAGACCAAATATAAAACTGTATTATTGATTCATTTTTCATTTATAACTGACTTGATCCCAGGATTTAACCAATCACCTAATTGTGATGTCAGACCTATCATACACCTTGAAGCATAAAGCCGCCAACATCAAACAATAAATTTAATAAATTTAATTCAAAGCAGGTAATTAGTGATATTTTAATTGCTTCCATTTACAATAAATTTATCATCAATAACAAAGGTAATGCTATACAATAACAACTCTCTTTTGAAATTCAACAAAAATTTACGTTATGCAGTTATACTTATTCAAAAAGGTAAATATATTACAAGGTAGTTTGCCATTTCGAATGTCATTTCAAAGACAGTACAAGCAACGAGAAAGTGAACTTTGGAGTACACCACCATTTCGTTTCAGCAGTTTACTTTAGCCTGAAGTTGAAATTGGATGGCAGGTGCTCACCTGAAAATCAACACCACAAAAGTTACCAATAATCTGCTTTCATACCGAATCCCATCTCAGAAGCAGTGACAAACGTGCAAGATGTATCAGTCAAAATGCATGCTCGATATTATGGGGAACAGAACGTGCAAGTCCATTTTTCAAACAATTTCCATGGCATACATTAGTTCATGTGGGCCCAGTAACATTGCAACGGATAATTTATGTCAGATTCACCTTCTCTAATGGCTCAGTAGCCATTCTAGAAGTTTTATCACTTTGGAGCATGCAAAGACTCTATATATTAAATTTGATTTGAAAGCATCAATAAATAAGTTCAGGTGGCATCAAAATGTGAAAACTTTGGAGGGGGTGAATACTTTTGAAGGCCACTGTATCCAAAGCGAATAGTCCCAGGATATGCTTAAGATATTCCACAAGTGGTTTGTTATTAGGGTTCCGTCATATTGCTAACAAATACTAGTTATCCAATTTGAAGACATGAATACAAATAAAAACATTAAACAATAAGCCAAACGTACTTGGTAAATTCAGATGTATTTCCACCCAGTTTGCTCACCTCGTTGGAACCAGAGCCAAAAATGAGAAAGTCGAAAGGGATGGCTGCGACCATGTCAATGAGGAACCAGCCCTTGAAGTAGTGGACAGTGATCTTTCCCGGTTTGCTAACCACTTCGTCATTTGCATTGACATATGTTGTGCGGAAGTTGATGAGGATGTCAATGATGAACATGATGTCCACAAGTAGGTCCACAATACTCAGCGGGTCACAGGCATACGTGCAGTGCTTTCGATGCCACGCTGTCTGTGATCCACACAAGTACACATATTTTTAAGAGGTACAGTTTTGTGAATTAGAAAAAAGAAAGAAAAATCACAAACAAGTTGACTGTATTCATTTTTTGGAAGAATATGGTGTTGGTGGTCTGACGTTAAGGTAATGCACACCTGAGGGTCGTTCAGCAGGAAGGCTGCAGAAAAAGGGGTAAAAATAGCTGTGTAGATAACGAGAAGCAAGATGAGCCAGTCCCACACAGCCTTGAATGGGCTATAGTGCAAGATGGTCCAACGATTAATCCTCGGAGTCTGCAGCTTATATTCAGGAAGTACATCAGCTCCCAGGGAAAGTACCTGAAGGATTACACCCGACATCCTGTCATGAAACACTCTGAAAACATGCCATACTGACTTGCAGCTGCTTGGTGAGCTATAAAACGCAATGCTTTTTGGGAGGCAATGTCAATCATACTAACCAGGTTGAGAAAGGAGAAATAAATTATTTGCATTTATTGTTGGGCAATTCAATTAACTTAATTCGGAGAACCACTAGTTTGAAGCACAATCACTATGCTTGATGACGACGAACAGCTTGAGCTTCACAAGCAAAAGGTGAAGGATAGACTGATCCAGCTTAAAGAAGAGAAAAATTGCAGGCTCATTTTTTTTTTTAAATGGGATATTTCCCACCACAAAAGGCCAATCAAGCTGGGGGCTACACAAAGAAAACAAAAGCAGAACAACCAGCTCCTTGGATTGAAACAAGAAAATATCAAAAGTTGTCCACAGAACAAAAAGGGCTGGGAGGGGTTAACTAGTCTGCTTCGAGACAACAGTGCCTCTACCCCCCATTTGTCCTTTACTATTACCCGGAGTGATAGTAAAGCGCAATGTCCATCAATGGCGTAAAGAAGATCCCATTCAAAACACAATAAGGACCTCAATCCTAGCAACGTGATGACACAAATATCACTCCATCTGGGTGGTGTAATGGTTGGAGCATTCAGTCTGAGTCTGGGATGTCGGCGGTTTGAACCACGGCCGGGTCACACCAATGACTTTTAAAAGGGTACGTGTTGTTCCCTTGCTTGTCGCTCAGCATTTAAAAGGATGGACAAACAATGATAGGTTGGCAACCATGGCACAGGCTTGGTAGGCCTAATGGCCTCCTGTTGCATTGAAGTTTCTTATAAGGGAAGTCATATAATCTCAAGAAGGATAATGACAAAGCTCTAAAGATCTCCCAATTTGGTGTCTACACAGAAAGGATTTCCCACCCAAAGTGATCATTTTGAAAGTTCCCTGGAAAGTACGCAGACGACGACAGGCAATTGGAACATTCCATGACTATTGCTGTTTGTATTCTTGGTCATACACCAGACACAAAAATAACAATTCTTTACAAACATAAAACACTCTTCTCATGGTAAGTCAAATGTAAAAAAAAGTGAAATGATTTAACACACAAGTGGATGGCATCGGGTGTTGCAAAGATTCTCAGAATGAGATACTCACAATAGCCCCAGAAGCACCGATATTGTTTAATAATTCAAATACAGTACCGGTACATACATGATTTTGGAAGAAAAACGTTTTCTTACCAATTATATTTCTTTATTTAAGAACTTTAAAACATGGGTATTTTTGGAGTATTGCAATTCGTTCTGAGAACATATTGAACATCTTTCTTATAGAAAAAAAAAAATTGAGGCTTATGGAAGAACTACATGACAAATGGTAAAAAAAGGCAATGCACTGACAGTTGGGTCACAGTTGGACACGAGAAGCAAGGGCATGAATGAACAGAGGGAGAGAGGGAGAGAGGGAGAGAGGGAGAGAGGGAGAGAGAGAGAGACTTTGACTTTTATGTGCTTTTATTATAAAAGTATCAAAACACACATGGAAGAACACCGCAAAATTTTTACAAGAAAAAGAAAGTTGTACAAGCAAAAAGGATGTATATACATGTATATGTGGACATTGAGCGCAAGTATAATTTACAAAAACAAACTCAACACCTCATCTGTAAAACAATCGTCGTTCACACTGCCGAAACTTATCCGGGCCGACACTATTCCTTTAAAGCAAAACAGCACATTTTCATCTCTGCCACTCAATTTGATCTTCCTAGTTTTATATATTGCGAGTTTAGCAATTCCGCACAGAAAATTCAAGAAAGGGACTGCTGTCTTGCTCTTGGTGCTCCTTTCAATGCCATACACAAAAATTGCAACAGAAAAAACAAACTTAAATTTATAAAAGAACTGTTGGAGGAAACAAAAAAGGGGTACCAATCTCTTACATTTCACGAAAGCATGGGTCACATTTTCAGCCTCTTCACAAAAAGGACAAACATTCAGTACAGCAGGATCAAACTTATTAAGTAAGTATTTGGTGACCAGGGCCTGATGAACTAGTCTCCAATTTAAGTCTCCGGTTCGACCTAAAGTTGGAGACCTATACATCTCTTTCCACACTGGAGATAGGAACGAACTAGCCGGAATGATCTCATCCCACCGATTTTTTAAAGGTTTTGTGAAACCCGGTATAAGCACCTCTTGGCATATCCCATAAATAACTTTTTTTCCCATCACATGGAACACACCGCAACCATCTGACTTTGAGAAGACACAATGTTGTTTTTTTGAGGTGACTTGGAGCTCGGGGAAATAGAGACGAGAGTCCACCACTTCATCTGCCCCAGTCCACCCGATATTTAATTCCCTGAAAGTTTTAATCACAACTCTCAAAACTTTGTCCACCATTCTAGATGACCGAACCCCCACTTTTGATGTGAGAGACCCGGTGGATAACCATCCATTTATGGAAGGCTTCATCATGTCTCGCACTCTGTTTATTCCATTACAGGTGAAGCAATGCATAAATGACCTGGAGGTTGAAATTTCAGGGAATAAAGGATTCAGGACCAATGGCTCATGCATATATTTTTTTGCATCATAGGACACCTCTAATCGTTGTATTCCAAGGACTTGCCAGGCATTCAGAAGGCTCTGATGAAACTCGGGGAGCAGAGTCGTGTTGACATGCTGCAGGTCCATGAGGAAGAGCTCTCGGTCATACTTCAACCCATCTGCTTCCTGCAGCCAAGCGTTTGTGAGAGGCCGCCACGGGACACACTCACCATACAATAAACGCTTTATCGTCAACATGCGGAAAGCCATTATCCGACTCGGAACATGTATCAAGCTTTGGCCACCTGCATTTTGGGGTCTGCACACCGTGTCTGGTCCAAGCCAATGGTGGCCTCCCCAGAAAAACTGAGTTAGAACCCTCTGAATGCCTGTGACCAAGTATCTCGGAGGTTGGAGGGGGATAACTTTATGCCAAATAAAAGGAACCACCAGGTTATTTATTATTGTCACCCTTGCCTTAAGCGATAGAAGGTGGTGCAACCGTTTCCATCTAGCCAGTTTCTGCTTAATTCTTTCCAAGAAACCCTCCCAATTTTTTTGTTCATATGCTTGGACTCCGAGAAATAACTCTAAATATTTAAACCCCTCTTTGTTCCACTGCATTCCTCCTGGTAACACAGGCAGAGCTGAGGAAGGTGGACTGGGGCCCACCCATAAGGCAACACTTTTGTTCCAATTTACTTTTGCCGTGGAGGCGAGCTCAAACTGGGACAGACATTGAAAGACCTCACCCACATCATTTTGGCTGGAAACAGCAACACAAATGTCATCCGCATAAGCTGAAGTAACCATTTTGTGGTTTTTTGTTAAGGAGACTCCTTCCACTGAGTTCCGGAGCAAAGCTAGTAAAGGTTCGACCGAGAGACTGTATAGCATTCCTGAAAGCGGGCAGCCCTGACGGATGCCTCGCTGAAAGGGAAAAGGGCAACATAAGCTGTTGTTTACCTTCAACAGACAGGATGCATTTTCATACAACAACTTAACATAGGAAACAAAATTTTGTCCAAAACCAGCTCTCCTTAGTACAGCAAACAAAAAAGAATGGTCAACACTGTCAAAAGCTTTTTCTTGATCTAAAAGAACCAAACCAAAACCATGAGATGTAGTACGACCGAGACTGATCAAGTCTCTCACCAAAAAAATGTTATCGTAAATAGAACACTCAGGAACACAATAAGACTGATCAATATTAATCAAAAGGGGGATGACTTCCTTTAGACGTATCGCGAGCGCCTTCGACAATATTTTATAGTCCGTATTTAGGAGTGACACAGGCCGCCAATTTGTGACGTCTTGCAAGTTCCCTTTTTTTGGAAGGAGACACAAAACTGACCTCCGGCAACTTAGTGGCAATTCACTTTGTTCAAGGCTATCATGAAAGAAGTCAAGTAGAGTAGGGCCTAGGATGTCCCAAAAGGCCTTGTAAAATTCAACTGGGAGGCCGTCAAGTCCAGGGGCTTTCCCATCTTGAATTCCTTTAAGAGCAACAGTAAGTTCTCCGAGAGAGATGCCAGGCTCCAGTTGTTGTTGCTGGTCTTCAGACAGAGATGGGAGCAGTTCAAACATCCCGTTTCTGTTTTCCTGGTTCACAGTTCTCAAGGCAAACAGCTTTGAATAAAAGTTTCGTAATTCATCCTTGATGTCACTTTGAGAAGACAGAAGCGCACCGGCAGAAGAGCGCAAAGCGTGAATTTGTTGAGGGATCTTGGCTGTCTTTTCCAAGTTGAAAAAGTCTTTGTTTGGTTTGTCAAGTTGGATATTGTCCATTCACAGTCGGACGAAAGCACCAGATGCACGCTCTCTCACCATTTCAGCCAGTAGTGTTCTTTTCTCTGACAACTGCTGGACATTTTCGTTGGACATGCCAGATTTCTGCTCACAATAAAGTATATCGTTTTTTAAGGCAGTTATCACACCGAGTGTGTTACAGGTATTATAACGACAGTATTGCTGGCAAAAACACTTAATTTGGGATTTTGTGCAATCCCACCATTGCTTTTTTTTTTTTTTTTTTTTTGTATACAAGATCGAGGCTCGTGAAAGAGCGAAAATTAATCACACAGAAAGACAAACAGACACATAAAACAAATAACATCGGGAGCGGTAGACAAGATGGGGAGAGAGGGGGAAGGACACAAACACAACATTTGAGAGCAGGGACCGAGAGACATGGAGACATCGAGAGATCTGTGGGAGGGAGAGGGCTTTGGGGGGGAGGCATGTGAAGGGGGGGGGGGGTGGGAGAGGTATAAACATATGGACACTGCCAGGATATCCAGGAAATAAGTTGGAATTTCAAACAAGGTGGATCTGGGGTGAATTAGTGGGGGTAGAAAAGATCAAGGTTATGGATGGGGGAAGATAAGAGATGGTGGTGAACAGCTGTTTTAAAGACCTGGAGGGAGGAGAGGGATTGAAGGGAGTGTGGGAGTTTGTTCCACAGGCGGGAGAAAAGAGGAATGAAAGAGTGAAGGTGAGCAGAGAGCCGAGATTTCGGCAGTTTAACCATCAGAGGGTTGCTGGCAGATCTTGTGCGACCTGTAGGAATATTTGGGGGACAGAGCACGGAGAGAGCTGGGGGAGCAAGGCCGGAGAGGAGTCGGTAGAAGACAGAAAGACCACCTACCTGCCTGCGGTGAGTGAGTGAAAGGCCCTCAGAGATAGCTTCATCGCGGGAGATTCCAATGATTTTGAAAGCTTTGGATTCAACAGGGTGCAGCCGAGCCAGGTGTGAGGCAGGAGCACCAGCCCATAGGGGAGAACAGTATTCCATTGAGCTGCGGATGAAAGCCTTGTATGTGGTGAGGAGCTCAGGTGTGCCGAGGAAGGACTTCGCACGACGGAGGATGCCCAGTCGGCGACTGGCTTTGGAGGCCAGCTTGGAAATGTGGTTTTCCCAAGAAAGATCATGGCAGATAGTGAGACCCAAAAGCTTGAGTGACAGAACTTCTTGGAGAGGATTGTTGAGAAAGTAGATGGGAGGGTTGTCCAGTCGATCTTTTCGGAGAGACATAGTAAGAGAGTGAGATTTGGCAGGATTGAAAGACATGTTCCACTTGTTTGACCAGTCTGTGATTTTGTCCAGGTCTTCAGAGAGTGAGGAGGCTTTAAATTTAGGTAGGAAAACTTTTGCATTTCACATTCCTTCCATACCATTCTGAATGCTTCTTTGAAATGCTCACTTTGTAAAAGTTTGACATTGAAAGTCCAATATGCACTTCTACACACGTGATGAGGTAAGCCTCATACAACAACAACCATGTGATGATCAGAAAAACCAGACGGCCTTATATAAGAATTCTTGAGAAGATTTACCTTATCATGGTTAACATAAATTCTATCCAAACGAGCCATTGTCAAAAGATTTCTTGCGGCACAAACCCACGTGTACTGCCGGATGTTAGGGTTCTGTACCCGCCACACATCCACAAGTTGAAATTTTTTAATGAGCTGTGCCAAAGGCCTTGCACTCGGTGGATGAGGCTCAGGAGTGTTTCTATCAAGTTGTGGGTTGAGGGTACAGTTGTAGTCTCCCCCCAAGCAAACCAACATGGACAGGTCAATCAATAGTGCTTAAAAAACCTGCTAACTTGTGAAGAAAAGCACTTCTTGCAGAGTTAGCACTAGGGCAGTATACATTAGTCGTGCAAATCTTTTGGTTACCGCTGACAAACTCCACAGATAGTAAATGGCCCTTGCAAATTTCTCTACATCTGATCTCCGACGGCTGGAGTCTAGGATGTAACACGACTGCCACACCAGCCTTGGCATCAACGAAAGCACTGGAGAAAAAGTGACAACCTTTAAAGATATTACGCCACTCAACCTCAGAAGACTGATTTGCATGCGTCTCTTGTAACATCAGCACATCAATTTTTTCATTCTGAAACATTTGAAACACCTGGAGGCGACCACCGTTGATGTTTAAGGATGCTACTTTTATCTCCACTCTGTTAACTATTCATGAAGTTCCTTGCCCGCTCGAGTTACACATTTTCTTAGCCTCTGGAATTGAGGTTCTGACATGTTAACCTGATAAGGTTCACGAATCATGTTCTTTGCAGTCAAAATAAAATCATGCAGATTCGGAAAGTAGTCTTTGATTTTTACATGTCTTTTCCTGAACGTTTCTTCAAGGAACTTGATAACATTTTCTTGAGAAACCATGGTGATGGTATTGTCATCACCCGCCTCACTCTCTTGAGCACTTAAAGCACTAAAGAGTGGAGTAGAAGAGGTTTCATCAGAATCAAGTGCTTCGTCTTGATCTGCACCTTTTCCTACTATTTGTTGAACACTTAGTTTTGGAAACAGCAATTCTACAGGGTCAAGGACCTCCGCACTCTTTGCAGACCCTTCCAGATTTACCATATCCCCTGTGGCTATAAGTATGTCCCCCAGCTCATCATCCCTTTCATTTTTATCTGTCAGGGAAGGGTTAACGTTATCCTCACAGTCGTAAGGACTTTCCCCTTTATCTATTTTTTCCTCACTAGCAGATCCAGCTGCTAACTCGTCTGAGCGAGTTTGGTTATCAGGACAAGGACTTACCACATCCTGAGAGGATCGACTATTTTCCGGGTCATGCTCAATGTCGGTAAGTGGTGCAAGCGAATCTTCCTCACGTACACACACTTCCGGTACCATCTCCATTACCGCCAAGGAGTTTCCGGTGTAGGCCTCACCCTGGAGGTCCTGCGAGCCTGACACGATCTGAATCTTATTTTGTTTTTCTTCGGAATCACAGGATTCATCACTTGAACGCTTCTGACCTTTTTTCCTGGTGTCCGCTACCGATACTTCCATGGTATCGTCCGCACTGTCGTGTACAGTGGACGAAATGGGAGAGGGTTCAACCACTTTCATTCCCACCTTAAATGGAGGAGCGGGGTTAGTCACCTCACGTTCTAGATCTATCACTTCCCCCCCCCGCCCCCCCCTGGTGGGGGTGGTCGGGTCTGGCGCTTCGCTCACCGCAGTCGGTGCGATGGGTGGATTAACCACTCGATCCGCCTCCTCCCCTTCATTGTGCGGTGAAGAGGAGTCACTCCTCACCAATCCTCCGCTTTCCTGCGGTGTAACCGCATTGGGACAGGCACTCCTCACATGCCCGTAAGCCCCACACTCGAAACACGTCATAGCCTCCGAGGAGGCATACATTTTGTATTCAAAGCCGTTGATTTTCACACTCAACACGACATTGAGCGTTTTTACATTTGCAGGCAGTATCATGTACACCACCCTCTTGAAGGACATGACATGTTTGAATCGTTCACAAACATTTCGCATCGGCACCATCGAAATCCTCGATACGACCTTACCGAACTTGTTTAATTGTTCACGTAAATCCTCATTCCTAATAAATGGCGGGATATTACTGATGTTAATCTTTACCGTCGGGGCTTGTAAAGCGAACACGGAGAGGAACGTGTTCGGTTCAATGAACAAGCCTTGTTCGACTACACTCGCTACCATGTGCTCCTCGGACAAAAATACGACGAATTTCTTATTCATAGGAGAGGCAGCACGAATACTGTGTGCACCAACGATGTTTCCAATGGCGGAAAGCACATCGTTAATTTCCACCTCGTTGGGAGGAACACAAGCTAGCCCGTGTTTACGAGTTAGCGATTCGTACGTATCAATGCGGAAACGTTCGCCCGCCATTCTAACTCGACCAGCCTTGGCATCAGTGACACCCTGGAGGTCCTGCGACCTTCCTTGTCTCGGAAACAAGTTAGTAACCGAGAACCGAGAAAACCCAGTTTGTCGAACACCAACAAACAGATCAAATTCCCCCCCCCCCCCCCCCCTTGTCCGAACCGGACAAGAAGGTATCAAACCTAAATAATCGAGCTAAAGTAAATAATAAACGTGCGTTATAAGCACAAAAATGGCTTACAAAGCGCCGTCAAAGCCAGTAGGCCACACCCAACGCTCTCAGTAGACCCAGTAGGCCCGCTCTCATTCCTCTCTCTCTCGAAGACAAGGGTGCAGAACGGATGAAAACACAATGCCGAAGCACACAGGATGAAAAGGGAGAGGGAGGGGGAGGGGGGGGAACGCAACGGGCTCACCAAAGCACAGAGCAGTTGCTCACAGCCGCCATGACGCCGCACCGATAGGTGGCGACAGAGAGAGAGAGAGAGAGAGAGAGAGAGAGAGACTTTGACTTTTGAAGCTCTTTTATTATAAAGGTAAGAAAACCATACAAGTCATGCAAATAATAAAGTCACCACAATTCAAAACATGTGCAGCCAAACAACAACAATAAAAACACCAAGCACTAAAATAAAAAACTTAACAAACCATGATCAAGTTTACAAAACCCACCCTTTGCACACCATTTTTCCACAAAGGTTTGTAAATCATCTTTCATTTGGCAAAAAGAAAATTCCAAGCATAACCTTGCCATGACTGGAGCCTTAAACACAATTACCACATCACATAAAATATCAGCATTTGCCAGGAGCTTTGCTTTTCTTGTTTTGTAGATTGCTAATTTTCCAATAGAAATTAAGGAATTAGCAAGAGCAGTCTCAGAGCGTTTTTTATAACTAAGTGGTGTTCCAAAGATAAAAACACGTGTAGAAAAAGAAAAGTTCATACGATTAAAAAAAGTTGATAAAAAACTGATAAAAAACCAAAGAAGGGAAAGAGTCTTGCACAATCTACGTAAGCATGGAAAAGGTCTTCAGAAATCATACAAAAGGGGCATTCCACTGAATTATCCTCATTAAAACGATGTAATAAAACATTGGAGGGCAACACCATATGGGCGAGTCTCCAAGCAATATCACCAGTCCTTTTAACAATCGGTGAAACATACATTGCAGACCATTGCGGATGGGAGGGAGACCCAGAAGGCAGTTTCTCTTTCCATCGAGCCACAAAAGAAAGAGGCTGTAACGAGGGAAACCGAACTGAGATACACAAACGATACAGTCTCTTTTTATCCTTGCTGGAAAGTGGCGATGAGGAGAGCAAGATAGATGTTGTGGCGCTATCAGCTGGCAGGCTAGAGCTAGCACAGATCTGTGGTGGTGTATGGTGGTCACCAATGTTGGCGGTTGAGCTCAGGCCCAGGTGCCTAAAAACACACAGGATTTCCTGTAGGACCTTGGCTACGCTCCTCAAAGATCTGATGCCAGTTCTTACTTGAAGATGTCCTGCAGAGAACCAACTGTTCCTGTTACAGTCACGAAGGTCCTGAGTCGTTTTCACGCCAGCACTCACAAAACGTTGCACAAAGGCACGTGAGCGAGGAATAGCAGGAAAGAGGGCATTGTAGAAAAGGGGTTCCCGGAGGAACCTTTCACTGTTGTATGTCTCCATTTGGCGAGTTATTGAAATGGACCGCCAGACGTTCAAGACATCTTGGTAAAAGTCAGGGAGCAGCGAAGCATCGACATGTTGCAGCTCCATGAAGAAGAGTTCACAATTGTACCCAAGCATGCCGGCTTGTTTTAGTATAGTTTGCAGTCGATTTCCAGGGCAAGGCCTCCAGAAATATAAAACGACGAGCTGTGGAGACTCGGAAGGCCATCACCCGACAAAGAATGTCCACAAGCCCATGACCTCCTTCTGCCATGGGAGGCAAATAGTCTCTGGCTTTAGCCAGTGTTTGCCATCCCAAAAGAAGTCAAGTAAACATTTTTGGATTGACGACACCAACGTTGCAGGTGGCTGCAAGGCAATCATTTTATGCCATAAGAGAGGGGCCACCAGGTTGTTAATGACCAGGGCACGACCTCGGAAAGACAAGGTCGACAAAATTCCTCTCCATCTGTTTAATTTGTTGCTGATTTTGTGCAGCAAACCATCCCAATTCCTTTTGACAAAGCCTGGGGTTCCAAGGTAAACACCGAGGTATTTCACACCTTCTTTTTCCCATGTCAAATTCATAGGGAGAATTGGAAGGGCAGAAGGTGGCGTACCGCCGACCCAAACTGCTTTGCATTTTGACCAATTAATTTGCGTTGTACATGCTTGAGAGTAAACCCGTAGGCACTCAAATAGCAGAGCAATGTCATTACTGCTGCGAACAGCAACACATACATCATCAGCATAGGCCGAAATGATAACGGGATTTTCTGAGGGAGTCAATGAAAATCCCATAAGAGAAGATCGTAAACGAATCAAAAGGGGCTCAATGCAAAGAGAGTACAATATTCCAGATAAGGGACAGCCTTGCCGAATTCCCCTCCCAATCCGCAAAGGTGAACAGAGACCATCATTGATTTTGATCAAGCTAAAAATGTGATTATACAATAAGGATACATATGAAATAAAGGATGCCCCAAAACCAAATTGCTTTAAAATGTGAAACAAATACTCATGATTAACAGAGTCAAAAGCCTTTTCTTGGTCAATAAAAAAGAGACCGGTATGTTGTTGTTGAAATGCACACACATCCCACAGGTCTCGTACCAAAAAAATGTTATCGTGCATAGATCTGTGCATAACACAGTACGATTGATCCTGATGTATAACTGTGCTTAGAACAGTCTTTACACGGTTAGCTAGCGTTTTGGCAAAAATCTTGTAATCTGTGCAGAGAAGAGAGATTGGACGCCAGTTCTGTATCAATTGCAGGTCGATTTTCTTAGGGATAAGGCAAACAACTGCACGCCGACAACTAAGGGGTAACAATCCCTCACGCAGACTGTATAAAAACACTGAGTGCAAAGCAGGACCAAGCATGTCCCAAAAGGTTTTATAAAATTCAGCTGGTAGCCCATCAAAACCAGGAGCCTTATGATCAGCAAGGCCATCGAGCGCAGTTTTAAGTTCACCGAGAGTAATGTTCTCATCCAAGACATGCCGTTGATGCTCATCTATCTGCGGTAAATTGGTCGTAATATTCTGCATTGCAGGCACATCATTGGGCTTAAAGGAAAACACATTCTCAAAATAAGACCGAACAAAATGAACAATCTCCGTATTATCACTAAGAATATGCCCATCACTAGCCCGAAGACTAAGCATTTGCTGGCTCGCCTTCGTCGTCTTCTCAAACTTAAAGAAATCTTTACAACATGTGTCTGATGACAGTAAACCATTCACTCTCAGCCTGACTAAGGCACCAATACCATTTTCTTGAATTAATTCCTTAAGCAGAGTTTGTTTTTCAAAGAGGAGTTGACACCGTCTTTCATCACTGAGGACCTCAGCACCTTCCTGCAATCGTAGAATTTCTTGTTTCAAGGCATCAATACATAATTGTTTACTTTGAGAGCAATTGGTTTTGTATTGCTGACAGAAAACACGGATCTGCGCTTTAGCATAGTCCCACCACTGACAGAGATTTAGGAAACGATGTTGGAAATCCACAACCTTGTCCCAAAAAACCACAAAGGATGATTTAAAGAAAGGATCGCTCAGAAGTGAGGTGTTAAAGGACCAATACAGGGTGCGGCGTTTGAAACGAGGAAAAGAAAAGCACAGTTTTACCAAAGAACTAGAACGGGCACTCGGTAGAGCGCATACCTTCGCCGCAGCTACTGTTCTGTACTTGGCATGGGAGTGTAGGGAACAGAACAGTGAACAGTTTGGTGCTGATTTCATGCAAATCGGATAAGAATTGACCGAGTTATGACAAAAAACGCACATTTTGCAAGGTCGTGACCCCCCTGACCTTTGACCCCCAACCGCTAACAAGGGTAATGTCTTCACTGGGTCATGTCGTATATCACAAGATCGGGCATTGAATTCTGAACATTTTGGCATTAGTTGCATGCCAATTGGATAAAAATTGACCGCGCTATGGTAAAAATACGATTTTGACCTTTTCGTGACCTTGACCTTGACCTTTGACCCGATTGCTCCCAAAATCTAATCAAATGTGTCCCGTATAATAACCAATCATCCCACCAAATTTCATGCAATTCGGTTGAATACTTTTTGAGTTATGCGAATAACATACACACACACACACACACAGACATACAAATAAATACACAGCGATCAAAACATAACCTTCCGCTTTTGCGAAGGTAATGATCAGAGAAGCCTGAAGGGACAATAGCCGTATATGTCACAAGGTTGACAGCAGAGTTAGGAATATAAAATTTATCAAGACGAGCAAGTGAAAGATGATTTAGTAAAACCCGACACCAGCTAAATTGCTGCAGGTTTGGGTGTTGTTGCCGCCATACATCGTTGAGGTCATGCCGCGAAATTATACTGGAAAGAGGCCTACTTGAAGCTGGATGTGGCTCTGCACTGTTCCTATCTAAAGTTGGGTTTACAGTACAGTTAAAGTCACCCCCTAAGCACAACAACGTATCAGAAGAGAGGTGTCTCAGGAAATTAAAGGACTGATTAAAAAAAGTTCCTCTATCTGTGCTATCGCTTGGAGCATAGACGTTAACAAACATAAATCGTTGCTGATTGTATGCAAGCTCTACAGAGGCTAGATAGCCTGGTACGATTTCCTTAAAGATGGGGGGGGGGGGGGGGGGGGAGACAGACAAACGTGAACTGACAAAAAAAGCAATACCCGCACTCACAGAATCTGTATTACTAAAAAACCAAGTGCCAATCAGCTGTTGCTGCCAATCAGCCATGCAGTCTGCAGTGGCACGAGTTTCTTGCAATAAAAGTACATCAATCTTTTCCCTCCTGGCTAATTGCACAGTTTGGGACCGACGCAGCTGACTGCGCCCACCATTAATGTTCAAGCTTGCTATGTTCATAGAAACATAGGCAGCAACACAGCCATTACAGGTTTAATTCTTTCCTTGCTGTGACAAGGTACCTCTTCAGTCTTTTCAGTGATTGATCAGAAATATGAAGGGCCGCAGATTGTTGTACAACTTCCTGAGCCCCACTAATGAAGGCGTGAGTATCAACGAAGAAATCGCAGATTTTCAAGCGCTTTTTACGGTAAGTTTTTTGTAGGAAATCCACGATTTCAGCAGGAGGGACAGAGCCTCCAGAGACATGCTCCGATGAGAAGTCGGCCTCACCATCACTCAGTGAGGCAACGGAAGAACCCCCATCAGAGTCACAATCATTGCATTGAGAGTCCATTGCCGAGGCAACGGGCTCATCGACACGAAAATCTGAGACTTCAGCACTATCACCCTGCTGACCATGAGCTTGACAAGGCTCAGCTGCCTCAATGGAGGATTCCACAGACAGATCACTAGTTCCAACACACTCACCACTCCCCACTGAGGGAGGGGTGGCACAATCAACACAAGCTTCAGCAGGGGACACACATGGAGGCTCAACCTCACATGGAGGTTTACCCTCAGAACACTGGAGAGACTCAGGTGCTGTCTGGCCAACACATACATTTTCAGCATTTATCACATTACCCTCAGAGTATTCTGAAGGTGGGGGAGGTTGAGGAATTTCCTCAACTGGGGGAAACTGCTGAGGAGGAGGTCGCGCTCCACCATAACCTTCACTAACCACTTGAGCGAAAGTTGGAGGACCGGCCAAGACCTTATTATCAGGCTCGGTGAGGTCGCTAGAAGGTGGGAGGGTTCTTTTCCTGGTTCTCTGTTTGTCCACAATGGGGTTTGCATCAGCACCACCCATATTGTTTACATCATCGACAACGATCTCAGTATAGCCCTGCTGTTCATCACCATTCAGGCTAGTGACTCTATCTGTGGACTTTTTCGGGCACAAGTCCTTTAAATGACCATATTGACCACACTCAAAACAAACTAGAGACTCTGTGGAGACAAAGACCCGATAAGTGTGACCTTCGACCTTGAAGGGCAATACCGCATTTAAAGAGGTTACACCACGCGGTAAGATCATATAAACAAAACGACGAAAGGACATGACGTGTTTTAAACGGTTATTTTTTCCTCGTACAGGAACCATTGTAACTGAAGAGACGACAGAACCAAGTTTGTTTAGTTCAGTAACCAGGTCTTTGTTCTTAAGGAACGGAGGAGCGTTAGAGAGAGAAACCCGAACTGCCGGCGTGTCGAGTGGACATACCTGAACAAACACGTCGGGAGCAAAGAAGAGCCCGTGCTCGACTATTTGAGCAACCATGGGCACTGTGGAAACAAAGATTACCACGCGTTTATTCATGCGAGAAGCCGCTTTTACATTATCCAAACCGATTAACTCTCCGACCGCAAGGATAATGGCCTCCACATCGATTCCTGACGGAGGTGAACAAACTAACCCGTGCTTCCGGGTTAGCGCTTCAAGAGACGTGTAACGAGAGCTATCCGCCATCGTTTGCACGTTTAAACAAAGGATAAACGTATAAAGGGTTAATGAAGCCAAAAAGCTCCAGTAAACAAACGAAAAATTAAAATATTTACGAAAAAAGAAACGGAAAAGTATTATGATTTGTAACACGAGGCGAAAAAAAACCCGAAGAGGGAACCGCCCTAAGGGGGAACCTTTACCGGTCTCACCACGTGTGCTCTCTCACTTTCTCACTCTCAAGAGGGGGGAGGGATGATAACGTGGAAGGGTGACACACAAAAGACGGAACAGAGGTGAGAAAAGGTAAGGGGAGGGTAAAGATACAAACCACGAGCACGGAGCTACAATGCCAAGACACGAACAGACGCCATGACACCGCACCCAGCGCACCGACAGCCGATAGGTGGCGACAGAGAGAGAGAGAGAGAGAGAGAGAGAGAGAGAGAGAGAGAGAGAGAGAGAGAGAGAGAGAGAGAGAGAGAGAGAGAGAGAGAGAGAGAGAGAGAGAGAGAGAGAGAGAGAGAGAGAGAGAAGGGAGTGAGAGAGAGAGAGAGAGAGCGAGCGAGAGGATGGGAAGAAACACAAATAACCAACAATAAACTGAAAGTTATTATGGCAGAGAACCTGCAAGTATGAGGGTTGGGTTAGGTTAGTTCGGATCGCTGGAGGTAAAGAGGATTGTGGGTAGGGATTGGGGATGACCTGAGATGTTTGTGCACCACTTGTAATGAGCCTTGGAGGGAAAAGTCCAATTGAACTGTCTCTAGAAAGCAGTTCCATACAACAACAACACAACAACATGCATTTTAAGGCCATTTTCCCTGCTAGAGCGGGGGTTAGCCCAGGTTTTTTTTGTATACAGAGTCGAGGCTCGTGAAAGAGCTAACATTTATCAAACAAACAAATCAAACAAACAAAGTATATAAAAAGGGGAGTCTTAAGGAAGAGTGGTTGCAATAAGTTGTGGCAAAGATGGTGTTCCACCCGAACCTCTTAAATGGTGTGATATTGACACTATCTTTCTTGCCTTCTGTAATGTAGTATTAATGGAAAAAGATCGGCCTAACAATGCTCAATCTATCCTGTAAGGTTTCCTGTAATCCTATTTGCATGGTGTTCCTCTTCTTCACAATTCGAGCCTTAGCGATTCCTCTTCATAAGCTGAACTCCAGCGGTTACACTCGGTGTGACGGTCGGTAGGTTACACAGTCATTGTCATGGAACTTGACACTCAGCGTCACGTCAGTTCCATAAATGGGGAGAAAAAATAATAAAAACTGGAGTTGTATGGAAAACCTGGATTTTTGAAGCTTGATCAGGAGGAGGTTACTGGAACAACAGGTGTGTGTTGGAGGGGCTGGGGTTGATTAGGGGACTGAGGAAGCAGAGGGAGCTGGACTGGAGGAGAGGTGGTAAATAACAGACAGGCCATTGACCCGTCTGCAATGTGAGAGCAACGGGTCTTGTGCTTTGATCTCATTGTGGGAGATGCCAATAATGTTGAGAGCATTAGATTACATAGAATCCAGGAGAAAGAAATGTGAAGCTGGGGTACCAACCCACAGGGCAGAGAAGTACTCCATTGAACTATGGACAAAAGAATGTAAGTCGTTGGCTGATTGCTCAAGAAATGACTTGGAAGTATGGAGGATGCCCAGTTTGGTGGCTCCCTTTTAAGGCCAGCTTTACTATATGATTGCCCCAGGAGAGGTCATGGCTGAGGGTCAGGCCTAAAATTTCAGAGACTACACTTCTTCCACTGGCTGACCATGAAAATAGATAGGTATATTCATTTGACGATCCATCTGGAGCAACAGGGTTAGACTGTGAGAATTGCCATGATTGAAAGACATGTTCCTTCTATCAGACCAGCAACTAACCAATTCCAGATCAACATAGAGTGATACAGCTGGTGTCTGCCCATCAGAGGTTAGGGTACGGTACTGTACGACGCACAAAAGAAAAAAAGGAAGAGTCATCATCAGAATAAAGACGAGGAGCAAGAAGTGGGACACACCTAGTTTCTCTGAGAGTTGAGTAGAAAGGGTTCCATTGCCAACACATTGACTGCATGAGCGGAGGAAATCAGAAAGCCAGGAATGAAGGTGGCCTTGTATGCCACAGGCAGCAGCTTGGCATGAAAAGCAGGAAACCAGACTCTGTGGACTGCCCAATATATGTCCAGGGAGACTTATTCTTTGGTATTTCAGGGCTCTGACAATTCCTAAGAGAGAAGCAGCAGCATGTCCAGAGTTGAGTGGGAGGGAATCCAAACAGATGGTGAGAGAGCAGGCTGTTTGAATATAAGAAATACTTTATGTTCGCAGCATTGATGCATTCCATTTATCTTATTATTATTAATCCTCTTCGGCCCCTGTGGGACATAAGGTTAAAACAATTTCCCTTCAATTAGCCCTGTCCTGTGCGATATGTTGTGCCATGCTCCAGGTGAGATCCATTTTATTGAGCTCCGTCAGCACAGTCCTAAGTTAAGTGAAATTTTGCCTTCCAGGTTTTCTCTTGCCAGATGTATCGGTTTTAGCCATAGCTCTCAATGGGGAAGAATCACTTTTAAAAATTCTAGTATCCGGATCCGGATCTGGATCTTCACCAAAATTTAATCAATTCTTCCTTGTCATATACGCAACCTTTCCACCAAGTTTTGTCTGAATCCATCCAAAACCTTTTGAGATATCTTGTTCACAGACAAACAGACAGACAGACAGGGATGAAAACATAACCTCTATCCACCTTTGGTTATGGAGGTAAAAATGTATCTAAGAAGAGGTGTGTGTGTGTGTGTGTGTGCATGTAGGTGCGTTTATGTGTGAAAAGGAGTGAGTAGTGGGGGGTGGGGGGGGGGAGGGTGAGGTGGGGTGGGGTGAGGAGTTAAGAACATTTTTCAGTACTTTTGGAATAGATGACCACAGAATAAAGGATAGCTGATAAAATGGGTCAAATGTATTATTAGCAAGGGCAGTTTTATTAAGCTATCCATGCTACTTCATTATTCCTAAAAACTCCATTCTGCACCTATCAAGCAACATGTTAATTAACGGAAAACTTGGAAAATATGACATGGGGGGAGGGGTGTGGGGAGAGGGAGAGAGAGAGAGGGGGGGGAGGTAGGAAGAAGATAGTGACAATGCTTGCTGAGGGGAAAATATAATGAGATTCAACCTTGAGATAATTTCTGAAACAAAACAAAAATAAATGCTTTGAGGAACGGGGTGATGGAGATGGTGGTGGTGGCAGTTGAGGGTAGTGGAGGGGTGAGGATGGGCAAAATTATAGGATTCGCTAATCTACCAGGTCCATCCCTTTAAATGCAGGAGATCTAAAGTGCAAGACAGTGACATGTGTGAAAGCGCACCAGATATAGTTCTCTGTATTATGCTAAAAATGGAACGGTCCCAGAGCTAGTGCTAATGAACACGCTGAACCAATGCAGCTCTGGCGAGGGTTTGCAAGATGGTCGTGCAATGAAGACAATGAGAGTTTCGACGAATGGTTCACAAATGATTCAGTTAAATTGTCTAAAAATGCAGTTCCTTTGCAATTTTGATGTTGCTGTTTGGGATACAAGTCTCCCTTCTTTATCGCACCTGAAGTCAAAGTGGTGTGTCCCATGAAAATGTCGGAATGTTTTGTGTTCAAGCAGCTAAAAAAGCATCAATAACACATCAATGGCACATGCTGACATCGCTGAAGTGAGCCAATTGCTATGCACTTGGCTTTGGACTTTGTGCATGAACTATTATTGAATGAAGGAGAATCAAAGCCTGCGGTTGTCCAGCATATGGTGCAGGAACTAGCTGCGCAGACATTATTCCACCCACTCCTTTTTCCTGACTTCTAACCTTCCCACAATCCTCCATCACATTATTATTGCATCTCCAATTTGTTATGTCAGTATCTTGAGGCTCATAATGAAGCTATTACACGAAGGACATTAAGAGACAATATAAAGAAAATCAACACAAAATACACGGAATCTGATTTGTTTCGGACAAGTGATTGGTCCAGAATACCAAGTATGCTCTTCTCATGAACACTATGCCAATATAACTTTTTGAGACCCTGCTCCATCCATTCTCGCCAACTCTCATGTTGACTCCATATGGCGCTGCACAGAAAGTCGTGTAATCATGGTAATCATTTGTACATAGCCATGACCATCAGCCTCTCAACTACAGCATCACATTTGCTGCTCATGCAGCGAGGCAGAGACATAATAACCTAAATGACTCCCTGTAATATCACAGTGTGGCAGAAAGTTAATGCATTCAGAGCATTCTACTCCAAAGGACTAGAGCTGCGTCCTCAACATCCATCACAGTACCTGCTGCTTCTACCACACCTGTGCAGACACAATTAATTGATTAATCAATCATACCCTTTACAGCCAAATCACTTGGTCATTGTCATGTCCAAATATCAGCTTCCTAGCCCAAAAGGTGCCTGTGATATCGCCCAGATGAGAAAGAAAATAAATAAGTACTTAATAAATCGATATAATCAATGGCATCCATTAATTTACATAAGATGGTGGATATACAGCACTTCTTGGTGAGGTCAGTCATGTGTTACACTTCCGTTGGTGACTGTACAAGCCAATTTGGGAGCGGCAAAGTCTACCACAGGTGCTATATCTGAAGTCATTTGTGAGCTTGGCGTCTCCTGTAGTGGGAAGATGTTGTTTGCGGCGACAGCGTCTGTTGTGCAGCTGCTCCAACCACTGGTCATCATTATGGCTTATTCCAGCCCAAAACTGATGTCACCATGTGACTCTGCAGTTAGCTACAGTTTCCCAAGTGTCAAAATTGATATTTAGGGCCTTCATATCCTGCTTACAGACATGCTTATACCTCAGCTTCAGGCACCCTTTTAGTCCCAGCTATCTCCCCATATAGGCCGTCCTTTGGGATACGTCCATCCTTTATACATGCCCAAGCCATCGAAGTTGTCTTTGCTTAATAAGTGCAAGGACACTTGGCAGATTTGCCTGGGAAAGGACTTCTGCATTTGTGCATCTGTCCTTCCACGTGATGCTAAGGATGCATCGTAGACAGCGAAGATGAAGAATGTTGACTCGCCATTCTTGGCAGCTATAAGTTGTCCATGTTTCACAGCCATAAAGTAGGGTGCTAATAATGCACGCCTTGTAGATCATCATCTTGGTTCTGAGGGTCAGCTTGCTGTTCTTCCACGCCCTCTTTGTTAGACGACCAAATGTGGTCGCTGCCTTTCTGATGTGTATGTTCAGTTCATCCTCGAGAGACAGGTTGTTAGTCATTACAGACCCGAGATAACTGAATTTGCTGACTACTTCCAGTGCAGTATTGTTTAGTGTAATCAGGGGCTGGATTGTGACATCCTGTCCCATCACCACGGTTTTCTTAACACTAATGCTGGTTTTCTTCGCACTAAATCGATAATAATTAAGTCATTAATCAATTAATTGATTGATCAAAAAATTCTAAAATACCGTTTTGCCAAAGGACTTGCTCACTATTGTGCCCAAATTTCAGCTTCCTAGCTCAAAGGATGGCTGGGATATCGCCCGGACAAACAAACAAGAAAACAAGGAAACAAACAAGAAACCGGAGTGAAAACTGAGTACTCCCTTTCAGTGCGCGTCATTGCCGGGCCCCCTTCGGCGCCCGGCGATGACATCATGCAGCGCCTGGAGATGGAATAGGAAAGGAGCGGTGTACAATAATATTATAACCTAACAATATCCTAAATATTAAAAACATAATGTAGCTGCATGCCTACGAAGCCTTTGAACCCATTTGTTGGAGAGCTGGCTCGACTCCACCAAGAATTGTCAGGACAACCATGTGTCCACCATGTTAGTTTTCTGATAAGTGTAAGATGTCTTTGGAAGTCTCATATTCACAATTTGAATTATCTGAGCTATATAACCATGATGTATTACTTATGCAGATAAGCAGTACACATATTTTGGCTTAATGTACATAAACCGCGTTATTATTATTTTATGGCGAGGCAGTGGTCTGGCCAATACACTGATCAAACAAAGAGATGAGTAATTTGTATAATAAATGAAGGTTTTGTACGTAAATAGCCTGAGTTATCATGACTAGTGCATGTGAGTGGAGCATGTTCTGGCATTCCTGATGGTAGTGGCTATTACAAATCATAATGTTTAACACTTAGGATGCATTCTTATAAGTGTGAGTGCTGACTGAATCAGCGTTCTGCTGGGTCATTAGAACATGGTACATATGAAGATGCATTCCTGGCAGCATCATTTCTTTATAAATAAAAATAATAATTTGCTAATATATACGAGGGGCAGTTAATAAGTAACCTTAAAATATGTTTCACAACTTGTTTATTGCATGTACGTGTGTAACGACTGTGTTATTTTTCAACATAATCTCCATTGCATTCAATGCATTTTTTCCAGCGCTTTACTAAGGCCTGGATTCCTCTAGAAAAAAATATATATTTTGGCTGCTTGGGTAGCCATTTGTGCACCACCTCTTGGACCTCTTCGTCGGATTGGAAAGTGGTTCTGCCAAGCGCCTCTTTAATTGACCCAAATATGTGGTAATCCGAAGGGGCGAGGTCTGGCGAGTAGGGTGGATGAGGAAGACACTCAAAATGCAGGTCCTCGATTGTTGCAGCTGTAGCACGGGCAGGATGGGGCCGAGCATTGTCATGCTGCAGCAAAACACCGGTATTGAGTAGTCCACTACGTTTTGATCTGATTACTGGTTTCAGATGATTTTTAAGGAGGTCGCAGTAGGATGCACTGGTGACTGTGGTTTCTCTGGGCATGTAATCGTCTACAAGTGGGCCTCGTCTATCCCAGAAGAGCGTCGGCATCACTTTTCTAGCGGACCGCTGTGTGCGGAATCTTTTGGGCTTCGGTGAAGTTGAATGGCGCAACTCTTTGCTTGCCCTCTTCGTTTCTGGCTGAAAGTAGTGGACCCAGCTTTCATCCCCAGTCACTACGCGCTGTAGGAAAGCGTCGCATTCTGTTTCGTAATGTTATAGAAGTTCTTCACATGAGTCCAATCGCCGTTTTTTCAGTTCGGGTGTGAGTTGTCTGGGCACCCACCGAGCAGACACTTTGCAGAACCCCAGCACATTGTGAATGATATGGTGTGCTGAACCATGGCTAATGTTAAATTCGGAGACCACTTCATCCAGCGTAAGGCGACGGTTTTCCCTTAGCACATGCTCAACTCCTGCAACCATTTCTGGTGTGTCGGCTGTGTGAGGCCGGCCCGAGCGAGCAGCGTCTGCCACAATGGACACTCCACTTTTCAACTTCCTATCCCAGTTGTACACCTCCTGCAGTGATAAACACACGTCACCATATTGCATCTTCATTCTGCGATGGATTTCACAGGGATTCACACCATCACTTCCCCAGAAACGGATGACAGAACGTTGCTCCTCCCTGGTGCATGCTTCAAAAGGAGCCGCCATCTTGGAACTGCTATACTGACGTCATACACTCAATGTTGCCAGATCTAAAACAGGCAAAACATGACTCTTACCCATAGATATAATATATGTCGTCTACAACTACACACATTACATTCTCGAATATATATCGCCATTTTAAGGTTACTTATTGACTGATATTACCATCAGTAATTCGTAAGTATACTATATTAACATTCATCAGTGATTTTTGTCGGAGCTTGGGTTATGGTTATGACGAGGTGGGAAGAGCCACAGATGGGAAGATGGGCCAGGCTGTGGCTCATCCTCTTGAGAAACTGTAGATCCCTTCTTGAAGTAGGCATCCAGCATTGACCATCTTGCCCGGAGCTTCTTCTCCTGGAGCATTTCTCCGTAGCAGGAAACTGCGCAAAGCAAAGTTCTGCTGACTTCGGTTCCAATCTGGGTTATTCTCAGAGAATAGGTCAATGATCGTTCAGCTTAGTGAGGTCCCCAGTCAACAGTTGCAGTGAGGTTTTGCTGAGGTTGAGCTTCATCAGCACCAGCACGTTTCTTACAGCTCCAGCAGTTCCTTGTTTGTTAGGCTATTCCCATGTAATTGTAGTAGCTCATCCACATCATCAATGTCGACTTTGTCTAGCGGCTCTAGCCCAACCAGATTGACTAGCCGGACAATGCCGCTGGTGATGGAGTGCTCCACCACCTCGAATCCCACAAAGTTGCTGCATGCCTCCGGCTATACATTTTGCCACACAGCGTTCATGCAGGTGTTGGTGACCTCCTCCCAGGCCGATGTTTCCAATGGCCTTAATAATATTGAACAACCCCCAGAAGTCCCTAATTGACTGCTCATTGGCACCATCTGTTCCCTCGACAAGAGATGGTAGTATGCCTTTAAATTTGCCATAATCCCCTGGTCCATCGTTTGCAAAAGGGAAGTCGTGTTGGAAGGAAGGAACACCACCTCGACAGGTGGTGAAGTCCGGAGGCCTCAAGGTTGTCTGGGTAGTCTGGAGCATTGTCCATGAGCAACACCGCTTTAGGTTCAAGATTGTTTGCCTCGCAGTAACGCTTCACAGCAGGGCAAAAACTTGAAATATACCACTGTTGAAAAGTGACCATTGCCACCCAGGCCTTCTTGTTGGACTTCCAGATGACAGGCAGCTTTTGCTTTGAAAGGCCCTTAATCGATAGTGGATTTTCCGAATGGTACACGAGCATAGGTTTCAGCTTAAAATCTCCTGACGCATTACCACCCAACAGCAACTTAAGGCGATCCTTGGCGGCCTTAAATCCTGACGCATGCTCATGGGAAAACTAATGTTCGAGACGGCATGCACTTCAAACCAGCCCAGTCTTGTCCACATTGAAAACAGGTTGAGGAGGGTAGTTGCCATGCTCAATGATCACGTTGAGCTTGTCGAGAAAGTCACAGGCTGTCTGGTGATCGACGCTTGCTGATTCGCCACAGATGTGGATGCTGTGAAGTTTACTGCGATGCTTGAACCTATAAAACCCACCTCGACTGGCCGAAAAAATCTCCGTCGGAGATCCTTCGCATCCTTGTACCTGCAGGAAATAAAGATACCCCTCCCCTTCTCCATGATTATCAGCTGGCTTAAAGGTATATGGCACTGATTCTGGTCTTCCAGCCACATGCCTAACCTGCTCTCCATATTTTCCAACAAACTGCTCCTTGATCGAGTTAATTATGGAAGTGGTGGACTGGGCAGCAGCTTTTATCTTGTCTGCATTCTTGAGACTGGTTCTAATAATGGATGTAACCCAGCATAACGAATGACCCACATCCACCTGATGCTCGCCCGCCTCAACCCTCCGTAACACACTTATTTTCACATCCAAAGTTATACTCTTTCTCGACACTTTCGCTACAACAGTTCCAACACTCTCACTTTCAGGCCTTTTTCCAGACAATATTGTTCTAATCTGCTCAAAAAACATACAAAGTGAATCCAAAATTGATAATTCTGCTCCTTTCATTGTTACGGATTCGTCACTTCCGTTGTTGTGGTTCTCATCCACTGTAAACATTTTTGGTTGCATGTACTACTATTGTTGTCATTTAAGTGAAATAGAGATTACTATTTTCAAAAGGTAAAAAAGGTTAATGTTTTAAAAGAAACCGGAACCGGATGAAGACGAAGAGGAAGGAGAGGAAAAGGAGGCGGAGCGAGTGAGTCGGACAAGAAGCCGAGCTGCTTCGAGGTCTTGAGCAAACATTGGCGAACGAGGGTCTCCCGGGAAAGGGATTCCTGCGACAGAGTTGTTATCGCTGTGACAGATCAATCTGCATGTCAGGTTTTGCGGTTGATTCCAAAGAGAATCGTTGTTTGAGGGCAGTTGCGCCTCGAGAAGAGGCCCGTTGGCCGTTTTTGTCTCGCGCCTGATTTCGCATGACTCTGGGCTCTTTGCCTCGCTTCAACCATTTCACCGCATCCAGAAGTTAAGCTGTTGTGTGTGTGTAACGTGGATTTTGAGTGGAAATTTGCGGTTCGCCATAAAGGGAGCCATTGAACGTCCATATCCAAAGGGGTGATTTCCCAGTCGCCTTGAGGGCACCTTTATGCATCTTTGGCAGCGTGACTGTCACTGTCAAACGAACGGGATTCTGGTCTCGATTCGACATCGTTCTGACGATCACTGGAGCGTGGATCAACTTTGGCTTGAAGCCGGGATAGAGAGATTGAGAATGTTCTTTTTTCGCTCACTTGGAGCACAGTGAGTTACATTGTACGAAACTGATGGTACCATCATAGGAATGATATATTGGTTGTACAATTGATTGCTATTGTTATTGTACTGTTATTCTTGTGTGACCTTAATACAATACTTGTTTGTTGGTATCAATTGGTGTGGGTTCACCATTGATCTTTGACATACAGAATAACACATCTTTCTGCCGTGACTCCTCTCGGGGCTCGGAGGTACACTGTGACTGGGGTTTGGGGAGGAGCACGTAACAGAAATAAACAAGTCAAGAATTGGCTCAGTGCACGTTGCTCTCATTGGTTGAGTGTTTGCAAGGGAAGTGTTGGATACGTTTCATACGTTTTCATGGGGGAGGGGAATGCGTTTCCTAGAGTGTGCTGCAGAACTGTTGGGTCGCTTTATGGATATTATTCATTTTTTTCTTTAAAAAATTTTTTGCCACTACAATGAGCGCTATAATGAATCAGCGTTCTAAGTGGGGTATTACTGTATTTTACAATTAACACATTATATTTCTACTAATAAATTATAACAAGATATATAATTGAATAATAATATATTGTACTGTATAAAGACCCCGATTGTACCCCGAATTAGAATAGGTACACCGTATCCCTGCGCATCGTAAGAGGCGACTAAGGGTTGGTGTCAGGAAGGGCATCCGGCCATAAAAACATTGCCCCAAACAGGGAACCACGATTGTCATGGGGCCCACAATGCTAAAGCCTGCTCCAGCATGGAAAATGGCCTTAAAACGATCATTCATTCATTCATTCATTCACTGTATAAAGACCAGACTTGTTGATGTAATGGTTCTGGACTTGAGAGTATCCGCTCTGAATCTGGGAGGTCAGTGGTTCAAAGTCCAACTGAGTCTTAGCAAAGACTTTAGAAAAAGCATTTTGCTTCCTTGCTTTAAAAGGATGAAACTGTATACGGAGCATTTAAAAGGATAGAGCACAGACAAACAATTCTGCGATTGCCATGGCAAACCACCGAGTATAACCCTTGGCAAGAAACTGCTACAGCAGCACCAACACTGTAAAGAGTGCGGTACAAGAAATAAAATCAAATATATAAAAATAATGACAGTGAAGGAGCTGTGCTCCTATGCGAGTCGAAAAGATTGACGCGACAAAAGACGGAAATTCGTCCGAGTTTCTTTATTGAACAACACCAAAACTCGGGTACTTTGACAAGCCCGTTTATCGGGCAGCAATATATATATGCACTCAAACACGTCATGCCGGAGCGTTTGCCCGGGAAAGGCGAGACTGGGCGTGCCCGGGCGAGCCCGGAAAAGGCAAGTCTGGACATGCCCGGGAAAGGCGAGACCGGGCGTGCCCGGGCGAGCCCGGGAACAGCGAGTCTGGGCATGCCCGGGAAAGGCGAGTCCGGGCATGCCCGGGAAAGGCGCGTCTGGGCATGTCCGGGCGGCCTGGGCGAGCCCGGTACAGTGATCGCCCCCTGGTTGTGTCTTCGGCAGGTGTAAGGCGATTGTGTATGTTCAGCGGCAACCGCTACAACAGCATAATATAATATAGTAACAACATTATTTTCATTTGACTCCTCAGCCTCAGCTTATATTTCCTCCTTTTGATTTGATTTTGATTTGAGATTGAGGCAGCATGCCTCAGCATAATAATGACAGCATAGTATAATCATGATTTCTCCTCATCAGAGGAGAGGGTATTACATTTGGGTCCGTTTGTTTGTTTGTCTGTCTGTTTGTTTGGACTGCACAGAACGAGTATGCTTTTCTCTGCAACCGTTGGTCTGATTGCCAAAAGATTTCACCATAGGAGCACCTACTCCTGTAGAATTTTTCAATTACAATTATTAAATTGATATATGTGGGAAAATTACATGCCCAGACCAGGAATCGAACCCAGGTCCTCTGGAAAATCATACCAGTGCTCTGCCACCTGAGCTATCTGGGTGACCCTGATACTTATCCAATCTCAACCAAACTTGACGGGATGACCAAGGGTTACATAATGAAGGTTGCAGCGCATTCATTTGCTCCCCTCCCCAAGGGGTTTTTCTCCCCCGAGCGGGTTTTCCCTGCCATTGCCGTCAATGGGTTGCGTGTTGAGGTGTATAGCCGTATTAAGTTAGCTTTATCGTGGCGTTTGTCCAAAGAAGAAGATTTATCGTGGCGTTTTTCCAAAGAAGCTTTGAATACCAAAATTAATGATAATTGCATATTATTAATGTTATGACAAAACAATATTAATACTACCCTAGTAGTATTTTCTTGCAGTGATAATGTGTTTAAATAGCTTATCGTTATAATGGCGTTTGCGTGTGAGCAACAGCTTCTACAGGAAGAAAAATATTACAAACCACAAACACGTATGATTTGCTTTTTAAACAGTCGCTCACGCTGTTTATAACACTAAATGAAGAAATTTGGAGGAATTCCGACATCCATGAAGTAAGGTTTACTTGCAGAACTGAGTGAAGATCTATGGTATATAACCCACAAATGTTGAGTTCATAACATGGCCCTTTCTACCACTACCATGGTATTTTTCGTAGCAAACTTTTGAAACTCGCTCCCGCTGTTTAATACAAAACAAAGGGAGGAAGACCGGGATGTGCTCATTTACCAAGCAGCTGACTAGTGCCTGCTGAATGTTGGACCCGTAGAGAGAAAAAGAGAGAGTCTTCCACTGATGCAATGCCTTTCTATAACAAGTTATCTGGTATGCATTTATGCCAACCTCAGAAGGATGACAGGCTGAGTCAACCCCACCTGGCATTAATTGCAACAGGATTCGAACTCAGGATCTTAGGATCCCAAGCTCTCCTTAGGATCACCCTAACCATTAGGCCAACATCAGGTGATAGAGAAAGAATGTAACCAAGCTTTGTGAAAGTATTCCCAGGTGGAAGGAATATTAGATGCAATGGAGATGGCAGTCTAATCCTTTTGAGAGACTGCCATCTCCACTGTCGTCCCTGCCAGTTGGCCTGTGTGACGAGGCCGATTATGCGGTGTTGAGATTGCTCAGCTCTAACAATACCCAAGGAAATGTGGGCTTTGAAAAGAACACCGTCAGAGGATTTAAGAGGGGCAGCGGAGGAACATCAGAGGTTAGATAGAAACTTTGTCAAAACTAAGTCCGGGAGAGATGATGTTGCAGAGATCCAGGTTGGAAAGTTTACAGATTGGGCCAGATACATAGAGTCAGAGAACGCCTTTGTGGAATATCAGGTCTGGTTGTTGTCGAGCTGGCAGCAACCAGCTAGCAAGGTGGTCGTTGAAGTTGCCAGCGATGAGGAACAGAGAGTTGGATTGGATGGTTATGAGTTGATCCATGTTCGTGGAAATAGAGGTAGATGTGGTTGAACAACATCACGCCCAAAGTTCATTCAAGGAGCTATTTGCTTTTCAGTGAGCATCAATGCAAAAGCAAAGGGTTGCAGGTATGGCCTGGGGATCAAGGTTTAAAAATAAGTGGGGGTTGGAATGGAAGGGACAAATAATTCCACACGTGCAAATGTGTAAAAAATAAAAGTAAATAGGAAAATATAAAATTCAACATTCAAATTAGCCATGCCCAAATGGCCCCACAGATGGATACGGTAAGAGAGAGAGAAAACTAACCAGCTGCTTTCCTCATTCAGTCCAGTGGGGATTGGGGGTGAGGAAGCTGGAGGAAGGTGATCGGAATAATAAAAACAAGATATAAAATACAAGAAAGAAAGAAACCACAAAACCACAAAAAAGAACATGACATAAATGATTATAGTTTTGAGGCTACAAAAGCAAGATCTGCCATTGGTGAAAATCTCACAGCAGAAACAATGACTGTATTTCTCTCATCGGTTTAGCGCAACATCATTTCGTTTTTTTATTTTACATTGTAACTTTATTTATGATGAAATTGTATGGACGAATGAACTAAAAGAGGAGCAAAAATTGGGCCAGAAAAGATCAATTATTTTTGCAAACTGCCGCTTGATGTGAGCTCATAATTATACTGCTCAATAATTGTTTCGGCAGTTCATGAGAAGGGATTAAGTAAGAAGGTGGAGAAGTTGGTGGAGAGAAGAAACTTCACCTGAGACGATGGAGTGGTTTCTGGCAACCCTCGACTCTGATTCTGCAACTGGCCCCGACAGCATCAGCGCATACCATTTAACTAGAACAACACTCTTCGACATCACGACGTCAACTGATATGCCTCTGCCCACATTATTACATCATTATAATACTTATACCAAGTTTGATTTCAATCCATTCAGCAAATCTCAAGTTATCACATTTTTACCTGACATGACCTCTGACCTTTGACCTCTTGACCCCAAAATTTCCTGAGTTCATGCTTACATCATTATACATACCTGTACCAAGTATTAATTTAAATCCCTTCAGCTGTTCACAAGTTATCACATTTTTACCTGACACATGACCTCTGACCTTTGACCTCAGGACCCCAAAATCTAATCAGTTAATCTTTACACCATTAAACTGTTACGTCTATGGGGGGTAGACGAAAGAATACTGTAGGAAAGATATGATTGTATAATTAATAGCATGGACCGTGTGACGTGTAGGAGAAGTTCCATGTAATAAGTAAGGAGACTGTAGCTTAAGGTTGTTTAATTGTACATCATACGAGGGATGGTGCAGTGCTAATCAGCTATAGGGTTTAAGGCTAGTTTTCCCCAGTACGTGCCTTCCCTCTGTAACTTTCCCCTAACGTTTTTGATGCCACGGCCGGCCATGCACAACCTTTAAACAACAACAATCGCCAACTACAAGCAAGCAGGTTCCCGGACACTAAGCTCCGCCCCAATGGACCTAAGAAGGAAAAGGCCCCACCCATGAGAGGTGGGGAATCAGGGGGGTGGAGAGGCAAGCCGGCAGGCCACACCCCAAGGTACGTGATTGGCCTGTAGGACGTGGGCGGGGCAAACTGGGAGGGAAACTACGTGATTGGCTCTCGCAAGTGAGGAGGAAGAAGAGTGCGCTTTTTCTGTTTGCCAAACAAAAAGTTGGCCATTTTTGGTACTCTTG
Organism: Myxine glutinosa; assembly: GCF_964187855.1. Taxonomy (NCBI): domain Eukaryota; kingdom Metazoa; phylum Chordata; class Myxini; order Myxiniformes; family Myxinidae; genus Myxine; species Myxine glutinosa. The sequence continues at coordinate 58,937,803 of NC_136267.1, forward strand.
CTAGGGAGAGTGATTTTTCTTGATCGGCGTGAAAAATCTTTGGCTGTGGTGCTCTTCGGGGGAGCTGGGGGCTGCGCTGTCCTTTCCACACAGTGGAGAGAAAACTTGGAGGGACCAAAAAAGGAATAGGGCCATCTTCACCGCTCCGCTTGCCTCGCAGCCCTGGGCGCCTTCATCATCTTTTGCAGAGTTCTCGCCTGTGGGGCTTTGAATTTTTATGGCCACCAATCTCCAAAAGAGAGCAGTGGGCCAAAGCTAAGTGCAGGCCAAGGGATTTTATTTTATTTTATCTTTCCCCTGTGTCCGTATTTGCATCAGTGCGTGAGGTACCTCAAGTTAGAATTTTGTGTTACCTCAGTTTTTATTTCGACATTTTCGTCTGTGCTTTATTTTCATCAAACTATTGTTGTACATTTTATTGTCATGCTTATTTGTTCGTGGTTTCGGAATAGACCCTTGTGTTCCATTCAGTTAATCTCTCACGCCCTTTCATTCCTGCACATGCCAAAAATAACCGTCATCTTTGGCGGACGCCTCGGAGTTAAAGTAGTTCGGCTATCCGTCCCTGGTGATCTTAATTACCAGGCGACGCGAGAATACATCTCTGTACCAAGTTTGAATTAGATCCCTCAAGTAATAGACCAATTACAGACTTTGACCTTTGACCTCTTGACCCCAAATTCTAATCAGTTAACCCTTACATCATTATACATACCTGTACAAAGTTTGAATTAGATCACTTCAGCCATTCTCAAGTTATCGCGGTAACGAAAACCTATCACGGACGGACAGACGGACTCCTGGTCCTTATGGGTTACGCTGGTAGATGGTATATAAAGTCTTGTATAAGCAGCTAAAACCATGCCTTCGAACTTATGACTCACTCTATATTTGGACAGACTCACCCTGTATTTGGACAGACTCACCCTGTATATGAACAGAGTCCACAGGTCTTCCCTTGTACACTTAACATACAAATCAATAAAGATAATACAACTGTCTGAACATCTCAATGAGACTGCTTGATATGAGCTCATATATTTACAATGATATGAGCTCATATGAATGTATATGGGCAAATATTTGCTAAGTATTTCATTTTGGTCTAAAGTGATTGACCTTCCTGTCTTAAGCAAGTTATTAATAGTGCATTCCCAGGATAGAAAGATGCACCTTCTCCTCCCCCCCTTTCTCCTGCCCCAATTAGCCTGAGGCTAATTTATTTAACACTATCAAAGGACGTACAGTTTTTACATTTCAACCTCAGAGTTGGCTCAGACATAGCGCACTTATCGTTGTGCTGTCTTGTCTATTCTCCACCAGATTATAACCCGTCACCATGGTTATTTTCAGACATGGTGCTGCATCAATAAACGGTCTTTCGGATGAACCTATTGCTGAGGACCCATCTGTCTGTGTCGATTTATGCTCACCTTTGCCAATGAAAGCCAAAGCAATTGAGTGCAAGTGCGTCTATTATTTGGAAACCCTGTTATTATCAACACAAAGGTGACATCAAAACCTTTGTTGGCTGCAAATGTCTCAATGTGCGCGAATACTCTCCATATTCATCACATGTTTAATTATAACAAATACTTTGTCTGGGCAGTCTTTTCAATTTTATTGACGTGTATCAGCCGGACACAATTATAGATATCAATATCTATAGAAATCCATGGCAACGTAGGTTAAAAATAAACTGCTGCAATGGGTGTGGGTTTAATAAGAACCGTATTTGTGAAATCATCATATGAATGCTTACATATGGCTGACGCATGGACGTCTAAAAGTGTGAACAAATAAATAACATTCATGTGATTGAGATAAGATTGTCATTTTTTTTTTTTTATGGAGTCCGAGATATGCGTACAGTTGAGTGTAAATGGGCGTAAAATCGTTCCATCTGCAGAACACAATGTGCTACCTGCAGCAGGTAAGAATGAAAATTAACACCTGAAACGGTTGAATATTCTCATGTTAGTATTAGGTACAACCTGATTTTGGTAGAGCAGTCGATTTCCCAGACTTGGTTAGCCTCCCAAATTCTTAGCAGGACCCATTCCATTCATTTGTCTCTCTATTCTCTCATTTGTGGAACTGACTTCAATATATCTGTTGTTAGGTGCCACTTCCTCCAATCTTTCAAGAGTGCTGCCAATCATCATCATCATCATCATCATCTCATACTTTCTTCACCACGCTCTCTTGTATCTATCGTTTACTGAATGCTGGTTCCTCTCCTCCCCCCCCCCCCCCCCGCCCACCCTACCTTTTCCTGAAACGCATCTTTTATTTTTGGAAAACACGATTGAAAAACATAATTTTCCATCGCCTATATCAATAAATTATAACAGTAATTTTATAGAAGCAATAACAGCAGCTTCAACGCCACAATTTTTGCAATCTACATAATAGTTGTACAACGTCTTAAGATGAAGAATACTGCAAAACATTAAGCAATTCCAAAATAAACAAAGAACTGTTCACCTAATAATAGGGATAATTTTGATATCAAATTAACTACAAAGTGATATCTGCATTAAAAAGGCACCGAGTGCATATTGCCGGGTCAGTTACAGAATCAGCAATTATGGTAACAGCGCGAGAAACAGCCACTGATGTAAAGTCAACTATCGCATTTTGAGAAACGTGGCGAAGGATTACCTTGTCCTGGATCCCGTGTCCCAGACCTGGGTCTTCAATTCTGGTGCTCGTTCTATCCGAGTGTTTCCATTGCCCAGAGCGCAGCGCTCCAACCTGTCCATCCGGCATTGCAGCGCGCACTCGAAGGCGCACTTTGTGTCGAGCTATTTTTTCCTCCTGTTTTGTGTCCCGTCTCCTAATTTTACCATCCTTTTTCATTCCATTATCCTTTAGCCCTCATCCAGTATGCCTGTATAAATGCCTACATGTAAACATGTATGTTGACATTAAATGCTCACAAATGCTGTTGACATCCATGCACCTAATGCATTGTTATTTCCCTTTTGTTTATCCATCTTTTATATGTCAATCCTTGGTCTTATCTTTATACTAACAGCTCATACACAGCTGGATGAAGACAGTATGATTTCCGTGGCTGTTCACACGTCATAAGTCTATTCCTCCATTCAATGGAAGAAAACCCAATCCTGAGCATCGAGCATGAGGAACAAGTTCTCAGCTGCTGACCAGTTTAAGAAGCTGTTTCCTGCTGTTATCATTTGATGTATTATATCCCCATGTCATATGATGTCACCAACGTATACTGCTGGGTGGATGGAGACAGTATGGCATGTTCCGATAGCATGTTCAGGAATACACAAACAATTTGGAGGTTTGTACATACTGTGTACCGATGCAATATATATGCTCTCAATTGTGCTCTGAGATCGACATGCCACAAGCAAAAAAACGAATGCATCAGCTCACGATACCACACCTTAGATAGAAGTTACCGGAAAGTCACTGACGGACAGCTGCCAGCGCAATACAGAAAGTGAAGACACAGCTACATCATTTTATGTCAGCATGTGCACAAACATAAACACTGAAAATGTGAAAATCTATTTTTTCCTCCTGATAATTTCCACCAAGTATTGTCCGAATATCTTTGGTTTGGTGGATGTGTTGGTTTGGCGGATGTGTTCGTTTGGCGGATGTGTTAGTTTGGCGGATGTGTTAGTTTCGCGATTGTGTTGGTTTGGCTGATGTGTTGGTTTGGCGCACGTGTTGGTTTGGTGGATGTGTTGGTTTGGCGGATGTGTTCGTTTGGCGGATGTGTTAGTTTGGCGGATGTGTTAGTTTCGCGATTGTGTTGGTTTGGCTGATGTGTTGGTTTGGCGATTGTGTTGGTTTGGCGCATGTGTTTGTTTGGCGCACGTGTTGGTTTGGCGCACGTGTTGCTTTGGCGCATGTGTTAGTTTGGCGGATGTGTTTGTTTGGCGGATGTGTTAGTTTGGTGGATGTGTTGGTTTGGGGGCTGTGTTGGTTTGGGGGCTGTGTTGGTTTGGTGCATGTGTTGGTTTGGTGCATGTGTTGGGTTGGTGGATGTGTTGGTTTGGTGGATGTGTTGGTTTGGTGGATGTATTGGTTTGGTGCATGTGTTGGTTTGGTGGATGTGTTGGTTTGGGGGCTGTGTTGGTTTGGGGGCTGTGTTGGTTTGGTGGATGTGTTGGTTTGGCTGCTGTCTTAGTATGGCAGATGTGTTGTTTTGCGAATGTGTCGGTTTGGCGGATGCATTAGTTTAGTGGATGTCTTGGTTTGCCGGATGGGTTGGTTTGGCGGATGTGTTGGTCTGGTGGATGTGTTGGTTTGGTGGATGCGTTGGTTTGGCGGATGTGGAGGTTTGGGAGATGTGTTGGTTTGGCGCATGTGTTGGTTTGGCGGATGTGTTGGTTTAGCACATGTGTTGGTTTGGTGGATGTGTAGGTTTGGGAGATGTGTTGGATTGGAGAATGTGTTAGTTTGGCGGATGTGTTGGTTTGGCGCATGTGTTGGTTTGGCGGTTGTGTTGGTTTGGGAGATGTGTTGGATTGGCGGATGTTTTAGTTTGGCAGATGTATTGTTTTGGTGGATGTTTTGGTTTTGCGAATGTGTTGGTTTGGCGGATGTATTAGTTTTGTGGATGTCTTGGTTTGGTGCATGTGTTGGTTTGCCGGATGTGTTGGTTTGGCGGATGTGTTGGTTTTGCGAATGTGTTGGTTTGGCGGATGTATTCCTTTAGTGGATGTCATGGTTTGACGGATGTGTTGGTTTGGCGGAAGTGTTGGTTTGGTGCATGTGTTGGTTTGGTGGATGTGTTGGTTTGGCGGATGTGTTGGTTTCTCCTTTGTATTACTTTGGCAAATATATTGTTTTGGTGGAAGTGCTGGTTTGACGGCTGTATTAGTTTGGCAGACGTGCTGTTTTGGTGGATGTGTTGGTTTGGCGGATGTGTTGGTTTGGTGCATGTGTTGGTTTGGCGGATGTGTTAGTTTCGCGTTTGTGTTGGTTTGGCAGATATGTTGGTCTGGTGCATGTGTTGGTTTGGCGAATGTGTTGGTTTGGCGCATGTGTTGGTTTGGTGGATGTGTTGGTTTGGCGGATGTGTTGGTTTGTCTGATGTATTACTTTGACAGATGTATTGTTTTGGTGGATGTGTTGGTTTGGCGGCTGCATTAGTTTGGCAGATGTGTTGTTTTGGTGGATGTGTTGGTTTGGCGTATGTGTTGGTTTGTTGCATGTGTTGGTTTCGCGGATGTTTTAGTTTGGCAGATGTATTGTTTTTGTGGATGTTTTGGTTTTGCGAATGTGTTGGTTTGGCCGGATATGTTGGTTTGGCGGATGTGTTTGTTTCATGGATGTCTTGGTTTGCCGGATGTGTTGGTTTGGCGGGTGTGTTGGTTTGCCGGATGTCTTGGTTTGGGGGATGTGTTGGTTTGGTGCATGTGTTGGTTTCGCGGAAGTGTTGGTTTGGCGGATGTGTTAGTTTGGCGGATGTGTTAGTTTCGCGATTGTGTTGGTTTGTCGGATGTTTTAGTTTGACAGATGTATTGTTTTGGCGGATGTTTTGGTTTTGCGAATGTGTTGGTTTGGCGGATGCATTAGTTTGGTGGACGTCTTGGTTTGCCAGATGTGTTGGTTTTGCGAATGTGTTGGTTTGGCGGATGTGTTCGTTTAGTGGATGTCTTTGTTTTCCGGATGTGTTGGTTTGGCAGATGTGTTGGTTTGGCGGATGTGTTGGTTTGGCAGAAGTGTTGGTTTGGTGCATGTGTTGGTCTGGCGGATATGTTTGTTTGTCTTATGTATTCGTTTGGCAAATATATTGTTTTGGTGGATGTGTTGGTTTGATGGCTGTATTAGTTTGGCAGATGTGTTGTTTTGGTGGATGTGTTGGTTTGGCGTATGTCTTGGTTTGGTGCATGTGTTGGTTTGGCGGATGTGTTGGTTTGGTGGATATGTTGGTTTGTCGGATGTTTTAGTTTGGCAGATGTATTGTTTTGGTGGATTTTTTGGTTTTGCGAATGTGTTGGTTTGGTGGATGTATTAGTTTAGTGGATGTCTTGGTTTGCCGGATGTGTTGGTTTGGCGGATGTGTTGGTTTGGCGGATGCGTTGGTTTGGCTGATGTGATGTTTTGGCGGATGTGTGGGGGGAATTATAAGCAGAATAATTATTCCACAATGTTTTCTGATTGGAAAAGCAAAGATGGTGTTTTTCATGAAGAGTAGGTGAGTTATCGCCTTCATCCTGACTGATTTATTTTCTTTAAATCACCCTCCCATCACCCTGCCATCACCCTCCCATCACCCTCCCATCACCCTTTATTGGACCATTTGACTTCTATAGGGTTGGTTTTCTAAGGCTTATATCAAAATATCAATTTATATCAAATAAATATTTTAAGGTGAAAGCGCGATGACGTCACCACGTCACGCGGCACGAATGCGCGCCTGTGTCGTTGGAGGTATTGACTTATATAGGGTTGGTTTTCTAAGGCTGTAGGCCGCACCTCATTTTGTCGAATAAAGTGGTATTCGGGTGGTTCCGGTATTTGGGACCGCAGGGACGGAAAGTGCAGGTACGGGGTGCTTGGCACTCCCCAGCCGGCCCGCTCTGAAGGTTCGGATCGGGACACCGGGATTCATTCCTGTCGCCCGGTCGGCCCGGAGGTGGGGGTGCGGGGCCTGTCACGGAACGTCAAAACAAACGGCCTGCCGGGGCCGCCCAGAAGTCGGGCGTGAGGGGCGCGTCCACTAATGGAACGCCTCTCGCTTCCCAGATCGAGGGCCACGTGGTCAGGAGAACCTCGTCCCTTCTGGTTGCCCTGCCGTCCCACCGGGAGCGCTGGCAGGGTGTACTTCAAACTAAGCTTAAGTGTCAAGTGTTAAGTTCCTCCTTGCCCTCGCAAGGGAAAGGCTAGGGTCAAGCTCTTTAAATTTCCAAACACTAGAAATCGGACGTCTCAAATTAATTAATTATTTGTTAATACATCTCAGTCGCCCACGACCTCTCTAGCGCGGGCGTCGAACCAGTTCATTTCCGGGCGACCGGGCCGAGTATCGGCCCGGCCGTGGCCGAAGCCGTTGATTCCGCCGTAGCACGCTAACGTGTAGGCTCGCACGTCCCCGGTCCGCCGGGGCTCCGCGGGTGTCCTACCGTGCCCGGCACTGCTGATCTCTCAAACTTCCGGGAGTAGGTGCCGGTGCCCGGGGACGGAGTTCGCTGTCTAAACATGGTAGCGCTAGGCCAGTGGGACCGCCGGGACCCACGTGCACTCACAAGTTGTTCTGCGCGTGGGCGGCAGTATCAGGCTGGGGCGCCCAAACGCTCCCCGGCTAAAGTTCATCCTGAAAGCCATTGTGCGGACAAACCAAGTCAAGGGCCACGTCGTCAGGAGAACCTCGTCCCTTCCGGTCACACTGTGCCTATCGGCCGGCCTCGAAGACCGAAATTGTGACGGTGTCACCCGAAAAAGGAAGGAAGGGAAAAGTGTAACTCCTACAGAGGCAATGTTGGACCAACTCTTGTCTTGGTTCCTTACAAACCAAGCAATCGTAAATACATTTGGTGCTGTAATTATATTTCTTTGTAAATACAGGGATCGAGGTCGGTAAATACAGTCACGTCAAAAAAGTAAGTACACCCCATGTAAAGTTTTGACTTTTTGTCCCCCGTCGCACCGCGGAGCGAAAGGGGGACTCTGGTTTTCCCCTCCGTCCGTGTGTGCGTCCGTCCGTGTGTGCGTGCGTCCGTCCGTCCATGCATGCGTGCGTGCGTGCGTAAGCTAAGGACCAAATTCTAATTTGGTGTTTGGGTGCAACCCACGTCAAAATCCAAGATGGCCACCACCATGTATGTCTGAACCTTGTGAGCGGAATATCTTGAAAAATAAGCGAAGTACCAACTTCTAATCTGGTGTGTGGGTGTGTCTGGCCATAAGGGAGAACGCTATTGAAAATTGGGTCGCCACGTCAAAATCCAAGATGGCCGCCTTGGGTCTTCCACTTTGTCAACTCACATCACTTCACCGACGGGGGACCTAGGCCTAACGCTTGTTGAACATATTTCAACATACAGCTATTTGATCTTCATTTCAACAATATTGATAGATAAAGGTGATATAATATAACAAATATCATGAAACATTTACATTTTGTAGTCCATTGTATAATTTAAATAAACATAAATGCAAATTTCACATGTGGAAAAAGTAAGTACACCCTTGCCTCTAATAGGTGGTATTGCCCCCTTTGGCAGAAACAACCTCAAGTAGACGTTTCTTATAACTGTCTACCAGTCTCTGACATCGCCTGGGATAAATTTTTTCCCACTTCTCCATGCAGAATTCTTTCAGCTGTGCGATGTTTGAGGGGTTTCTTACATGCACAGCTCGTTTCAAATCCCCCCGCAACATCTCGATGGGATTTAGATCCGGGCTTTGACTTGGCCATTCCAGAACCCTCCATTTCTTTCTTTTCAGCCATTCCTTGGTGGATTTACTGGTATGTTTATGGTCATTGTCATGTTGCAAGGTCCACCTTTAGTTGAGCTTCAACTCTCTGACAGATGGCCTCACATTATGCTCAAGCACCCTCTGGTACAATGAAGAATCCATAGTGGATTATATGATGGTGAGCTGCCCAGGCCCTGATGCAGGAAAGCTGCCCCAAACCATAATATTTCCACCACCATGCTTTACAGTTGTATCAGGTTCTTGTGGTCAAATGCTGTCTTTGGTTTTCGCCAAACATGTCTTCTGGTACTGTGGCCAAATAGCTCTACCTTTGACTCATCTGTCCAGAGCACATTGTTCCAGAAGTGCTGGTCTTTGCCTAGGTGTTCATTGGCAAACTTTAGTCTTGCCCTGATGTTCTTTCTGGACAGCAAAGGTTTCCACCTGGCACACCTCCCATGTAGATAAAATTTGTGCAGCTTCTTTCTAATGGTAGACTCGTGTACTTTGACCTCAACAGTGGCAAGAGCTACCTGTAGGTCCCATGATGACATTCTGGGGTTCTGAGAGACTTCTTTCAGCATCTTGCGGTCTGCTCTCTGGCTGAACTTGCTGGGGCGGCCTGGCCTGAACAAGTTGGCAGTTGTTTGGAATCTTCTCCACATGTAGATGATCTTCCGGACAGTCGAATGATTGATTTCAAATTGTTTGGAGATCTTTTTAAATCCTTTCCCAGACTCGTAGGCATCTATAACCTTCTTTCTGAAGGCCTCAGAGAGCTCTTTTGATCTAGGCATGGTGACGCCGCACACTTCAACAACAAAGAGCAAACCAAACTAAATGTCTGAGGTTTAAATAAGACAAGTTCCTCCAAGATCCTCTCTAATGATGTTCTAATCATTTCCACCTGAGCTGGTGCACCTGATTCTAATTTTAGGTATTTGAAGTAGTGATAAATGTAGGGGTGTACTTACTTTTTCCACATGCAAAATTTGCATTTATGTTTATTTAAATTATACAATGGACTACAAAATGTAAATGTTTCATGATACTTGTTATATTATATCACCTTTATCTATCAATATTGTTGAAATGAAGATCAAATAGCTGTATGTTGAAATATGTTGAAAAAGTCAAAACTTTACATGGGGTGTACTTACTTTTTCACGTGATTATATTGTGCTTTAATCCATCTGTACAATGGTGCACGAAACGCGCGTTGCGCACGAAACGAGACGCGCGTGTTGGCAGGAAACAGGCCTCACTCGCGCACTATAGCTGCAAGCCGTGCGTCGTTTCCGCCTGCAAAACTCCACGTCTCCCGGTGGCGTCACTGACCATGACCGGTCCAAGCACAGCCGAGTGAGGGAGAAGAACAAGGGAACCAGAGAAGGGCAAGAACAGGGCAAGATCATAGGGTCAGAGAAGAAGAGTCCAGGGTAAGATAAGGCAAAAGCAAGAGTCCAGGGTCAGCGAGCAAGATGTCCATCCTCGAGTTCTTTTAACGTCGGGTCGTGACGTCATCAGCACTTCTCCACCAATCAGCACGCTGCTTCTTACGTCCTCGGTGGTCCTTGCCAATCGGCGCTCGGCTTCCTCCTCGACCTTCCTTCCACCAATCAGCGGGTAGCTTCTTGCTCTGCCCTGTCCAATCACGAGGCTCTTCTTACCCCGATCTTCCCATTGGTCAACTCCCGCCCAATAGCGAGTCACTTCTTGCTCCGCCTTGACCAATCACAAGTCCCTTCTTACCCCGACCTTCCCATTGGTCAACTCTCGCCCAATAGTGAGTCGCTTCTTGCTCCGCCCTGGCCAATCACGGCTCCCCAGGGCATGTCTTCGGCCTGCTTGTCTTCCGTGGTGATGTAGCTGGTGCATCCAAATGGCAGTGTTCAGAACTGGCTTCCAGTTGGTTTTATGGTTATAATGTAGTGCAATAAATGTACATTTCTCACTAGTGTCTATGGTGCAGTGCCAAAAGAGCCAAAGGATAAATCACATAGGGTAAGAGTAAGACATACAAGGGATAATTTACCCTAATGCCCTAAGCTAGTTAACATGCCCTGCCCCCTCGTGATGGGGACGAAGATACACCTTACTCCAACATTCGGCTAAACAGAACTTACTACATGGTGATGGATCTTACCCGACATCCGGAGCATGATACCTACACAAATCTACCTGACTCTACATATCACTACCCCCACAAACATAACAATATAATGAATGGATGTTCAAATGAATTAGTTTGAAGGGCACTGTTGTAAAGCTCTTTGACTGAGTGTCGCCAAAATGTCAGACACTAAAACCTAATATGCATGTCCTGTTGATATAATCTGCATTTAAAATCATAACGTGATGTTTCGTGCACCTGCAATATATACTTTTAATAATTTGGGATACCTACATTTACATACCGGTGTCATTCGTTCTCACTCGCTAAATAGAAATAGAGATATGAAACAGCCCCATGGGATTAACACATACAGTCACGTGAAAAAGTAAGTACACCCCATGTAAAGTTTTGACTTTTTCAACATATTTCAACATACAGCTATTTGGTCTTCATTTCAACAATACTGATAGATAAAGGTGATATTGAAGCGCGATGCTGCACGCGCTAATGCTTACGCAAGGAGCAAGCAGACAACGCGGTTCATAAAAGTCTTTATTGAAAGTACTCAAACTGCAGCACTCAACTGCTCAGGGCTGCGCGCCCCGTGTATATCGTGAGGCCACGCCTCTCTCCCTGGCGTGGCCCATCCCCACTTGGTGTGCGGGGTGATGTCACCACGTCAGTGCTTTCGTGTCCGCCACACGCGCCCCCCCCAGAATCCCCGCGCACCTGAAGGGTCAGTTTGCGGGGCAAACGGATGACCCGGCCGAAGCGCCCCCTGGCGACTGGCGGCGTCTGGGATGCAGGGATGCCATCTGGGATGCCTCCGGCTGCAGGACCGGGGGGCGGCGTGGCGGCGGGGCTGGGCGGTGCCGGGGGTCCGCCCGCAGGGGCGCGGCCCCCGACGCGGGGGTCGGGCCACTGGCGGTGGATGGTCCATGTCGAGGTGGGCCGGCTTGAGGCGGTCTACAGAAACGCAGTCGGGAGTACCGCCGATGTCCAGGGTGAAGTGCTTCGCCCCGGTCTCCAGCACGCGGAAAGGCCCGTCGTACGGGGGCCGCAGTGGTGTCCGGTGGGCATCGTGGCGGACGAAGACGTACTCTGCCGTGCGAAGCTCCGGGGCGACGTGCGTCGGTGGGTGCCCGTGGCATGCCGTTGGCACAGGGGCAAACCTCTGGGCGGTCTCTTGCAGAGCGGAGCGCTGCTGTGCCGCGGACCATGGTGCCGTGGAGTCGGGGAGGAACTCGCCCGGCACCCGCAGCGGTTGCCCGAAGACCAACTCCGCCGCGGATGCGCGCAGGTCCTCCTTGGGCGCCGTCCGGAGGCCCAGCAGGACCCAGGGGAGCCTGTCGACCCAGCCGCCGTCGCGGAGGGTGGCCCGGAGCGCGGCCTTCAATGAGCGGTGAAATCGCTCACACAGGCCGTTAGCCTGGGGGTGGTAGGCCGTGGTTTGGTGCAGCCGGACCCCGAGCCCCTGCGCGACCGCCTCCCAGAGCTCCGAGGTGAACTGGGGGCCGCGGTCGGATGAGATGTCTGAGGGGGCGCCGAACCGGGTGACCCAGGTGGCGATGAAAGCATGCGCGACATCCGCCGCCGTCGTCGACGCCAAGGGCATGGCCTCCGGCCACCGGGTGGTGTGGTCCACCATGGTGAGGACGTGAGTGAAACCCCGCGAGGGGGGGCAGAGGTCCCACCAGGTCCACGTGGATGTGGTCAAACCGGCGTTCCGGCACCGTGGACGGGGCCAACGGGGCCTGGGTGTGCCGGTGCACCTTGGCGCACTGGCACGCGAGGCACGTCCTGGCTCAGCCGCGGACGGCCTTCCGGAGGCCATGCCAGACGAACTTGTCGGCGATCAACCTTTGGGAGGCCCTCGCGCCCGAGTGGGACAGGCCGTGGATGGCGTCAAACACCTGGCGCTGCCAGTCCACGGGCACGATGGGGCGAGGACGCCCGAGGGAGACGTCACACAAGAGGGCCGTGCCCGCGCCGTCAAACGGCACCTCGGTGATGCGGAGGCCCGTGACGGCGGTCCGCAAGGCCTGGACGTCGGGGTCAGCGGCCTGGTCTGCTGTCATCCGGGCATAGTCGATGCCGAGGTGGACTGCGTGGGCGACGGCCCAGGAAAGGCAATCCGCCACCCGGGTTGTCCTTCCCCGCGACGTGCCGGATGTCCGTCGTGTACTTGGACACGGCCGAGAGGTGACGTTGCTGCCTGGGCCGACCACGGCTCGGTGACCTTGCCCATCGCGAAGATCAGCGGCTTGTGGTCGACGAAGGCCGTGAACGCACGGCCCTCGAGCAGATGGCGGAAGTGCCTGACCGCCAAGTGAAGCCCGAGCAACTCGCGGTCGAAGGTACTGTAACGGCATTCGGGGCGGGCGAAGCTGCCGGCTAAAGAACGCCAGCGGTTGCCAAGCTCCACGCACCCATTGCTCGTGCACCGCGCCCACCGCGTAGTCCGAGGCGTCGGTGGTGAGGGCGATCGGTGCATCGGGCGCCGGGTGCGCGAGCATGGTGGCGTTAGCCAAGGCGGGCTTCGCGCCCGTGAACGCCGTGTCCATCTGCTCGGTCCAGGTAACGTCGCCTTTGCCCGGCTTACCTCGGAGAGCTTCATGCAGGGGGCGCGGAAAACCCCTTCACCGCCTCCACCTTGGCCGGCAGGGGGACGACTCCGTGCCTGGTGACACGGTGCCCCAGAAAATCGATTACGGCGGCGCCGAACCGGCACTTTGTGGGGTTCACAATCAGGCCATGCTGGCCCAGGCGTTCGAAGAGCGTGCGGAGGTGGCGTAGGTGCTCTTCGCGGGACGCGCTGGCGACGAGGATATCGTCCAGGTAGATGTAGACAAAATCCAAGTCGCGCAGGACGCTGTCCATCAGTCGCTGGAATGCCTGAGCCACATTCTTCAGACCGAAGGGCATCCGCAGGAACTCGAAGAGTCCGAATGGCGTGATGACCGCCGTCTTCGGGACGTCCTCCGGCCTGACGGGGACCTGATGGTAGCCGCGTATGAGGTCCACCTTCGAGAAGAAGGACATGCCCGCCAAACGGGCGGAAAAGTCCTGAATGTGGGCGACGGGGTAGCGGTCGGGAGTGGTGGCATCATTGAGACGGCGATAGTTCCCGCATGGGCTTCGGCACGATGTGCAGCGGCGACGCCCAAGCGCTCTCTGAGCGCCGAACGATGCCGAGTCGCTCCAGGGTAGCGAACGCCGCTTTTGCCACCGCCAGCTTCGTCAGCTCGAGGCGGCGTGCCCGGGCGTAGACCGGTGGCCCGACGGTGGGGATGTGATGGGCCACCCCGTGCTTGACGGCCCCCGCCGAGAAGGTGGGCCGCCTGAGGGCCAGGAAGCGGGCGAGGAGGCGGGTGAATGCGTCCGCTGCCGGAAGCGTACAGATCAACGTGGCCGGAACCGAACCGTTCGGCCAGCCGCTTGGCAAGCCGCTCGTTGAGCTGCTCGACGAGCTGGGCAGCGCACAAGCGAGCGAGCTGAACGTCTCGGCCTGGACAAGACGTCTGCGCTTTACGTCGACCAGGAGCCCATTAGCGCACAGGAAGTCCGCGCCAAGCAGTGCCATGGGCACGTCGGCGGTGACGAACGTCCATCGGAAAACCTGCCCTCCGAACCGCAGAGAGAGGCAGCGTTTTCCGTACGTACGGATGGGCGTCCCGTTCGCGGCAAGCAGCGCGGGGCCCCCGCCCGCGGCGTGCTTGTCTGACGTACCGGCGGGAACGACACTCACCTGCGCTCCCGTGTCGCACAGGTAACGGCGCCTGTATAAGGTGTCCATTATGAACAGCAGGCTGCTCGAACGGCCGGTACTCATCGCCACTATTGAGCGCCGGCCCGGGCGTTTCCCGACCTGTTGAAGGAGCATGGCAGATGACATTGCCGAGCCTCGTGGCCAAACTTGGCGTGGAACCAGCACCAGGTGGTGGAGCTGGAGGAGTGTGGCTGGCTCCGCCAGGCCGGTGGAGTTGGCGGTTTTCCCCGCGGTGGCGGTTTTCGCCGCGGCGGTGGGCGGGGCGTGGCGGCGGTCACGAGGGGCGTATCAGCATGCTGCGTATGCTGTGTAAGCTGATGCTGTGGATCAGCATCATCAGCAGCATCAGCCTCGAGGTCCGTGACGGCCGCACCGACTCTCGCCCGCATATCCGAAGCCGCGGAGTACTTGTCCGCCTCGGCTGCCAATGCTCGGGGTTCCGTTAGCCCGGTCCCGGCCAACGCGAGGCGAACCTGCGCTGGAAGTTGGCGACGGAAAAGCGCCTGGAATAGAGAACCGGGGGCTTCGTCGCCCAACAGTGACAGCATATGGTCCATTCGGACCGACGGGCGCGTGTCGCCGACCTCGGGGAGATCCAGGAGGCGGTCGGCCCGTGCGTCATCCGTGAGGCCGAACGTGGCTAGGAGGAGCCGCTTGAGTGCCTCGTACTTGTGGCCGTCCGGTGGGTGGCAAAGGACGGACACAACTCGAGCGGCCGTGCCGGGCCCGAGGGAGGCGACGACGTGGCAGTAGCACGTGTCGTCGCCGGTGAGGCGCCGAAGCTGAAATTGGGCTTCGGCTTGGACGAACCAGACTTAGGCCTGGGCCTCCCAAAATTCGGGAAGCTTAATCGCCATTGCCTTGTCGTTTTCCATTGCAATGGCGTCGTGTTCGGAAGGATCGCTACGGCAGATCCAACGTCGAGGTCACCATATGAAGCGCGATGCTGCGCGCGCTAATGCTTACGCAAGGAGCAAGCGGAAAACGCGGTTCATAAAAGAGTCTTTATTGAAAGTATTCAAACTGCAGCACTCAACTGCTCAGGGCTGCGCGCCCCGTGTATATCGTGAGGCCACGCCTCTCTCCCTGGCGTGGCCCATCCCCACTTGGTGTGCGGGGTGATGTCACCACGTCAGTGCTTTCGTGTCCGCCACAATATAATATAACAAATATCATGAAACATTTACATTTTGTAGTCCATTGTATCATTTAAATAAACATGAATGCAAATTTCGCATGTGGAAAAAGTAAGTACACCCTTGGCTCTAATAGGTGGTATTGCCCCCTTTGGCAGAAACAACCTCAAGTAGGCGTTTCTTATAACTGTCTACCAGTCTCTGACATCGACTGGGAGAAATATTTGCCCACTCCTCCATCCAGAATTCTTTCAGCTGTGCGATGTTTGAGGGTTTTTTTGCATGCACAGCTCGTTTCAAATCCCCCCACAACATCTCGATGGGATTTAGATCCGGACTTTGACTTGGCCATTCCAGAACCCTCCATTTCTTTCTTTTCAGCCATTCCTTGGTGGATTTACTGGTATGTTTAGGGTCATTGTCATGTTGCAAGGTCCACCTTCGGTTGAGCTTCAACTTTCCGACAGATGGCCTCACATTATCCTCAAGCACCCTCTGGTACAATGAAGAATTCATAGTGGATTCTATGATGGTGAGCCGCCCAGGCCCTGATGCAGCAAAGCTGCCCCAAACCATAATAGTTCCACCACCATCCTTTACAGTTGGTGTCAGGTTATTGTGGTCAAATGCTGTCTTTGGTTTTCACCAAACATGTCTTCTGGTACTGTGGCCAAATAGGTCTACCTTTGACCCATCTGTCCAGGGCACATTGTTCCAGAAGTGCTGGCTTAGGTGTTCACTGGCAAACTTTAGTCTTGCCCTGATGTTCTTTCTGGACAGCAAAGGTTTCCTCCTGGCACACCTCCCATGTAGATCAAATTTGGGCAGCCTCTTTCTAATGGTAGACTCGTGCACTTTGACATCAACAGTGGCAAGATCTACCTGTAGGTCCCGTGATGACATTCTGGGGTTCTTAGAGACCTCTTTCAGCTTCTTGTGGTCTGCTCTCGGGCTGAACTTGCTGGGGCGGCCTGGCCTGAACAAGTTGGCAGTTGTTTGGAATCTTCTCCACTTGTAGATGATCTTCCGGACAGTCGAATGATTGATTTCAAATTGTTTGGAGATCTTTTTAAATCCCTTCCCAGACTCGTAGGCATCTATAACCTTCTTTCTGAAGGCCTCAGAGAGCTCTTTTGATCGAGGCATGGTGACGCCGCACACTTCAACAACAAAGAGCAAACCAAACTAAATGTCTGAGGTTTAAATAAGACAGGTTCCTCCAAGATCCTCTCTAACGATGTCCTAATCATTTGCACCTGTGCTGGTGCACCTGATTCTAATTTTAGGTATTTGAAGTAGTGATCAGCGGGTTTGAAGGAGGAACCTGTCACCCCCCCCTGTAGGGGTGTACTTACTTTTTCCACATGCGAAATTTGCATTTATGTTTATTTAAATTATACAATGGACTACAAAATGAAAATGTTTCATGATATTTGTTATATTATATCACCTTTATCTATCAATATTGTTGAAATGAAGATCAAATAGCTGTATGTTGAAAAAGTCAAAACTTTACATGGGGTGTACTTACTTTTTCACGTGACTGTATTTGGCTATTTCTCTACAACATGCTCGGGGTTTGAATAAAGAGTAGCGGTTTGTACACACATGCCTCACTCAATGGAGAGTGGACCGCTACTATGATTAATAGTATTGTTTTTGGAATGAGTGGTGTCGATATTTTACAAGGTGGATAAAAAGGAGGGAAAAACAAAAGGGAAACATTTCTTAGGAAACATGTATTTGTGTCATTACTAAAAACACCAAGTAATTGATCGTTCTAGGATTAATGGGAGCTCCAAGTTGATGGATCAATGATGAAATAAATTTTAAAAAAATAATTTGGATTTATGTTAATTTTTTATAAATATGGGAGCATACGCTGGATCAGCACGTCACTGCGTCCTTGGACGACTCTTCAGCACCATCCCAACACATACCACTGTGTGTGCTACAAAATGAGGTGTTGTACAGTGGCTGGAGTGCAAATCCTGCCACCAACCTCCTTGAGGGAGGACCCAGTACGCTGGATACGGCATTTTGCTGACATTCGAAGGATAACAAGCTGAGTCAACCCCACCTGGTATTAATTCAGCAGCTGAACAGGATTCGAACTCAGGACCTTGGATCCCAAATCCGCCACCCTAACCCTTCGGTCAACACCAGGTGTATTAATGTTAAAAATTGCTATTATTGTGATGGGGAAATGATTGAGGGATGCTTGTTAACAAAATGTATGACTGGAGGTGTAATTTAGTTTGTAATTACAGAATCTGTAGAAATGAAAACAATAGAGGAGACTTTTTGAGGGGTTTTGCCAGATGGAAGTGGAAGGAATGAAAAGTTCAATTTAAAACTGATGTCCACACACACGCACACACATACTGCTTAAATTTTATGCTTTTGTGATTATACATATGTGTTGGGTTGGCGCATGTGTTGCATCGGAAGGATGATTATACATATGTACACAAACACATATAAGATAAAATGTTCCAAGGTAAGACAGTGAACTGCTGCATGAAAGGTTGTTGTAAGGTGAAATGTAGTTGGGGTAGTTAATTCGGTGATTAGTTATGATGTGGTAATTTCATGTTCAGGTTAACTCTGCTTGGTCCAGTGTGCGAAAGCAGAGTCGGCCGTGGCTAAATGGAGTAAGAGACCAGTTCACGCATGAGAGATGGAGTGATAGCTGCTTTTGGAAGAGATACTGAAGATCCACGATCAGCGAATTTGACCCAAATTGGGGTTGGTTGGGCCTACACCTCCAAAGCATGACGAGACACCTTCCTCTGGAAGATTGATAATTATGGTTAAATGATGTCCACCGTATTCACAGGGATTTCAAGTGTGACCATTTGCTTGAACAATATTGTTGTGCATAGGCTGAAAGTGACCAGCTGCTTCAGTTCGACGTTGGGAACATCCACTGTGTCAGCAGCCATTCTGAAGCCTGCAGCAGCCAAGGTTGCTTCTCCCATTGGCATGACGACTTGTTACCTGCAGCTCCTGCCTGATGTTCCAGCATGATGTCATTGTTCCATTGGCTGCCAAAGGAAGGTGGGCCTTGGATGGGGCTGCTGGCCTATCTGTTCTCTGCGCTGGGCCTCCATGGCTGTGCTGGCTGTTTCCTGTGTGGGCCATGAACCACTTTGACTGGATCCATGGTCCTAGAGCCTCCATCAATATACTTTCCATCTCTGGCTTACACCTGGACACAATCTTTCTAATCAAGCAACAGCTTGCCGGTGGTACTCTCTGCTCACACACTCTGCTTGAGGAGGCAGGTCAATTGCAGCTGAATATCAGCCCAATGAGGATTTGCCAAGGCTTGCTGTGAGAGCGACAGTAATGAATGAGCTTGAGCAAGGAGGTTTGCCACGTGCTGTGCAAGGTCATTCCATGAGCCTGCCTATCTACAGCCATACTGGCGATGTCTTGGAGCCATTACTCAACGCGCAATAGCTTGTGTGCTGCCAATATATGGCAGATTGTGCAGTGCAGGCACTGGAAGATGGTGACCTACACCTGGTTCCTCAACCACATGAGGGATTGGTCTCTCTCTCTCTTGATGATGGGGACACAGAGTTCCAGCATTCACCTTGCAGCAAAGCATCGTACATGAACAGTCGTCAAATGCTGCAGGTGTCAGACATTGATTATGCTGGTAATGCTACCCGGATTGTGGTGAAAGGTAGATTGGGGGAAAAAAGGCAAAAAAAAACTGTTTTACCTTGAACTGAAGCAATTTGTGCATTTGTATGAGGTGAGACTTGTTTACAGGGTACTTGTGTTGATGACTGATGCTACATTATTCTGCCATATTGGATGTTGTGAGGTGATACGCATCTAGTTGGATGGCATGTGGTACACTCTCTGTTGGCACATCACTTGCAAGTCATTGTAGACAACATCATACAGGTGTTTCACCAGTTGATGAATTCCTTGGATGAAGATGCATCACAACCAACAACGGATGGATTCAACGGAGGGGAAGCTCATAGGAAAAGGACATCCCATCATTGGACTCACAAGAAGACGTCTGATGATAACTGACTCTTCTAGAGTCTCTCCATGAGGATGGTGTACGGTCACGTGAAAAAGTAAGTACACCCCATGTAAAGTTTTGACTTTTTCAACATATTTCAACATACAGCTATTTGATCTTCATTTCAACAATATTGATAGATAAAGGTGATATAATATAACAAATATCATGAAACATTTACATTTTGTAGTCCATTGTATAATTTAAATAAACATAAATGCAAATTTCGCATGTGGAAAAGGTAAGTACACCTTTGGCTCTAATAGGTGGTATTGCCCCCTTTGGCAGAAACAACCTCAAGTAGGCGTTTCTTATAACTGTCTACCAGTCTCTGACATCGACTGGGAGAAATTTTTGCCCACTCCTCCATGCAGAATCGTTTCAGCTGTACGATGTTTGAGGGGTTTCTTGCATGCACAGCTCGTTTCAAATCCCCCCACAACATCTCGATGAGATTTAGATCCGGGCTTTGACCTGGCCATTCCAGAACCCTCCATTTATTTCTTTCCAGCCATTCCTTGGTGGATTTACTGGTATGCTTAGGGTCATTGTCATGTTGCAAGGTCCACCTTCGGTTGAGCTTCAACTTGCTGACAGATGGCCTCACATTATCCTCAAGCACCCTCTGGTACAATGAAGAATTCATAGTGGATTATATGATGGTGAGCTGCCCAGGCCCTGATGCAGCAAACCTGCCCCAAACCATAATATTTCTACCACCATGCTTTACAGTTGGTATCATGTTCTTGTGGTCAAATGCTGTCTTTGGTTTTCGCCAAACATGTCTTCTGGTACTATGGCCAAATAGCTCTACCTTTGACTCATCTGTCCAGAGCACATTGTTCCAGAAGTGCTGGTCTTTGCCTCGGTGTTCATTGGCAAACTTTAGTCTTGCCCTGATGTTCTTTCTGGACAGCAAAGGTTTCCTCCTGGCACACCTCCCATGTAGATCAAATTTGTGCAGCCTCTTTCTAGTGGTAGACTCGTGCACTTTGACATCAACAGTGGCAAGAGCTACCTGTAGGTCCCGTGATGACATTCTGGGGTTTTTAGAGATTTCTTTCAGCATCTTGCGGTCAGCTCTCGGGCTGAGCTTGCTGGGGCGGCCTGGCCTGAACAAGTTGGCAGTTGTTTGGAATCTTCTCCACTTGTAGATGATCTTCTGGACAGTCGAATGATTGATTTCAAATTGTTTGGAGATCTTTTTAAATCCCTTCCCAGACTCGTAGGCATCTGTAACCTTCTTTCTGAAGGCTTCAGAGAGCTCTTTTGATCTCGGCATGGTGACGCCACACACTTCAACAACAAAGAGCAAACCAACCTAAATGTCTGAGGTTTAAATAAGACAGGTTCCTCCAAGATCCTCTCTAATGATGTTCTAAACATTTGCACATGAGCTGGTGCACCTGATTCTAATTTTAGGTATTTGAAGTCGTGATAAATGTCGGGGTGTACTTACTTTTTCCACATGCGAAATTTGCATTTATGTTTATTTAAATTATACAATGGACTACAAAATGTAAATGTTTCATGATATTTGTTATATTATATCACCTTTATCTTTCAATATTGTTGAAATGAAGATCAAATAGCTGTATGTTGAAATATGTTGAAAAAGTCAAAACTTTACATGGGGTGTACTTACTTTTTCATGTGACTATGCTCTAGGGATTGGCAAATTGAGGGAAAATGGAAATTTAAATTGGGGGAACTAGATTGTTCTAATTGTTCTGGTAGAACATTGAACAAAAGGAAGGAATTTGTGGGAGTAATTATAAGCAGAATAGAGTAGGTGAATTATTACCTGCATTCTGACTGAAGGTATTTTATCAGGATAGGAAATCGTGCATTGTTGGGCTCTTGTCGAAGCAATGTCACAAACTATCTCCTGCTTACGAGCCAGGCCAGTGGTGGATTGATTGGTGCAGTTTTTTTTGTGATTGTGTTTCTTTGTGAATGGAGGGGTCTGGTTGGGTATATACGTATATTGTGTTTAACATTTCAATTCTCTCTTCTGGATAGTGAATGCATCTTTTCAATGTTACATAACACTGGGCAACAAAAAAAAAACCCTTTCGTCTGCTACTAAGGGAAATGCAGGTGTTCTTGGCTAAATCTGGGCCGCTGATTTCAAATCTGTAGTCAGAATTTAGCCAGCACGTCAGGTTTTCAAAATATGTATTTGTATTAATGATGCCCGGCATTCTATATAAGATACTTTATTATTGCAGATCACCACATTGAACATCTAAGATCAATAATATTAGTATTAATTACTAATATTAGTAATTACTTTCATGTCATATTTAGATAACAATGATTGCTCTCCGTGTTTAATGTGTAGTGTTTAATGTCCAGTACACAAACCAAGAACATAAACAAGTTGCAGAAAAAGAAGTTAATAAAACATTAGAACATGGTAATCTTAGGAAGGGTATAAACTTGATCGGGAAATCTGCCCCCATTGTGAGTGATTCAGAAACAACACTTCAAGTTTACACACTTCCTTGCAATATCGTCAGCGTAGGCACTGTTCAGACGTGTTCAGAAGTGTGTGAGACACTTGCTCTTGCGCTCGTGTGTGGAATTGGTCTCCTGTTGTAGGAACCAGAGGTAATCACCCATCATGTTTGAGTTGAACCAGGCTTGATACCTAGTTTCCATGACCGAAACGACTTGGTGGAACCATTTGCCATGCTCATCGCCTACCTCACCCAGATTAGGTGGGAAGAAATCAAGATGAGAATGCAAGAAGTGCTTTTTAAGAGACATCCTACAGCCCATTCGCTGATAGGCCTTTAGCATGTTGTCCACTAATTCAGCATACTGGTTTTTTTTTTGGGGTTTTTTTTTTGGTATGTACAAGATTGAGGCTCGTGTTAGAGCTAACATTAATGACAAAAAAAAAAAAAAAAAAAAAAACGAACACATAAGACGAAACAAAGGGAGCAGGAGACAAGATGGGGAGAGAGGGGGAAGCACACAAGTACAACATTTGAGAGCAGGGACATCGGGAGATCTGTGGGAAGTAGAGGGCTAGGGGGGGAGGAGGCGTGGGGAGGGGGGTGGGGGTGGGAGAGGCAAAAAAAACACATGGACACTGCTAGGACCTCCAGGAAAGAAGTCGGTATTTTAGAAAAGTGGATCTGGGGTGAATTAACAGGGGTAGAAAAGATCAAGGTTTTGGATGGGGGAAGATAGGTGGTGGTGAACAGCTGTTTTAAAGACCTGGAGGTAGGAGTGGGATTGAAGAGAGTGAGGGAGTTTGTCCCAGAGGCAGGAGAAAAGAGGAATGATAGAGTGAAGGTGAGCAGAGAGTCTTGATTTTGGCAGTTTCACCAGAAAAGGGTTGCAGGCAGATCTTGTGCGACCTGTAGGAGTACTTGTGGGACAGAGCACAGACAGGGCTGGGGGAGCTAGGCCAGAGAGGAGTGGGTAGAAGACAGAAAGACCACCAACCTGCCTGTGGTGAGTGAGTGAAAGGCCCTCACTTTTCACGAAAGGCTTCATCGCGGGAGATTCAATGATTCTGAAAGCTTTGGTTTCAACAGCGTGAAGCCAAGCGAGGTGTGAGGCAGGAGCACCAGCCCAGAGGGGAGAGCAGTATTCCATTGAGCTGTGGATGAAAGCCTTGTATGTGGTGAGGAGCTCAGGTGTGCCAAGGAAGGATTTCGCATGATGGAGAATGCTCAGTCGGGGACTGGCTTTGGAGGCCAGCTTGGAAATGTGTTTTTCCCAGGAAAGATCATGGCAGATTGTGAGACCCAAGAGATTGAGTGACAGACCTTATTGGAGAGGATTATTGAGAAAGTAGATGGGAGGGTTGTCCAGATGGTCTTTTTGAAGAGACATAGTGAAAGTGTGAGATTTGTCAGGATTGAAAGACATGTTCCACTTGTTTGACCAGTCTGTGATTTTGACCAGGTTTGCAGAGTGAGGAGGCTGCGGACTGCCGATCTGAGGGATGAGGTTTGGAGCGGCAGAGAGTGGAGTAATCAGCAAAGAGATAGAGAGGATTTTCCAGAGAGTCGGAGAGATCATTGAAGAAGACCAGAAAAAGCATAGGGCCCAGAACACTGCATTGGGGAACTCCAGCCTGAACAGGAATAGTCCTTGAGCCAACCGGCCATTTTTTAAAGTGAATGCTCCGGGGGGGGAGTAATTCTCATTATGATTTTCCATTAGACCAATGTCTCAAGTGTCAGAAAAGGTGTGATGGACATCTGAGAACGGTAGCTTAGTGCCCGGATGGACGCCATCTTTGAAACCACCCAGCTCGAAAATGCCCATTTGGTGGGGTACATTGTTGCACGTGTATCTGGACTTCTATACTAGCTATCGATGTGCGGTTGACGACTAAATATACGTCCGATGTGTACCGTCTAAATAAAAAATAATATGAAGCATTTTGTTTTAGATTAATTATTATAAAAATCAATTATCGAAAAAAAATCATATATTTTTCAATATTTTATTATTAGACTTGTACTTTTTTTAGTGAAACAACACTGGTATGATTTTCCAAATTATGCATTGTGCTACACCGTTTATCTGTCTATAAAAATAACTCAAAAACTAAAACATATCATCCACCACGAGTGTACACAAAAAATATATGAAAAGGCATGCACTTTCCACAAACCGAAACTATGTCAGTTGGAATTTCCCGCCGATAATCAACCCACAGAACCCAGTGCCGAAAGTGACGTCAGTCTATTCTATATCTATATTCTATATTCTATATCTCAGTCTGAGATTTGTTGCGGTGACCTGATTAATTTCTGAGGGGGGGGGGGGGGTGGGTGGCTTAAGAACTAAAAGTGAACATGTTAGATGGCGCCACATACAACTCTATTATAGA
The DNA here is from genome assembly GCF_964187855.1 of Myxine glutinosa. Lineage (NCBI taxonomy): Eukaryota > Metazoa > Chordata > Myxini > Myxiniformes > Myxinidae > Myxine > Myxine glutinosa. The sequence continues at coordinate 58,962,148 of NC_136267.1, forward strand.
GTTGTATTGTGGCGCCATCTAACATGTTCACTGACTTGGATGAGTATGTCTATGTAAGCTGGCGAGCTTTTCGGATATCGGAGTAATCTAACGTCAGTCTTTTTGTTCTTTCAGCTGAGATGGCCGGTGTCGAGGCGAAACGGGCGAAGATTGAACCTGAGTCCGGAACGTGCATCCTGTGTAGCAAGAAGTCGCCACTCTCTGAACTAAGCAAGGCAGCGGGCAACAGTTCTTGGAAGACATTGTGTGACGCAGCCGCAGTTAGAAACTTTTATCCAATTCTAAAGCTAGTCCAAGAAGGCGCAGTTGAACTTCCTAATATTCCAATATTATACCATAGGGCTTGTAGATCAGACTTCACTCACAAAAACCACCTAGCTACTTTGACCAATGCAGCTAGAAGTTCTTCAGTTGATACTGGCGATGCGGTGCGACGGCGATCATCACGGGAAGAGACAGGATCAACTTCAACGGTCTACGATGATAAATGCATTTTTTGCCAGCGTGCTTCAAAATTCATAAAAGGCAGTCGTACCCGTGAAACAGTTGTCTTGGCTGTTGAACTTCGAGCAGATAAGACAATAAGAGATGCTGCGACAGCTCGCAATGATGAGAGAGTTTTGGCATTGACTACACGAGATATGGTTGCAGCTGAGGCTCACTACCACTTCTCCTGCTATAGAAACTACACACGGCCCCAAAAACCTCAAGTAGAAACTGACATTGAAGATAATATCGAGAAAAAAGAAATGATACGATGTATATTCAATTTCATTCGCACTGACTTGTTCTTGAACCCGAGGATTGTTCCAATAGTTGATGTTGCAACAGATATCCTGTCTTCAGATACATTTTCAGTTGATGTTCGTGACTCCATCAAGAAGAATCTGCAGCGCACATTACAAAGAGAGTTTGGAGAATCGCTCATCTTCTTCAATGTGAAACACCGTGTATACTTGATGCCCGATAATCTGACAAAGCGAGAGATTGCTGCAGAGTGCGTAAACCTGAAAGCAGAAGTGAAAGCATTTGAACGAACGGACGGTGAAAGTAACATTGTGCGTGCAGCTACTTCACTGCGACACCAGATCAAAGATGCTCATTACAATGAACGTTGGCCGCCTCAGCCAGCAGAACTCACTTCAGATTACGTGAAGATACCAGATTATCTTCGTGTATTTCTGCATACTTTGATTTGCGGGAGTGGGGGTAGCTCTGCGCGTGCCGACACACTGGTATGGTCGATGGCTCAAGATATCATCAATGCTGTACACCGGGGTACCATCAGAACATCGAAGCATGTCCTACTTCCGTGGGTCATGAAAACGCTCACCGGTAATACAGAGGTCATCAGAATATTGAATCGACTCGGGCACGGATGTTCGTACACAGTTCTGGAAGAAATCGAGACAGCGCTATGCATAGACAAATTAGCAAGTGTGGAGAAAGATACAGTACCACTTCCGTCACATGTGCACCCTTCGGTCCCGACTGTATTAGCATTCGATAACATCGACAGGCTAGAGGAATCGCTGAGTGGTGGCGGAACATCGCATCGCGTCAACGGTATCATCGTCCAACCGAAGTCGCAGTCGTGTTTGCCGCCCCAACCTCCATCGGCAGTATCCAAAGCAGATAAGAAGCGATCTATCCCGTCATCCAGCGATGTAGTTCCAATATACAGCGGTGGGAAACGAGAGGGCCCACCTGCAATCAAGCCTGCAGATCTTTCTGACACTCTTGCAGGCGCAACATCCCTTGCGCAGCGCCGAAATCACGTATGGATTATGACTCGCATGCTGGAACCATGCGACCAGACAATCAGTTCGTGGACTGGTTTCAACATCATGACTAGAGATCGTGTTCAGGTGACGGAAGATGTAGTTGGCTACCTGCCGACTATAAACGCGCCTGCCACAGATATGGCAACAGTGCAAGAAATCCTCAGAGAAGCTCTGAACATCATGTCATCACTTCAGCTTGAGCGTATACCGGTGGTGCTAGACCAGGCACTATTTGCTAAGGCGACCGAAATAGCATGGAAAGATGTCGATCGATATGGAAGAATCGTGCTCATGATGGGGAACTTCCATACCATCTGTAACTTCATGTCGAGCATTGGGAAAATGTTTGGAGATGCAGGCCTTCGGGATGTAGCTGTTGAGTCAGGAGTAATCGCTGAAGGTTCCATCAACAGGGTTCTGGAAGGCAAGCAATACAACCGTGCTGTGCGACTCCACAAGTTGATGTACGAGGCACTAATGCGCATCATTTGGAAGGGCTTCCAGGTGTGGATAGAAAGCAATCATCCTGACAAGGAACCCCAGATTCGAAGCACTGACCTCAAAATTCGCAGCATCAAGGAGGATGTTTGCCACGAGACTCTCGCTGCTGCTCTCGATGATGATTCATGTGTACAGAGCTTTGACATGTTCGCGAAATACCTACATTTTCTGCGAACCAAACATGGAGACCTGGCTCGCTTCTGGATGATGTATATTGATATGGTAGAGACCCTGCTGGGGTTGATTCGTGCGGATAGAGAAGGCGACTGGATGCTTCACTTGGCTTGTGTCAGAAGAGTGATCCCTTGGTGTTTCGCAATGAACAAGGTGAACTATGCTAGATATCTACCAGTGTACTATGCACAGATGACGCAACTCCACGAAACATGCCCCGAGTTGTACAGGCATTTCAATCAAGGCTACTTCTCCGTACAGCTTAGACCAGGGAATCCATTTGCCAGAATCGCTGTTGATCAGACAACAGAAGAAACAGTAAACAAAGATACGCAAACAGCTGGAGGAACACGAGGTTTTAGTCTTCGACAAGGGGCTGTGTCACGATACTATCTAACTGCAGAAAATCGGGCTACTGCACTGAGGCAACTACGAGAAACTATCCTTGTGAATGGCAGCGACACATCTCACGCCAAGCACCCTGACTTGTCTACTTCTCGCATCAAACGTGATGAGTCTGGCGTCACAGCTATCTGTGATCTACTGGAAAATGACTGGACCAATCCATTCGCCGATGATCCGTCATGTCTTCTCAGTATATCTACCGGAGCGGCTGCGAGGGAGGACGTTTCTAATGACCTACTCAACACCCTGCAAAAGGGGGAAGCGGCGTATCAAAGCTTCCAGAAACGTCTTGAAGAGGGAACAGGCTTTCATGACACATTGAACAAGCTAAACTTGAAGACCTTTGGTAAGATCAAGCAGAAAGTTGTGAAGGGCACAAACAAGGAGATCGTCCTGAGAGCTGACAGACAACTGTTTGCCACCATGATACTCATCGCCAAGACAAGGAACCTCGACATGCAACTTGTCCTTTGTCACCCACTAGGGCCGTTACCATGGTCTTTGGCAAACGTTGATGGGTCAATGAAAAAAACGAACAAAGCTGCACTTGCGAAACACATGGAAGGTCTTGTGGAACCAGCCGAGAACGTTGACAAGCGAAGTGCAACAATAATTATTGATGCGATGGCTCTCATACAAAAGATGCATGGCGAGAACGACACGTTCGAAGAACTATCTGACCGCATCCTTGCTGCAGCGCTTCACGCTGGTCAAGGCAGTGAGCGCATCGATGTTGTCTTTGACACATACACAGAAGAATCCATCAAAGCAGCTGAGCGTGTGAACCGCGGTTCAAATGAAGGCATCAGTTTCAGCGAGATCAGACCCGCACACAAAATCATGAACTGGCGGCGTCTCCTTGCTTGCAGCCAGACAAAGGAGAAACTGGTTGTGTTTCTGGCGGAGTCGTGGAAACATGAAACAAATCGCGAAAAGCTAGGCAACAGAACACTGTATGTCACCTGTGGTGAAAAATGTCTGGTACTGCCCCGCGATAGGTGGAAGTTGGTGCAAGCACTCGAATGTAGCCACGAGGAAGCAGACACGCGTATGTTTCTCCACGCAAAGCACGCCGCTACCCACTACAAGACGATCATCTTAGTGGCAGATGACACCGACGTTCTGATCATCAGTCTTCATCTCAGCAGAACCATCGATAGTCAGCTCTTCATCAGACGAGGAACAAAGGTTCGAGTCAGAATGATCGACGTTGGAAAGTTGGCTGCGGTATTGGGGTCTGGAGTTTGCAGTGCATTGCCAGGGCTTCATGCATGGAGCGGGTGTGACACTGTGAGTGCTCTGGCTAGCCAAGGAAAGATAAAGGCTTTGAAGCTTGCGCAAGCGAATGAGCTGTATCTTCAAGCATTCACAGATCTGGGATCTTCGTGGAATGTACCAACAGACGTCTTCAATAGCATTCAGGCCTTCACGTGTCAGCTGTACGCCAAGAACACGAAGATCGTCAGTGTTAATTCGCTCCGTTATCACATGTTCTGTGCAAAGAAGGGCCAGATCGAATCTGGACAATTGCCGCCTTGTGAAGACTCCTTGATGCAGCATACGCTTAGGGCCAACTATCAGGCGGCTATCTGGCGACGCAGCCTTGAAAACCTACCAGACGTCCCAACACCATCAGCAGGACATGGTTGGGAACTCGATGATGGCGGTTCGCTCACAATCCGATGGATGGCGGGTCTACCAGCTCCAGATGTCGTCTTGAATCTCATCTCATGCACATGCAGAAGGACGTGTCGACCGTCAGATTGCTCCTGCATACTGAATGGGTTGAAGTGCACTGTTGTGTGTAAGCTGCAGGGATGCTCCAACATGGTGCAGGATGATGCTATCGTGGCTCAGGATGCCAATGACTCTGATGGCGACTCTGATGATTAACTTTGTGTGCACTGTATATTGTATAGCATATGTTGTTCTCTATTATAATGCAGGCCAAATTGCCTGAAAATCTTTATAGACAGATAAACGGTTTAGCAAAATGTATAATTTGGAAGATCATACCGGTGTTATTTGACTAAAACATGACATGTTCAATGATACCTCCGCTTGCTTATTAGGAATATACATCGTATGGTGTTAAAATCAGCTCCATACGTCTTTCCAAACTCTAGTAATGAATAATTAATATAATTGGCGGCCATTTTGAAATCCAAGATGGCCACCAAAGTGCAGATTTCCTATGTAACAATTTCCGCCTGCTTATTAGATATCGTATGGTGTTAAAATCCTCTCCGTACGACATTCCTAACTTGCGTTATCGTCAGAATAGATAATGCCAGCGGCGGCCTAAGTCATTTTATGCCTCTTTACATTTATTTGTTGTAAACTCGTGGTGGATGATATGTTTTAGTTTTTGAGTTATTTTTATAGACAGATAAACGGTGTAGCACAATGCATAATTTGGAAAATCATACCAGTGTTGTTTCACTAAAAAAAGTACAAGTCTAATAATAAAATATTGAAAAATATATGATTTTTTTTCGATAATTGATTTTTATAATAATTAATCTAAAACAAAATGCTTCATATTATTTTTTATTTAGACGGTACACATCGGACGTATATTTAGTCGTCAACCGCACATCGATAGCTAGTATAGAAGTCCAGATACACGTGCAACAATGTACCCCACCAAATGGGCATTTTCGAGCTGGGTGGTTTCAAAGATGGCGTCCATCCGGGCACTAAGCTACCGTTCTCAGATGTCCATCACACCTTTTCTGACACTTGAGACATTGGTCTAATGGAAAATCATAATGAGAATTACTCCCCCCGCCGGAGCATTACTTTTGGTCTGGCTCAAGGACTAGAAGGGGAGATGAGAGAAATCCATTCAGGGGCACACGTTGACTACGATCAGAGAGGAATGTGGAGATTGATTGGATATGCGTGGAGATTGGTGGAGAACATGCGTGGAGATTTCCATGGATACCATAGGAGGAAAGTTTGGTGAGCAGAGCTGGGTGCCAGACCGTATCGAAGGCACGTGATATGTCAAGGGAGACGGCTCTGATTTCCTGTTTGGCATTGAGGACCTCCATCCATTGTTGAGACAGCAGAAGCAGCATGTGCAGAGTGGAGTGACCTGGACTGAATCCAAATTGATGATCAGAGATCAAGCCATTGGAGAAGAGGAAGGATTTGATATCCGAAGCAATGATGGATTCCATGACTTTGCTGATGATTGGAAGCAGGCTGATTGGTCTGTAGTTGCAAGGATCTGTTTTTGCACCTTTTTGTGTACAGCTGTAATGTTGGCTGATTTCCAAGCTGAAGGCAGATGACCTTGAGCAAAAGAGAGGGTGAAGAGAACAGAGAGAGGGTGTGAAAGAGCGGCAGAGCAGGATTTTAGGACCAGTGGGCTGATGCCGTCTGGTCCAGTTGCATAATCAGAGTTGAGGATTGACAGAAACTTCTCCACCTTGTCAGAAGAGAAGGGCACAGAGCCCAGGAGCAACTGGGTACGACTGGGTACGGTAGGTACAGAGAGAGACGGGTTTGGAACACAAGATTTTGAAGCAAACACAGAGTTGAGGCATTCAGCTTTTTCACGTGCGGAGTCAGCTGTGTAGCCGTTTGAGGTAAGGGAGGGAATGGAGGGGGAACAAACACCAGAAAAAGATTTCACAAAACGCCACCAGGATTTGGAAGAGGGAGACAGGTTTGAGGGTTCAATCTTGAGAGTCGAGAGATATTGTTTCCTGGCTCTTCTGAGGGTAGACACATACTTGTTCCGGGCGTTGTGAAAGGAAATGAGATTGCCTTCCGTTGGATTTGCCTTCCAGGAGGTGAAGGCAAGTTGTTTCAGGGCAATTGCCTCACCACAAGATTCCGTGTACCATGGATGGGAGGAAGGCTATGACAACTGAAGACGGGATTGGATAAATCTGTGTATGAGAGAGCACAGTTTACTTTGGAAGAATTCCCAGGATGAGTTGATGTCAGAGGCAGTGGAGATGGGAGACCAGTCCAGATGATTTATGGCTGCTTGAAGACCATGCCAGTTGGTCTGAGTGAAATGCCAGACTCATCGACGTTGAGGAGGCTCTCTGAGAATGGCCAGAGAGACGTCTACTTTAACAAGCATATGGTCAGATGAACCGATTGGAGCAGAAGAAGAGCAGCAGACATTTGCAGGGAGGTTTGTCATAACCAAGTCAAGAAGAGAAGATGCTCCGTTGATTGAGATCCAGGTTGGGAAATTGACAGATTGTGTCAATGCCAGTGAGTCGCAGAAGTCCTTTGCTGAGGAGCCATGGCTGGTGATAGAGGTAACCACACCCAGCGAGCTGGCATGATGACAATTGAAATCACCACATATGAGGAAGAGAGAGTTGGGATGAGTAGAAAGAAGTTGGTCCATGTTATCAGACAGCGAGATGTAGATGCAGTCATCACAGTTTGGTGGATGGTACAGAACACATATGAACAAAACGTGGGAGCGAAGTGGAAGCTGTAGCCAGAGGTACTCCTGGGGGTGGGGTGGAGAGAGGGCAGTGCAGGGAGAGTGAGGAAGAGAGTTTTTGATAAAGATAGCAACCCCACCTCCAGGACGAGGCTCAGGTCTATCATACCGGAGGAGGGAGTAACCAGGGAGAGATATTGAGGAATCAGAGACATCTTGAAGGAGGAAAGTTTCTGTTAAGCAGATTATGTCTGGTTTGTCAGAAGCAACCTGTATGGAGAGATCAATCAGGTTTGAGCGAAGGCCCCTGATGTTAGATGTCCATACCGTTAAGGAAGAGGAAGGGGGAGCATCGGATACAGGACAGGGGAGGGGAGGGGTAGGGTAAGACGAGGAAGAGGAGGTCGGGAGAGCTGTTGTAGTGTGTCAGAGATTTCAGAAGAGCTCGGAGAAAGGGAAGGATGGGGAGGACAAAAGGTTTGATGGTGATTGGATGAGGCACAGTAAGGTGTTGTTTGAGGGGGGTGGGGGGCAGAGCGAGGAAGAAGGTTGGTGGAGATGGAGGTAAGAGTTGGAAAGGAGAGGAAGCATCCGGATCTTAACCAAAATTGAATGGATTATTCGTTGTCGCACACACAACCTGTCCAACAAGTTTCGTCCGAGTCCATTCATAACTTTTTGAGATATCCTGCTATGTATCGGTTTTGGCCTTATCTCCCAATGGTGATGAAAAATCACAAAATTAAATAGGTAGGCATGGGTAGGAAATAGCCCGGGGGAAGGGAAAGGGGGGTGGGGGGGATGGGAGGTCGTGGAGCTATAAACCTACAGCATGTTTGTAGACATAATACGTAGATGAGAGAAAATACGACATTTGTACTTACCGTAGTGAAATATTTGCCATCAAGTTGCAATCCTGAAGATATCATGATTTCACAAGTAAGTCAGCGATGAGCACATCGCTTCATCGTTTTCTCAGGTGCGCTTATACAAGTACCCAGAGCAAATTACGTGCATGTCATGGCTGTAAGAGAAGGCTACAAATAGATAGAGAAATGACATGTGGAAGAGATAGCGGGCATGTTAACAGCTGCCTAAACCTCACAATGATGGCATTATTGTTCCAGTAAATTTGCATTTTTGGACATAATATTCTGCAATCAGGTTTTTTTTATCCAGCAACTGAAATGTAAAGTATAAATCAGGTACAAAGCTCGTAGGCAAACATAAGTAGGCAATTTTTGTCCAAATGCTACATTATACCAAATCTATTGATTCACTTTCATAAAATAGCATTATGTCAATTGCTTATATTATTTACAGCTCTATGGTGAGATTGTAAAAAACGTTACAGCCAAAAAGGATGTCTCAAACAAATGAAGATTTATAGAGACAACATTCATACGTTTGGTCTATACATGTATGCAAATTCGCAACAGCAGAATGTGCAAAATATTTCATTATGTGTGATCAATCACCCTTCATCGTCGTTTTATTTTCTCTTTGCAATGATTTAAACGACTTGTATTGTTTAGGACAGAAAGAAAATACTGTGTTTGCTATTAAAACACAGCTTAGAATTAATTACACACTGTTTTACGAGGATCTGGGGTGTCTTTTACAGTCTAATGCTAATTGATGCAACTGGCAAAGTGTAGCAAGTCACACATGATAAGTAAGATATAAAAAAATACTCTCACCATCAGCTATGACTTTTCCTGGACCAACCCCATCACAAGGCTGGCCTCCAAAGCCAGCCTCAAACCATCTTCCCTCAATCCAAGTATTTCCTTGGGAAATTAGAGTTACTCACATTCTACAATGATTTTGTCATTAGCTCTATAGGAAGGATACTGCTCTCCTCTATGAGCTGATGCTCCAGCATCACATCTGTCTCTCCTGCTTTATATGGAATCTAAAGCTCTCAAAACTAGAGAGTTCATAGCCCATGATACTCGGTGCAGTGTTCAAGCTTTTACTTCAATCTAAAAAAAATAATGATTTTATAGATCATCAAAAACAAGACCGAAAGTATAACAGCGGCGAAGCCGGGCTTGCAAAATATTATAAACCACAAACACATATGATTAGTTTTTTAAACAGTCGCTAATGCTGTTTATAACATTAAACAAAGAAATTTGGAGGAATCCCGACATTCGTGAGGTAAGTTTTACTTACAGAACTGAGCGAAGATCTACTGTAATCTATATACCACACAAGGGTTGGGTAAATAACATGACCTTTCCTGCCGCTAAAGTGGCGTTTTTCGTAGCAGCCTTTTGAAACCCAACAATTAAGTTTTGGTTTTGAAAACCACCAATACTTAGGCAGTTAAGACCGAAAAATAGGGTGTATCGTTCATTTTTTCAGGAAAGCACAAAATTTGGCACAGATGTAGTATGGACCTATACTGTAGTATGGACCAGTACACTGTAGTGTACTATACAATTGTTTTCCTGAGGGGCACCAAAAAATTCAGAGCCCCTGGTGGCCGCCATATTGAATTTCAACATGACCGCCCTCTGTGACCTATTTCCCTCAATAACTTCTATACTATGAGCGATAACACCACAGTTCCAATGTCTTACCCCATGTTTTCATGGTCTCTGAATCCAATGGGATCAATTGCATAAAGATTGGCATCCATCATCTTTAATTTCAAGATGGCCGCCATGGTGTTTCCATTTTCCTTGAATCTCTCATAGTATTTCAGGTAAAATTTCAATTCCAAGTGATACACATTGTTTTATTGGTCTCTGATAACAATGGAATGGTATTAATTCATCAAAGTTACACACAGTTGCAGTTTTAACTTAAAATATTGTGGGCACTTGAAAGGTGGAGGCTCTCGCACAGACGCGTAGTACTACAAGCACTGTCCATCGCAGTCACACAGTGATGTGCAGGGCAGATTTGCCCTGGAGCATTTACAGTTGCCTTTACAGGCCGACTTACAATGGCAGCTTGTAAGCTCTGAACATGCCTCCTGTATCAGTGGTATTGTGGTCCAAATTGGTGTCCAAGAAGTCCCTGTTTTCATCCAGCCCCAATCAGCTGGTGATGGAAGTTCTGGGTAGGGCACAAGTGCCTGACTCCATACGTGTCCAGCCTGAAAACATGCACGTGTTAGGTGTTGTTCAAAGGCGTCTGCTGTTGGGGGAATGTGATCAATTGTTCTTGCCTTCTTCGTGAACAAGTGTCGGCGCATGTCATTCACTGTCTTTATCTCGGTAGTCCGGTCATAGAGGATGGCAACATATCTTTCTATGCTCTGTAGTTCCATAGTAATAGCGTCCACAGATGGCCTATAAGCAAGAGCATGAAAGGTCTGCGTGATGCTGGGGTATGCCTCCCAAGCCTTCCAGGCTGTCTTTTTCCCAATTTAGGCAAAAAATGACACTGTGTCGCAGCCAGTGAAGGCATGAAATAATGGCAAAGACTCAGACTTCCTGCGGCCAAGGCCGGTGGCAATTTTATGGATGGCAAGGTAGCGGTAGCTTTTACCAGTGCCAATGGCAATCCAGAGTTCCTCCACACCGTGTGACTGGTAGGTAAAGTAGTGTGCTATTGCCAAGACCACAATACAAGACCAAGACCACTCATAGTATAGAAGTTATTGAGGGAAATAGGTCACAGAGGGCGGTCATGTTTAAATTCAATATGGCGGCCACCAGGGGTTCTGAATTTTTGGGCGCCCCTCAGGAAAACAATTGTATAGGTCCATACTACATCTGCGCCAAATTTGGTGCCTTCCTGAAAAAATGAACGATGCTTCCTCTTAACGATGAAACCCACCTTTCCTGCTATTTAACACGAAACTGAAAGGGAGGAAGCTTTAATATATATAAGATGATATACTTTAACCTCCAGTAACTTTGCAGTCACTACAAAGGGATTAGTGTTACGATTAGATTTACTATATTATTAATGTTACATTATCATTATTGTGAAAATGATATTACTATAAAAAAAACCAAGGCTAATTCCTTACTCCCGCATTTATTAGTACCGTACACCGCTTATCAGTGATTCATGAACCATACACCACTTCAATCCATTAACTTTCCATTCACGACATTGGGATTTAAATGTTATGGTTATACTTACTATATTATTATTATTATTATGAAAACGATACTACTGAAACAATACACTGCTGTATTAAGAAACCAGGGCATAATTTGTCCGAAGTGGCCTGAAGGTGAGACATGAAGCCTAAGGCCTATACGTACTGTATCGTTGGAAGATCCATAACATCTATGCTTTCGATATTTCAGGGTCATTTTAAAAATCAGTTTGTTTGTGTTTCACACTGAATGAAAAACGTAAAGGTAGAGCATGGCGATTGTGATATATGACAGGTTCAACGATATGTTCGGCCTGAACGGCATAGGAATCAAAATGGTGGGGTGTGGAGTCAGCCGTTGTACGTCGTAATGACATCAGACGTAATCACATCACCCTATCATGTGACCAGATCCTCAGCTCCGATTGGTATACGTTTGAGGGGACATACATACATACATACGGACAGACAAACACTGTTCTAGACGGCTTTGCCCTATGGGCTACGCTGTAAAAACTTCCAAAAGTATAGCGCTATTGAAGCAGTCATAACTAGAAAGGCACTCAGTAGAGAGCATACTCTGACTTGATCGTATAGATGACTTGTTTATAGATTCTGCATTGATATGGATGTTATTGCTTGCTAAACCATCGTGGTTTGGGAACAAGTATCATCAAAAAGGTCATGAAAGATACATTTTAAAGGGCACAGAGCAATGGCAATCATCATACTAAAATACGCCATTTGTGTCTGTCCGTCTGTCTGATGAATTTGTGACGCCAATACATTACATCGTTACTTATCCAATCTCAACCAAACTTGACAGGATGACCAAGGGTTACGTAATGAAGGTTGTAGCGCCTGGTTGGCCATATCACTCAATGGTGAAGATTCACTTTAAAAAAAATCTACTAGCTGGATCCGGATTCAGATCTTCACCAAAATGTAATCGATTCCTCCTTGTCAAACACCCAAACGCTCCACCAAGTTTCGTCCAAATCCATCCACAACGTTTTGAGATATCCTGCTATGTATAGTTTTTGGCCCCATCTCCCAATGGTGAAGAATCACTTTAAAAATTCTAGTAGCCGGATCCGAATCCGGATCTTCACCAAAATCTAATAATCTCGTCTTTGTCACATACAAAACTTCTCTGCCAAATTTCATCCGAATCCGTCAACAACTTTTTGAGATATTTTGTTCACAACGGACAGACAAATGGACAAACAGACAGACAGGGGTGAAAACATAACTCCCAGCCACCTTTGGTGGCGGAGGTAATTATACACCACCCTTATACACCATCCGATATAACATGTCAAAGTATTGCCAAACTGGAGGTTTTTAGAAATGTAAAGAAGACAATTTGTGTTCTTCAGTGTTCAACGACATGCCTTCAGAAAGTATTCACATCCTTTGACTTTTTTCACACTGTGTTGTGTTACAGCCTGAATTTAAAATTCTTTAAATTGAGATGTTTTGTCACTGATCTACACATAATACCCCATAATGTCAAAGTGGGATTTTTTTTTAGAAATGCTTACAAAATAATTAAAAATGAAAATCCACCATCCAAAATCTTCCAAAATTATCCCAAAAAAATTAATCCACCCCAAATCCACCTCCTTCAAATTCCGTTTTCTTTCCTGAAAGTCCCTGTAGTGTCCATCTTGTTAATCCCGTGTACCCCACTCCAGCCCTCTATCTTCCGCAGATGTCCCTGTTCTCTACTGTTGTTGTGCTTCCCTTTCTCCCCCCCTCTTGTCTCCTGCTCGCTTTATTATATTTTCTGTGTTCTTTTTTGTTTGTTTTTTGGTATACAGAATGGAGGCTCGTGTAAGAGCTAACACTTTGAAAATGAAAACATGCACAGACACATAAAACATGCAATGAAGGAGCGGGAGACAAGAGGAGGAGAAAGGGAAGCACACAAGCACACAAACAACAACTGAAGTGAACAGGGACGTCGGTACATCTGTGGAAGGGGGAGGGCTGGGGGAGGAGGCATGGGAAAGGGTATGGGTGTGGGGGTTGGAGAGGTATAAAACACTTGGACACTGGTAGGACTTCCAGGAAAGAAGTCGGTATTTCAAAAAAGTGGATCTGGGGTGAATTAATGGGGGTAGAAAAGATCAAGGTTTTGGATGGGGGAAGATAAGAGATGGTGATGAACAGCTGTTTTAAAGACCTGAAGGGAGGAGAGGGATTGAAGAGAGTGTGGGCGTTTGTTTCAGAGGCATGAGAAAAGAGGAATGAAAGAGTGAAGGTGAGCAGAGAGTGTTGATTTTGGCAATTTCACCATAAGAGGGTTGCTGGCAGATCTTGTGCGACCTGTAGGAATATTTGGGGGACAGAGCACAGACAGAACAGGGGGAGGAAGGCTGGAGAGGAGTCCCGAGAAGACAGAAAGACCACCAACATGCCAGTGGTGAGTGAGTGAAAGACCCTCAGAATCAGCTTCATCGCGGGAGATTCCAATGATTCTGAATGCTTTGGTTTCAACCGCCTGAAGCCGAGCTAGGTGTGAGGCATGAGCACCAACCCAGAAGGCAGTATTCCATCGAGCTGCGGATGAAAGTTTTATATGTGGAGAGGAACTCAGAAGTGCACAGAAAGGACTTCGCACGACGGAGGATGCCCATTGCCCAGTCGCGACTGGCTTTTGAGGCCAGCTTGGAAATGTGGTTTTCCCAGGAAAGATCATGGCAGATCGTGAGACCCAAAAGCTTGAGTGACAGAACTTCTTCAAGAGGATTGTTAAAAGTGTTAGTGTTAGAACAAGAGGAATAATGAGGAAGTGTTAGCTTTCATATGAGCCTAGACTAGATATACAAAAAAAAAAGTGACAAAAAAGAAATTTCAGTTGGAGTTACAGCATCTGATGATGATATAATTTTCCACTAATGTTCTTCCACAATGAAAAATAATGCACCATTAAGCCCTGGATGAAAGTTTTATGAACTGCACAGGGAATTTTGTGAATACAGACATGTTTTGTACACAATTAGCCAAAATGCATACGTGTTGTCTTTGTGTTTCATATCAAGTCATGGACAGGACAAGGAAGTTTTTTCAGCAAGTTTAACAACTTCCATGTTAAACTTGCTGAAAAACTACTGAAGTTGCATTTCCTGCTTAATAGTACATTTTTGCTTCATAAAATGGTGTTCAGCAAAAAGAAGAATACTGCATTCAAAAATGATCGGATCTTATATTTCTCTGTTTTTGTAGTTCTTGCTGTTGACCGTTCGAGAAATACTGGTATTTACATAAAGTATGGGCCTTCGTCCGTTCAGAACCGAGTGCTCCAACTCGTTTTTAAAATCATATATCCCTGCATGTATATCATGCTATCTGGTAAATGCAGACCTTGGTAGTAACTCCTGAATATAACTTGACCACTGTTAAAGTTTCTGATGACAGGTAAGGGCAGGAATTTGACCAGAGTGACCACACATTCACCTAGACTTTTATATCCACCAACTCATTCCACCATGATGGGAGTGTCTAGCTTAACATCTGTCTGAAAGATGGATCATTCATCTCATTGATGCAATGCCTTGCTAACAAAACACTCAGGTGACAATTGATAGTCAGGTGGGGAATCAGGACCTGACTAAACATCTCAAAGGTGAGTGCACCCTCTGAGCGATCTTCCAACCCTCAGGTAATTATTTATTTTTAATCTAACATGTTTTACTTTAAAGCTGAGACATTCACCATCAAAGAAAAGTTTTCTGTCAAAAGGACCATCAACAAGTCAAGGCCAGTGATGGACTGCAATTTCTGGCACCATGTTGCCTTAGTAGTCACCAGCAGAGAGTATCTGGAATTTTAAGAATGCACATCCTCAAATTAAATTAACTTTATAATTTGTCAACACCATGGATCCATAATCAAAAAGATCCCTTGGGCTGTCACCGATAGGCAAATCTTGTATAAGCTTCAAGCATTATGCAATGAAAGGTGCCAAGGGAGTTAAAAACGAGGAAAAAACAATTGGAGAAAGTAGCAATAAAGACAATACATTTCAAAAGAATGCTCGAGGTTACAATCCCACCTGCGTAACCTTGTCAGTGACGATGTGAGTACGTTCTCGCACACGGAAACGCCTTTCGGAGCCAGGTGGAGACACAGACGTTGCCTCTCCTCGAAGCTCAGCGAAGTTTAGTGTAAGGTGTGGAAGTTTTCCCACCGCTCTGTACCGCATCAGGTCTGAATCTGATGTCGAGTTAAGTAGGTTTGGCTTCACATTGTTTCCAAATCCTGTGGATGAAGCAATTGCTTTACAATCGAGGGACACGGAAGAGCAAATGAAATGGCAGACTTGTAAAACAATATTTCAACAACATTGCTGTAAACATGCTCTTAAACACAATCCCATAAATGTTCACTTTAAACGGTCAAATATCTCGTACCTTGAGATCGTATAACTACTGATATTATCGACATCAATATAGTGTGCACGATTTTCTTCATCAGAATTCCGAGCACGCAATGTGTAGTCTTAAGATGTGTGTTCACACAGAAAAGTTTACTTCGGACTAAATCTGAAGTTTCGAGAACTGAAGTGTGCATCAACGGATGTTAGTACGTCGAAGCTTTGGACAAGTTAATCCATCTGGTATAATGGGTTCGTAGTGGAGATTAAATCTGTGTGAACATGGTGTAACTCGCTACCCGAAGAAATTGTCATGGCAACAGTAGTAATGTGATCGACAGCAGCACCACCCTAAGACTAAATTTCCTCCTCTGCTGGCCTTCTCTCTTTACTACAGAAACTAAAATCCATGTGTCATGCACATTTAACATAGTTCATAAAAATTGTTTACTTTTCATTCATATTAATAAAAATGCATTTTATGCAATTTCGAAAAAAAGTGAAGCCTTCGGCATGAATAATGATTTATGGAAATTGAAAATAAAATCAACAAGTCTTGGTGCAGTAAATCACCCTTTATATTGTGAATTTGAACTTTTCCAAAGCAACAGTGCTTCACTGAGTAAATACCGACATGTGGAAAATTTCAACAATATTTCAAAATTTCAACAACAACAATTTCAACAAATTTCAACAACAATTCACCCCAGAGTCCTTGCAGTGTTCATATGTTTTATTCCTCTCCCACCTCCCCCCAAGTCCTCCCGATGTCCCTGCTCTTAAATAATAATAATAATAATAATAATAATTCATTTATTTTGTATAGCGCTTTTCCAGAAGCCCAAAGGCGCTTTGACAGAGTGGAAAACATAATGCATAACAATACATGAAAACAACAATTGCAAAAAGACAAGAATCAAGAAAACAAACAGCAGCGATATACGGCATATATATAAGACAAGAATCAAAAAGACAAGACAAGAATCAATAGGGAAATATTTAAAGCAAAAGGAGGGAGAAGGAGAAGAGATAGTCAGGGGTTAAATGCTGTGGGTTGAATGTTGAATGCAGCGTTGAACAGGTGGGTCTTTAGTGATGTTTTGAATGTGGTGAGTGAGGAGGAGTCTCTGATGGTGTGAGGTAGTGAGTTCCAGAGGGTGGGAGCAGCGATGGAGAAGGCCCTGTCCCCCCAGGATCTGAATTTGGTCCGGATGGAGGGGGTCAGGAGGTTGGTACCAGCAGAGCGGAGGTTGCGGGTGGGAGTGTGTCTGGAGAGGAGGTCAGCCAGGTAGGATGGGGCCAGGTTATGGAGGGCTTTGTATGTCAAGAGGAGGATTTTGTACTGGATTCTCTGGGGGATGGGGAGCCAGTGAAGCTTGTAAAGGACGGGGGTGATGTGGTCACGGGTCCGGGAATGAGTGAGTAGACGGGCAGCGGAGTTCTGAATGTATTGGAGTTTATTGGTGATTTTTGAGGGTGAACCATAGAGGAGGCTATTGCAGTAGTCCAGACGGGAGGTGATGAAGGCGTGGATGAGGGTTTCTGCAGCCGTGGAGGAGAGGGATGAGCGGAGACGGGCAATGTTTTTCAGGTGAAAGAAGGCTGACTTTGTGATCTGTTTAGTGTATTTGTCGAAGGAAAGGGTTTGGTCAAAGATGACGCCAAGATTCCGGATGTGAGGGGAGGTGGATACTGGGATACCGTCGATGTTGAGGGCAAAGTTATGGGTGGATTTTGTGAGCGTTTTTGGGCCAATGATGATTATTTCAGATTTATCACAGTTAAGCTTGAGGAAGTTGATTTGAAGCCAGGATTTTATTTCAGTGATGCAGTTTGTCAGGATAGAGTGGGTGTCGGTGGAGACGGACTTGGTGGAGATGAAAAGCTGGATGTCATCGGCGAAGCAGTGGAATTGGAGACCATGACGGCGGATTAAGTGACCGAGCGGGGACAGGTAAAGGATGAAGAGGAGGGGGCCAAGAACTGAACCTTGGGGGACACCTTGGGGGAGGGGAGCAGTGGGGGATTTGCAGTTATTGATGGAGATGAACTGGCATCTGTCAGAGAGGTATGATTTAATCCAAGAGAGGGCAGTGCCGGTGACGTTAAAGGTGGATTCAAGTCGGGTGAGGAGGATAGTGTGATCGATGGTGTCAAAGGCAGCGCTGAGGTCGAGGAGGACGAGAATGTTGAGGTTGCCAGCGTCAGAGGAGAGGAGAAGGTCGTTGGTGATTTTGAGGAGAGCAGTTTCAGTACTGTGGTTGGAGCGGAATCCGGATTGGAATGTTTCATACAAGTTATTGGCAGAGAGATGATGTTTGAGTTGAGTGGCTATGTTTGTGTCCTTTCACCTCTCTCCCCATCTTGTCTGCCGCTCCCCTTGTTTTTTGTGTTTTGTGTGTCGGTTTGACTTTTTGTGTGATTAATGTTAGCTCTTTCACGAGCCTCGATCTTGTATACAAAAAAAAAAAAAAAAAAATGGTGTAAATCAAAAGGTTCACATTATGAAGTGTACTTATTTACCATTTGCAGGGCATTTGGAGACCATTTATTTCACAGGGCATTGCTAAAATAACTTAGTGATAGTTTTTAATTATAATTTTTAATAATTTTTAAATAATTTCTAATATTTGTATTAATTTATTTTAATAATATTAATTTTAATAATTTATTTTATTTCATATTCATTTTATTTTAATTTATTTTATTAGTATAATAAATAATATTATTATTTTAAAAATATTTAATTTTTAATAATATTTTAAATATTTGTTTTCATATTTATATTTAATAATAATTGTTTTAATAATGTTAATTTTTTTATAATAATAATGCTAATTTTTAGGAACCACTTCATAGAGAGTACAAACAGCTCTTGTTACCTTGGCCACCGGAGGAGGATGGAGATTATGATTTCACACCTGTCTGTTACTGTTACCTGTCTGCCTTGCGAAAGTATTTCCCTATGTTTGTCTGTCTGTCTGTCACACAATCTTTGTCCACGTTTTTGAAGAAATTATTTTGAATTTTTTTTGTGTGCGTAGGTGACCGGCCAAGGACAGAACGGATATCAGGATTTGTGTGAGGTACGATTTCAGCGCATCTCAGCCAGCGTTGAACAGGTGACTGTCGACAGTCCAAGAAAACAAATGACTGATGGGGAGCACAGCTTGGTTCTCGATGGAGCCAATGTATGGGGCACTCCCGAACAATAGGGCGAATTGAAAAAACTATTGCTAAGACATTGAGGTTTTCTCTCTGAAGGACGAAGACCTAGGTTACACTGACAAGGTACAGCATAAGATTCCTTCAGTGGACGAGATCCTGGTGACTCAGCCATATCGTAGGAGTACACGGAGGTTAAAGAACCCATTTCCAAGCTGCTCAGTAAAGGAGTCATCAAGGAGAGCACACGCTCTTGTGCTTCACCTGTAGTGTTAGTACGTAAGGCTGATGGTAGCTTGCTGATGCTGATGGTAGCATGGCTGATGGTAGCATGGACAATAACCCCCTTTTCCATCTTCAAACTGCAAAGTTGGGAGTGATAGAGCAGAGATGGGTTGCACAGTTAGCAATATTTTTGACTTTGACGTAAAATATCGCCCTGGGTATCACAATGCTGCGGCAGGTGCCCTCTCTAGACAACCGTTGGCAGGGAGGCTGTGTGAACTACCATAGACTGAATGTGAAGACTAGATGGGACGCTTTTCCGTTACCACGGATTGACATGTCTTTTGACATGCTGCACGGGGCACAGTTCTTGACAATTGACTTAGCCAGTGGGTACCATCAGGTAGCTATGCATGAGAGAGACCATCATAAGATGGCGTTTACCACACCATTTGGTTTGTTTGAGTATACTCGCATGCCATTCAGCTTATGCAACGCACCGGCCACATTTCAGCGCCTCGTGCCGGCGACAATGAATGACTTGACATTTCAGATTTTGTTGGTGTACTTAGATGACATATTGGTTTACTCAAAGACTTTTGAAGAGCACCTAGAAAGACTGGAGACTGTGTTGAGGCAATTGAAGGAAGCAGGAATGAAGTCAAAGCTGGAAAAGTGTCATTTTCTACAGAAGCAAGTTCGGTTCTTGGGACATCAGATTTCTGGCAAGGGTATTGCGACTGATCCAGAAAAGGTTGCTGCTGTTAGCAAGTGGAAAGTGCCCAGGTTATTGAAGGAGCTGAGGTATTTTCTTGGGTTTTGTAGTTACTACAGGCGTTTCATTCAAGGTTTTTCCAAGATCGCTGGTCCTCTTCATGATCTTGTGAATCAGGGTCTGAGAGAAGGAAATCCGGCAAGGTTCAACCAAGTGTTTGATGAACGGTGGAATAAAGATTGTCAAGCTTAATTTGAGGTATTACAAGAGAAGTTGACCAGTGCACCGGTGTTGGGCTATGCGGATTTCGGTTGTTCATTCATCATTGAGACCGATTCCAGCAACCGGGGTCTAGGGGCAGTCCTCTATCAGCAACAAGGGGACAAGAAGAGGGTCCTAGCATATGCCAGTAGGAGGTTGAGAAATGTGGAGAAGAATGACAGAAATTACAGCAGTATGAAACTTTAACTTCTCGCTCTGAAGTGGGCGGTATCAGAGAAGTTTTAAGGGTACCTTTTAGGCTCTAAGTTTACAGTGGTCACGGCCAATAACCCCCTTTTCCATCTTCAAACTGCAAAGTTGGGAGTGATAAAGCAGAGATGGGTTGCACAGTTAGCAATATTTTTGACTTTGACGTAAAATATCGCCCTGGGTATCGCAATGCTGCGGCAGGTGCCCTCTCTAGACAACCGTTGGCAGGGAGGATGATAACTGTGTAGCCATTTGCAATGTCATCTACAGAGGTACAGATCTAGGGCCTGATGTAGTGCATGAAGGGAATAAGTGCTGCAGCGTTCGCTATATCCAGGTTCAAGAGGCCAGAGAGGATGGTGGTTCTGTCCCATTGGGAAAAACGCCAACCTTTCCAGATTACACCAGAGAGGAACTGCATAGGTTCCAATATGCAGATCCCATGATCAGTGTGTTTATCAAGTTTTGGGATGCGAAGAGAAAACCTGCAGGAAAGGAAAGACGGGGTTTGTCAAAATCTACTGTTTCACTGCTGAAGCAATGGGACAGTGAGCAAGAGAAGAATGAGTTGTTGTACCGGGTTATTGATGATGTTCATGTTGGTGAATGTCAACAGCTGTTGCTACCCGAGTGTCTGAAGGATCAAGTGCTTGAAAGTGTGCATGATCACATGGGGCACCAAGGGATAGAGTGCACAATGAATATGTTGAGACAAAGGTGTTTTTGGGTCAGAATGTGCAATGATGTATAACACCGGGTTAAGAGCTGTCAAAGGTGCATTTTGACCAAGATGCCACGGCCTAAGATACGCGCACCCATGGGTACACTGACTGCGTCGTGACCATTGGAGGTAGTAGCAGTAGATTTCACTGTTTTGGAACCAAGTACTGGTGGCCAGGAGAATGTGTTAGTGGTTACTGATGTGTTCACGAAATTCACTCAAGCCTTTCCTACAAGAGATCTTAAGGCAGACACCACAGCTAAGATCCTGTTCTGGGAGTGGTTCATGAAGTATGGTGTGCCTGAAAGATTGCACTCTGAATAGGGAAGGAATTTTGAGAGCGATGTTGTTGCCGAGCTGTATAAGCTGTATGGTATCAAGAAGACGCACACCATTCCCCATCACCCTGAGAGAAACACTCAGTGCAAGCGTTTCAACCGAACACTCCACGACCTTCTACGCACACTTCCCCCGGGGAAGAAAAGACGGTGGCCTGAACATCTGCCTGAGTTGCTGCATGCGTACAACATGACACCACATGCCACTACTGGTTGCTCACCATACCTTCTGTTGTTTGGTGTAAATCCCCATCTTCCTATTGATGCTTTGGTAGGGCAGGAAGAAGCGGTGAATAAGAGGCACGACTGGCTAGTAGGGCATCAGGAGCATTTGAGGGAAGCACATGCCAAGGTGAGGGAGTATTTTGAAAAGAAAGCAGCTGAAAGGGTTGCTGCACAGAAGGACAAGGTGTACTGCCCATCTCTACAGGTGGGTCAGTTAGTCTTTCTGAGAAATAGACTGTTGGGGAGGAACAAAATTCAAGATGCTTGGGGACCCACAGTGTACCAGGTGGTTGAAATACAAGGTACCACCCATGCCGTTGAACCTGTGGGTGGAGGGCCAGTTCGGAGAGTGCATCGAGTGAATTTAAGAGCCTATGCAGGACCTATCCCAGAGCCAAGAAGGGGTACTGTTCACCAGGAGAATCTAGGGAATAAACATCCTGCCGACCATCAGGAGGATAGCTATGAGTCAGAATCTTCTGATGCTGAGTTTGTTGTTGTGGAAGAGGTAACGTTTCCAGGGTCGAGTCAACCAACTGGGGGTGTTGTTGGCCTTGAATATTTGGAGCCTGCGGGCACACAGAATGTGGGTGAGGAACAGGGGAAGCAAATCGACACACAAATGGGGCATTCGGATACAGGAAGATTTGTTCAGACTGTGCCTGTCCCTGCCCCTCGTATAAGCCAGAGGTCAACATCCAGTGTGCATAGAAATCTCTATCATGAACCATGCTCAGTTTGTAATGCTGTCGCTTTAAGTCCAGAGGTCGTGTCTCAGTTTGGGCACTGGATTTTTCAGAGAGGCTGTGAAGGGAGCCAAAGATAGGTGTTAGCCACCGTGGACAGTGACGCTTAGCATGGGAGAATGTAACCGGGTGGTGTTAATGCACCGATTATTCCGCACCGGCAGATAGCATAATCCCGTGGGATTTAATGTGCCATGGGGTTTGACAGCGGAAGTACGTGAGCCGCATGGGATTGTGGGGGGCTTCATGTTCGAGAGGGAAGAGCGTCGACCATTGTTCGTGAAGCTGGTATATGCGGGTGCATGTGAGGCTAGACCAACAGTAAATATGCTCACATTTTCCTTTGAAAAACATGTTGGAGTATAAAGTAGCAGGGTGCCGTGTTTGATTTACGGAATGTTGCGCATAATAGTCGGATGGTTTTGGATCCGAGATCTGAGCACGTTATAATGTTTCAGGGGGAGATCTCCGGAGGAGCGTAACGCTGGTTTTGTTACGAGATACGACATATAGTTATTGTGAGTAGATCAAAGTTTGCTCCTCCTGAAAGGGTTTAATGTGCGGGCCGTGAAAATGGTTAGGACTGGGGAATTGTTTCTTTTTCTTTGTTTCAGGCCATTCGCCATTTTTTTGTCTATGCCATTTTTGACTTTTGTCTTTTGCTATTCTTGTTTATTTCTCAACTATTTTGCTTTGTAAAGTCAACACAGTGTGATGGTGACTTTGTTTTGCAAAGTGTTGATTAAAATTCCAAAAACTG
The DNA here is from genome assembly GCF_964187855.1 of Myxine glutinosa. Lineage (NCBI taxonomy): Eukaryota > Metazoa > Chordata > Myxini > Myxiniformes > Myxinidae > Myxine > Myxine glutinosa. The sequence goes on from NC_136267.1 coordinate 58,985,245, forward strand.
AATTTTGCGACTCGACAGCAAAATTATTCCAGTGATAACCCCGATTAATTTGTGTACCCGAGTGTACGGGGTAACATTTATTTAGATTTTGCAAGCATTGTGTTATGCACGATACTTGTATTTGTTTGAAGGAGGCGACATAACTAAAAATTGTATTCAACAACCATTAATACTGCATGTGTTTCTATACTCAACATCAAAATAAACATCAAATCTTTAGAAGAACACTCATTGAAATCCTCCACGCAAAAATGAAAAATATTTGAACACAGAGGTAAAGTTCAGCGATCTTTACGAAACACGTCAATAAACAAGAGGTTGCCTCAATCACAAAAAACAAAAAGCATGAACATCACAAGGAGTGGTGCAACAAAAGTCACAGCACTGCAACACAAAGGCACGCACCTGAATACAGTCAAAACAAAATGACACAGGAATGGACACAACACTCCTAACAGTCAAGGACAGAATGACAGCAGTCCTCAATATCGTGTGTGTCCTCCCTGAGCTGTGATGCAGGCTGTACACCTCCGACACATGCTCTGTACCAGGCGTCTGATGCGGTCCTGGGGAAGTTTGTCCCACTCCTCCTGCAAGCATTGAATGAGCATTTGCCGATTGACAGCCGTTGATCTCAATGCAAGACGTCGACCAAGCTCATCCTATAAATGCTCTTAAAATGGGATTGAGGTCAGGGGAATAAGGCATCCAAGGCATCACTTCAACACCCTGTTCCTGGAGGAAGTTGGTGGTCAGGCGAGCAGCATGGGGTCGAGCATTGTCCTGCTGGAAACCTGCGATGTCAGGACGAGCCTGGATAAATGGCAGCAGATGAGGTCTCAAAATTTCATTGACATAACGCTGACTAGTGAGATTGCCTTCGGTGACGACCAGAGGTGTCCTGAAACAGGTGGAAATGCCGGCCCATACCATCACACTGGGTCCTCCCAAACGATTGATTTGGCGAATACAGCATGATGCGTACCTTTCCCCACCTCTGCACCATACCCCCGTTGACACCCATCAGCAGCATGGAGGCAAAATCTGGACTCATCGCTGAACAAGACTGCACTCCACTGTTGCTGTGCCCAGCGGTGATGCTGCAGACGCCATCTTAGTCTATTCTGCCGATGCACTGCGTTCAACACTAGACCTCTGCAAGGACGTCTTTCCCCCAGGCCCTGACTTCTCAAGCGCCTCTGCACAGTAGAGACACTGATGCGGTTGTTGTGGCGACCTTTTGTCACTGCAGCTGTTTGCGTTGCAGGGCGGAAACAATCACAAAGATGCTGCAGCACAATACAGCGGTCTTGGTTTGGGGTGGTTACCCGTGGTCTTCCTCTTCGTGGACCATCATTCACAGTTCCAGTTTTCACGCCTGGCCTGGTTGGAAATTGCAGGCTGTGAGCAACCAAGACGTTGGGCAATCGTCGCTGGCTTACACCAGCCTCAAGCATCCCAAATGCCCTTAAACGTTGTTCAGATGTCAGGCGTGGCATCTGAATTTTCTTGTTGTTTTCCCTGTCAGAAGCCTCTAGAGTGACTATAGACAGCAGTAAATGAATGTCTAACCACAAGAACTGAAGGATTTCATTATGAGGGTCATTATTTAAAGGGAAAGATCCCTATACAGAACCACTCAAGCATGCCATTGTTGATCAACCAGGTGATTGAAGTGAAGTTTCCATTACATAATCAGCCATTACAATTGAAGAAACGTGTTTGTAAAGCTGCACATTTCAAAAAAATGAAAGTGATAAGTTTCTTTTGATGCTCAGTTTATATCTGCAAAAATTCACATGTTTCAAAGTAAAATAAAGTCATAGGATGTGCCATAAATATATCATATTATTTTCAAATTGCCATGTGTAATTTCACAAGATGATTGCGTTAAACCACAGCTGAAAGTACAACTTTGATATTACAGTAAATGTTTTCAAATTCTCATAGTGTAAAAGCAGAGGATGGCAGCGTCAGTAAATCTCATACGGCCACAAATCATAATGTCAAGGGTGCACGATACAACAGGGAGCATGTCATTGCAAGTACAAGGAATATAGGTTTAGATCCCAAACAGACAGGGAAGCCACTGCCTATAAACAGTAGGCTGCAATTAATCACCAATCCACAAAATGCATTCTTATAATCCTGATTGTTTTTTTGTTTGTTTTTTTGTTTTTTTGTATACAAGATCGAGGCTCGTGAAAGAGCGAACATTAATCACACAGAAAGACAAACAGACACACAAAACAAGTAACATCGGGAGCGGTAGACAAGATGGGGAGAGAGGGGGAAGGACACAAACACAACATTTGAGAGCAGGGACCGAGAGACATGGAGACATCGAGAGAACTGTGGGGGGGAGAGGGCTTTGGGGGGGAGGCATGGGAAGGGGGGGGGGGTGGGAGAGGTATAAAACATATGGACACTGCCAAGACTTCCAGGAAAGAAGTTGGAATTTCAAACAAGGTGGATCTGGGGTGAATTAGTGGGGGTAGAAAAGATCAAGGTTTTGGATGGGGGAAGATAAGAGATGGTGGTGAACAGCTGTTTTGAAGACCTGGAGGGAGGAGTGTGATTGAAGTGAGTGTGGGAGTTTGTTCCAGAGGCGGGAGAAAAGAGGAATGAAAGAGTGAAGGTGAGCAGAGAGCCGAGATTTCGGCAGTTTAACCATCAGAGGGTGGCTGGCAGATCTTGTGCGACCTGTAGGAATATTTGGGGGACAGAGCACAGAGAGAGCTGGGGGAGCAAGGCCGGAGAGGAGTCGGTAGAAGACAGAAAGACCACCTACCTGCCTGCGGTGAGTGAGTGAAAGGCCCTCAGAGATAGCTTCATCGCGGGAGATTCCAATGATTCTGAAAGCTTTGGATTCAACAGCGTGAAGCCGAGCCAGGTGTGAGGCAGGAGCACCAGCCCATAGGGGAGAACAGTATTCCATTGAGCTGCGGATGAAAGCCTTGTATGTGGTGAGGAGCTCAGGTGTGCCTAGGAAGGACTTCGCACGACGGAGGATGCCCAGTCGGCGACTGGCTTTGGAGGCCAGCTTGGAAATGTGGTTTTCCCAAGAAAGATCATGGCAGATGGTGAGACCCAAAAGCTTGAGCGACAGAACTTCTTGGAGAGGATTGTTGAGAAAGTAGATGGGAGGGTTGTCCAGTCGATCTTTTCGGAGAGACATAGTAAGAGTGTGAGATTTGTCAGGATTGAAAGACATGTTCCACATGTTTGACCAGTCTGTGATTTTGTCCAGGTCTTCAGAGAGTGAGGAGGCTGCAGACTGCCGATCTGAGGGAAGAGGAATGGAGCGGCAGAGAGTGGAGTCATCAGCAAAGAGATACAGAGGATTTTCCAGAGAGTCGGAGAGATCATTGATAAAGACCAGAAAAAGCACAGGGCCCAGCACACTGCCTTGGGGAACTCCAGCCTGAACGGGAAGGGGAGATGAGAGAAATCCATTCAGGGCCACACGTTGACTACGACCAGAGAGGAAGTCCGCAAGCCATGCATGGAGATTTCCATGGATACCATAGGAGGAGAGTTTGGTGAGCAGAGCTGGGTGCCAGACCGTATCGAAGGCACGTGATATGTCAAGGGAGACAGCTCTGATTTCCTGTTTGGCATTGAGGACCTCCATCCATTGTTGAGACAGCAGAAGCAGCATGTCCAGAGTAGAGTGACCTGGTCTGAAACCAAATTGATGATCAGAGATCAAGCCATTGGAGAAGAGGAAAGATTTCATATCCGAAGCAATGATGGATTCCATGACTTTGCTGATAATTGGGAGCAGGCTGATTGGTCTGTAGTTGCAAGGATCTGTTTTTGCACCTTTTTTGTGTAAAGCGGTAATGTTTGCTGATTTCCAGGATGCTGGCAGATGACCTTGAGCAAAGGATAGGGTGAAAAGAACAGAGAGAGGGTGAGATAGAGCGGCAGAGCAGGATTTTAGGACCCGTGGGCTGATGCCATCTGGTCCAGTTGCAGAATCAGAGTCGAGGTTTGACAAAAACTCCTCCACCTTGTCAGGAGAGAAGGTCACAGAGTCCAGGAGCAGTTTGGTTCGACTGGGAAAGGTGGGAACAGAGAGAGATGGGTTTGGGACTAAGGATTTTGAGGCAAACACAGAGTTGAGGCATTCGGCTTTGTCACGTGCGATGTCAACTGTGTGGCCATTTGAGGTAAGGGAGGGGATGGAGGGGGAACAAACACCAGAAACGGATTTGACCAGACGCCACCAGGATTTGGAGGAAGGAGACAGGTTTGAGAGTTCATTCTTGAGTGAGGAGAGATAGTGCTTCCTGGCACTCCTGAGGGTAGACACACACTTGTTCCGAGCTTGGTGGAAGGAACTGAGATTTCCTTCAGTTGGATTAGCCTTCCAAGAGGCAAAGGAAAGTTGTTTCAGGGCAACTGCCTCACCACAAGATTCAGTGTACCATGGACGGGAGGAAGGGTAAGACAACTGAAGGCGAGATGGGATAAATCTGTGCATGAGAGAGATCAGTTTGCTTTGGAAGAATTCCCAGGAAGAATTGATGTCAGAGGCAGTGGAGATGGGACACCAATCCAGACGATTGATGGCTGCTTGAAGACCGTCCCAGTCGGCCTGAGTGAAATGCCAGACTCGTCGACGCTGAGGAGGCTCTCTGAGAATGGCCAGAGAGATGTCCACTTTGACAAGCACATGATCAGAAGAACCGATTGGAGCAGAAGAAGAGCAGCAGACACTAGCAGGGAAGTTAGTCATAACCAAGTCTAGAAGAGAAGGTACTCCATTGGCTGAGATCCGGGTCGGGAAATTGACAGATTGTGTCAATCCCAGTGAGTCACAGAAGTCCTTTGCTGAGGTGCCATGACTGGTGAGAGAGGAACCCACACCCAACCAGGTGGCATGATGACAATTGAAGTCACCACATATGAGGAAGAGAGAGTTGGGATGAGTGGATAGAAGTTGGTCCATGTTGTCAGACAGTGAAATGTAGATGGAGTCATCACTGTTTGGGGGACGGTACAGAACACATATGAACAAAAGGTGGGAGCGGAGAGGAAGCCGTAGCCAGAGGTACTCCTGGGGGTGAGGAGGAGAGAGGGCAGTGCAAGGAGAGTGAGGAAGAGAGTTTTTGATAAAGATAGCCACCCCACCACCAGGCCGAGGCTCAGGTCTATCATACCGGAGGAGGGAGTAACCAGGAAGAGATATTAAGGAATCAGAGACATCTTGAAGGAGGAAAGTCTCTGTTAAGCAGATCAAGTCTGGATTGTCAGAAGCAACCTGTATGGAGAGATCAGTCAGGTTTGAGCGAAGGCCCCGGATGTTTGAGGTCCATACCGTTAATGAAGAGAGAGGGGGAGCATCGGGTACAGGACAGGGGAGGGGAGGAGTAGGGTAAGATGAAGGATGAGAGGGGGAGGTAGGGAAAGCAGTTGTTAGTGTGTCAGCGATTGCAGAAGAGTTCCAAGAAAGGGAAGGATGAGGAGGATGAAAGGTTTGAAGGTGAAGGGATGAGGCACAGAGAGGGGTTGTTTGAGGGGGGGCAGAGGAAAGAAGAAGGTTGGGGGGGGGGGGTGGAGGTATGAGATAGAAGGGAGACGAAGTGGGGAGGAGGCAGCTTTGAGGAGGAGGGGGGAGGAGGGAGAATTGGAGAGGAATGGTATGGGGGGAGATTTGAATGGGAGGGGTTGGGGGGGAGTTTTGAAGGGGAGGAGTGAGGGGGGAGTTTAGGAGGGGAAGGGCAAGGGGGGAGTTCAGGAGTGGAAGGGCAAGGGGGGAGTTCAGGAGTGGAGGGGTAGGGGGGGAGTTTAAGAGTGGCGGGGCAAGGGGGGAGTTTAGGAGTGTAGGTGCAAGGGGAGGGATTTGGATGGGAGGGGCAAGAGGGGAGTTTAGAAAGTGGATGATTAATGAAAGACGAACATTGAAAACAAATTGGGTTTGTTGTGATTTTCAAGTTAGCAATCCGGTTCAGAATGATGGAGGAGGGATGGAATGAATGTGAATTTAGACCATGTAGTGAGGGAGACGTATAAGATATTGAATTTCTTTTTTTTGAGGTGGAATGAGTTGGAGAGGAAATTGAGAAAAGCCTTTTAAATAGGAAGAAAAACAGCGTGTTGTAAAATACCACTGAGTAAAACACTGAAGGGGAAAGGTTATACATATTTAAATAATATTTAAACAGAACCGTGAACAATCTTATGTGCACAAAAATACCAACGGGGGGAGAGCCGAGAGGGACCACCACGAGTCACGTGAAGGGCAAACGGTGGATGGCAAGGAGTTAATGGGGGCGGGGCGAACAGCACACCTGGACAGAAAATACAGGATAAGTCAACAGTACACGTGGAGAAAGGAAAATAAATGTTTTTGGTTTTTTTTTTGTTTGTTTGGTTTTTGGGGGTGGGGGCGGGGGGGAGGTGGGGATTTAGAACGTTAGACAGAGTATTATGTTCGGGGTAGAAGGGAAAAAAACTAAGAGCCAAGCAAAACACGATTAAGATAACAAACACCGACGGGGGTACAACTACAAGGCCGCACACGAGGAGCAGAACACGATTCAATAATTACAAGTTACAGGAAATTCAAACCAAAAGTAACTATAATCAAAACAATAACGCATGGACGATAAAATAACGAGTTGAAATTTGACAATCTATCTGGGGAAATGGGGGAGAAACACGTGGTCGAAGAACGAACGAACGAACGAATAAGAATGAATAAACGAATGAGAACAGAGAAGGAAATGTTTTTTTTTTGGATTTTTTTGAGTTGTGATTTACACAAGGAAGAGGGCTATGGGGTGAAAAGATTGGGAAAACAGAGAACGAAAGTTATTGGATCACAAAAACACGGACCGCTGAGAGAAAAACAAAGCCTCAAGGTTGTACAGTGTTCACTGTACAACTACAAGGCCTCAAAACACGACCCGAATTAACACGATTTTCAATACAGGTATGAAAGATTTGCACCGAAAATCTTCGTCGGGAGACAATATATACACCATAAAATAAATAGTTATAACGAAAATACAAATGGGAACAATTACTTAACTTCGATTTCGATGGATAGCATGGAGAGCTGAGAATAAACGAACCCTCGCCAGCAAGACCGGAAACGGAAGTGCCTCAACAGAGATTTGGAAAGGAACCTCAACAGAGAAAGGCAGCCATATTCTATGGAAGTCGTGTGTGCCTGTGTCCCGAAGGAACTACATTGGGCTATCAAGTATCACCTATTGTTTACAGTGAACAAAAAGTCACTGCATCGTGCTCATAGAAAACGTGACATCAATGGACAGTTAGTATAGTGATAGAGGGGTGTTGTGAAATAGAAAAACGTATCCTTTGTGATTACAGGTGTTCATTTGAAATCATCCAGCACGACATGTGGATGTTATCATCATTTATTGAACGAGGCAGGAACAGTAAGATCTCTATTTTTGGCTTGGTGTGGTATTAGCCAATAAGAGTGCACATGTAGCACATGAATATTAATGTTTCTATTTTTAGACCTTGAGACCTGACTGCAACAGACAAGCATCGAATTAAACTGCGTTTGAGCGCACACAGGCAAAATCCGATTGCATGGCACTGTCACCCGAGGATTTCCAACATGCTTTGCAGATTGCAAACAGGCTGTCAGCCTTTTCAAGTCAATGCAAATCTGTTGCCTTTATGGTGCAACTTGCTGTTAGCTCAACCTGGAGTAATAATGCCATTTCCCTGTTGATGTTAAGTATATTTGATCATTCGTTTACAGTGAGTGAGATTTATCAGTGATTTATAAATTATCATCATCTACACTGTGTGTATGGATATGTATATGTATGTATGTATGTATATGTATGTATGTATGTATATATATATATATATGTATATATATATATACTAGCTTGGCTCGGCTCGCTGCGCTCGCCTAACCAAGCGTCGTTACAGTGAAACGGGCTTATTTTAGCTGAGGATAATGACTGTACCTGAGTTGCTGTGTTGTCATGATTTACACCAATCATAATACAAACAATTACTTTGCACAAATGTATTTGTTGTGTTTGTGATATTACATTTTTATAGGCAATTTAGGTTGAAGATTTAGGTTGAATGTTTTTTTTTCAAGAAAGAACCCCTCCGCACATACATAGGGGAGGGGTCGGTGCAGACTGGAAGTTTGGGACGATTACACCTCACCACCACGTAATTCAAAACACCTCACCACCAAGTAATTCAAAACACTGCACCACCACGTAATTCAAAACACCTCACCACCAAGTAATTCAAAACACCTCACCACCACGTAATTCAAAACACCTCACCACCATGTAATTCAAAACACCTCACCACCAAGTAATTCAAAACACCTCACCATCACAAAATTGAAAACACCTCACCACCACAAAATTGAAAACACCTCACAGCCATCAAACACATAATAAAAACACCTCACAGCCATAAAACACGTAATAAAAATACCTCACCACCACGAAATTAAAAACACCTCAGCCATAAAACACGTAATAAAAACACCTCACAGCCACAAAATTAAAAACACCTCACCACCACGTCATTTAAAAACACCTCACCACCACGTCATTTAAAAATACCTCACCACCAAGTAATTCAAAACACCTCACCACCACGTCATTTAAAAACACCTCACCACCACGTCATTTAAAAACACCTCACCACCACGTCATTTAAAAACACCTCACCACCACGTCATTTAAAAATACCTCACCACCAAGTAATTCAAAACACCTCACCACCATGTAATTCAAAACACCTCACCACCACGTAATTATAAATACCTCACCACCACGTAATTCAAAACACTTCACCACCAAGTAATTTAAAACACCTCACCACCACATAATTGAAAACACCGCACAGCCATAAAAAAACACGTAATAAAAACACCTTACCACCACAAAATTAAAAACACCTCACCACCACAAAATTGAAAACACCTCACAGCCATCAAACACGTAATAAAAACACCTCACAGCCATAAAACACGTAATAAAAATACCTCACCACCACGAAATTAAAAACACCTCACAGCCATAAAACACGTAATAAAAACACCTCACAGCCACAAAATTAAAAACACCTCACCACCACGTCATTTAAAAACACCTCACCACCACGTCATTTAAAAACACCTCACCACCACGTCATTTAAAAATACCTCACCACCAAGTAATTCAAAACACCTCACCACCACGTAATTCAAAACACCTCACCACCACGTAATTATAAATACCTCACCACCACGTAATTCAAAACACTTCACCACCAAGTAATTTAAAACACCTCACCACCACATAATTGAAAACACCGCACAGCCATAAAACACGTAATAAAAACACCTCACCACCACAAAAATTAAAAACACCTCACCACCACAAAATTGAAAACACCTCACAGCCATCAAACACGTAATAAAAACACCTCACAGCCATAAAACACGTAATAAAAACACCTCACAGCCATCAAACACGTAATAAAAACACCTCACAGCCATAAAACACGTAATAAAAACACCTCACAGCCACAAAATTAAAAACACCTCACCACCACGTCATTTAAAAACACCTCACCACCACGTCATTTAAAAATACCTCACCACCAAGTAATTCAAAACACACCACCACGTAATTCAAAACACCTCACCACCACGTAATTATAAATACCTCACCACCACATTAATCAAAACACCTCACCACCATGTGATTGAGAAACACCTCACCACCACATAATGCCTCACCTCACCTCACCTCACCACCACATAATACACAATACCTCACCACCACGTGATTCAAAACCACCACAACGTTATTAAAAACACTTCACAACCGCGAAACAAAAGTTTGAGGGTGTCGTTAAGTGACAACACAGACACTGCCCAGATGTGTAGATACATAGATAAATGACTGTACCCAATTATCAGCAAATTATCAAAATTCAATATCAAAATTATCAAATATCAAAAATATCAAAATATCAAAAAAATAAATTATCCCAATTATCAGCAAAGTCATGGAATCCATCATTGCTTCAGATATTAAATCTTTCCTCTTCTCCAATGGCTTGATCTCTGATCATCAATTTGGTTTCAGACCTGGTCACTCTACTCTGGACATGCTGCTTCTGCTTTCTCAACAATGGATGGAGGTCCTCAACGCCAAACAGGAAATTAGAGCTGTCTCCCTTGACATTTCACATGCCTTCGATACGGTCTGGCACCCTGCTCTGCTCACCAAACTCTCCTCCTTTGGTATCCATGGAAATCTCCACGCATGGCTGGCGGACTTCCTCTCTGGTCGTAGTCAACGTGTGGCCCTGAATGCGTTTCTCTCATCTCCTCTTCCTGTTCAGGCTGAAGTTCCCCAAGGTAGTGTTCTGGGCCCTGTGCTTTTTCTGGTCTTCATCAATGATCTCTCTGACTCTCTTGAAAATCCTCTCTATCTCTTTGCTGACGACTCTACTCTCTGTCGCTCCATTCCTCATCCCTCAGATCGGCAGTCTGCAGCCTCCTCACTCTCTGCAGACCTGGACAAAATCACAGACTGGTCAAACAAGTGGAACATGTCTTTCAATCCTGACAAATCTCACACTCTTACAATGTCTCTCCGAAAGGACCGACTGGACAACCCTCCCATCTACTTTCTCAACAATCCTCTCCAAGAAGTTCTGTCGCTCAAGCTTTTGGGTCTCACTATCTGCCATGATCTTTCTTGGGAAAACCACATTTCCAAGCTGGCCTCCAAAGCCAGTCGCCGACTGGGCATCCTCCGTCGTGCGAAGTCCTTCCTTGGCACACCTGAGCTCCTCACCACATACAAGGCTTTCATCCGCAGCTCAATGGAATACTGTTCCCCCCTCTGGGCTGGTGCTCCTGCCTCACACCTTGCTCGGCTTCACGCTGTTGAGGCCAAAGCTTTCAGAATCATTGGAATCTCCTGCGATGTAGTCAACTCCGAGGGCCTTTCACTCACTCACCGCAGGCAGGTTGGTGGTCTTTCTGTCTTCTACCGACTCCTCTCCGGCCTTGCTCCCCCAGCTCTCTCTGTGCTCTGTCCCCCCAATATTCCTTCAGGTCGCACAAGATCTGCCTGCAACCCTCTTATGGTTAAACTGCCAAAGTCTAGGCTCTCTGTTCACCTTCACTCTTTCATTCACCTTTTCTCCCGCCTCTGGAACAAACTCCCCCACTCCCTTCAATCCCACTCCTCCCTCCAGGTCTTTAAAACAGCTGTTCACCACCATCTCTTATCTTCCCCCATCGAAAACCTTGATCTTTTCTACCCCCGGTAATTCACCCCAGAGTCCTTGCAATGTTCATATGTTTTATTCCTCTCCCACCTCCCCCCAAGTCCTCCCGATGTCCCTGCTCTCAAATGTTGTGTTTGTGTCCTTCCCCCTCTTCCCCCTCTCTTTTGTGTCCTCCCCCCTCTCTCCCCATCTTGTCTGCCGCTCCCCTTGTTTTTTGTGTTTTGTGTGTCGGTTTGTCTTTTTGTGTGATTAATGTTAGCTCTTTCACGAGCCTCGATCTTGTATACAAAAAAAAAAAACCCAAAAAAAAAAACCCGAGTTGCTGTTTTGTCATGGTTTAAACCAATCATAATTCATATAATTATTTTGCACAAATGTATTTGTAATATACGTGATATCACATTTTATAAACAATTGAAGTTGAAAAAAAAAAATTCCCCAAAAAATTCTCCAAAAAAAAAAAAAATTGGAAATATTTTCAAAGAAAATACCCTTAGGACATACCGACGGAAGAGATATGTGCATACCAGAAGTTTGGTACGATTTCACAAAAGTTTGAGAAAGTAGTTCAGTGACAAGACAACACAACACAAGACAACACAGGACAGGACAGACGCTGCACAGATATATACGTACTTACTTTTTCCACATGCGAAATTTGCATTTATGTTTATTTAAATTATACAATGGACTACAAAATGTAAATGTTTCATGATATTTGTTATATTATATCACCTTTATCTATCAATATTGTTGAAATGAAGAGCAAATAGCTGTATGTTGAAATATGTTGAAAAAGTCAAAACTTTACATGGGGTGTACTTACTTTTTCACGTGACTGTATATGTATATATATTGTGTCATGTGGACATGGTAAGTAAATTAGATAGCTGAGATTTGTTTCAGGCTGTGCCATGCTTTCCCGGTGAATGTTCTACCAAGAACAAAGCTCATATCAATGAATTATTGCAACTCAATGACGTCATATAAAATGTGCATGGAGGAGGTGATGCTGAATCGATGTGTTGTTTGTTTGAAGAGTTCAATGCTTGAAACGACAGCACAGCAATAACGGAGTACAACACACACACACACGAAATTAAGCTTATTTCCACATTCTGAAACCCACATGTGGAGATTACAACCAACCAACCAACCAACCAACCAACACACACACACACACACACACACACACACACACACACACACACACACACACACACACACACACACACACACACACACGAAATTAAGCTTATTTCCACATTCTGAAACCCACATGTGGAGATTACAACCAACCAACCAACCAACCAAACACACACACACACAAACACACACACACACACACACACACACACACACGAAATTAAGCTTCTTTCCACATTCTGAAACCCACATGTGGAGATAACAACCAACTGCGTGCACACACACAAAGCGGTCTTCGGATCACATGGGGAGTTTGTACCGACATTATTCGCAGGATGAAGATATTCGTAGACAAAGGACAAATCAACACAGCATGTGGAATACTTTGAATCCCAGTATCATGAGCTATGGATTAAATTGGGAATGTAGAACAGGCCAATTTAGCTGCCTCATTCTTGGGATAATTCTGTAATAATTGAAAAATTGAGAGATAAATAATTAAATAGAGTATATATATATATATATATATATATATATATATATATATATATATATATATATATATATCTTTAAGAAGGATATGCTATGAAATAAATTTCTCCCATATCATAGATTGGAAGAATAAAGTAGGCGATTTTGACTTTTTGAAAATAACATGTACATAGTAATGGAATCCCATGGTTACAATAAGCTGAAACAACAGGAGCAGGGATAGAGCGGTTTTCAAAGTTTAGAGCACATGAGGAAACTAGAACGGCACTCAGTAGAGAGCATACCTCTGCCAGGTTGGCCATATCACTCAATGGTGAAGAATCACTTAATAAATTCTACTAGCTGGATCCGGATCCGGATCTTCACCAAAATTGAATCGATTCTTCCTTGTCACACACACAACCTGTCCAACAAGTTTCGTCCAAATACATCCATAACTTTTTGAGATATCATGCTATGTATAGTTTTTGGCCCTGTCTCCCAAATGGTGAAGAATCACTTGAAGAATTAAATAATTCTCATATTCGAATCCATATTCAGATCTTCACCAAAATCGAATCGAATCGTCTTTGTCAGACACACAACCGGTCCACCAAGTTTCGTCCAAATCTGTCCACAACTCTTTGAGATATCCTGCTATGTATCGTTTTTGGCCCTATCTCCCAATGGTGAAGAATCACTTTAAAATTCTAGTAGCCGGATCCCAATCCGGATCTTCACCAAAATCTAATCATTTCGTCCTTGTCACATACGCTACATCTCTGCCAAATTTTGTCCGAATCCGTCAACAACTTTTTGAGATATTTTGTTCACAAATGGACAGACAAATGGACAAACAGACAGACAGGGGTGAAAACATAACCTCCATCCACCTTTGGTGGCGGAGGTAACCAGGTGTCAATTAGAGATTATTAATTAATTATTTATGAAAGCACTTTCCAGAGAATGTGACCTGTTGAGGTCTCATTTATGGGTTTATCAGGTGTTCAAAGTAAAAACAAGTCAATGGTCATATACAGGGGCAGGATACATGGGCAGATGAATAATGATTTCTATGGATATTATAGGCTTTAAAATGTGCACAAATAAATCAGATATCTGCGATCACAAAGCGATCGCCAAGGGTAAGCCTCTCCTACCGGGAGAGGCTTACCCTTAGCAATGCCCACGACTTACGCTTGACCTGTGATCCAATGATGGCCATATTCCTTTTGGGCCACCATATGGCTTTGACCTTTAGAGATAGAGTGTAAATAAAGAAAATGTGCTCCCATCTACAATGCATCCATAAAAATCATCACCATGAAAGTCGGAAGATAATTGTTGTACACCGCTCCTTTCCTATGCCATCTCCAGGCATTGCAAATCGTCACTGCCGGGCACCGAAGGGGGCTCGGCAGTGACGCACGCTGAAAGGGAGTACTCAGTTTTCACTCTGGTTGTTTGTTTGTTTTCTTGCTTTCTTGTTTGTTGTACACCGCACCTTTCCTATGCCGTCTCCAGGCATTGCAAATCGTCATTGCCGGGCACCGAAGGGGGCTCGGCAGTGACGCACGCTGAAAGAGAGTACTCAGTTTTCACTCTCGTTGTGTGTTGTACACCGCTCCTTTCCTATGCCATCTCCAGGCATTGCAAATCGTCACTGCCGGGCACCGAAGGGGGCTCGGCAGTGACGCACGCTGAAAGGGAGTACTCAGTTTTCACTCTGGTTGTTTGTTTGTTTTCTTGCTTTCTTGTTTGTTGTACACTGCACCTTTCCTCTGCCATCTCCAGGCATTGCAAATCGTCATTGCCGGGCACCGAAGGGGGCTCGGCAGTGACGCACGCTGAAAGAGAGTACTCAGTTTTCACTCTCGTTGTTTGTTTGTTTTCTTGCTTTCTTGTTGTACACCGCACCTTTCCTATGCTGTCTCCAGGCATTGCAAATCGTCATTGCCGGGCACCGAAGGGGGCTCGGCAGTGACGCACGCTGAAAGAGAGTACTCAGTTTTCACTCTCGTTGTTTGTTGTACACCGCTCCTTTCCTATGCCGTCTCCAGGCATTGCAAATCGTCATTGCTGGGCACCGAAGGGGGCTCGGCAGTGACGCACACTGAAAGGGAGTACTCGGTTTTCACTCTGGTTGTTTGTTTTCTTGTTTTCTTGTTTTCTTTCTTGTTTGTTTGTTTGTCCGGGCGATATCTCAGCCATCCTTTGAGCTAGGAAGCTGAAATTTCGGCACAATAGTGAGCAAGTCCTTTGTCAAAAACGGTATTTTTTGTTTTTTGATTAATCAATAAATTGAGGAGTTATTTAATTATTAGCGATTAATTAAGTACTTATTTAATTAATCAAATTTCCTTTCTCTTCTGACCATTAACTCAGGCACCTTTTGAGTTAGGAAGCTGATATTTGGACATGCCAATGACCAGGTGATTTGGCTGCAAAGGCTATTTTTGATTTATTAATTAATCAATGAATCGAGTAATTATTTAATTATTCGATGAAGTACTAAAAAATTGTTTTTTTTTTTAAAGTTACAGATTCTGATGAAATGGTGGTGGTTTATGTGTTCTCTGACCAAATTGATTAATAATTTAATTTTTTTATGATTTATTTATTTATTTTCATTATTAATCATTTATTTATTTTCTTTCTCATTTGGCCAATATCTCAGGCACCTTTTGAGCTCAGAAGCTAATATTTGGACATGAGTGACCAAGTGATGTGGCTATCAAGGATATTTTTGATTTATTGATTCATCAATTCATCAATTAATTATTTTCATTATTCGATTAATTACTAAAAAAAAATTTTTTTCCCAGTTACAGATTCTGATGAAATGGTGGGTTTGATTTTGAATGGATGAAATGGTTTCTGTGTTCTGTGACCGAATTGATTAATAATTTAATTTTTTTATGATTATTATTTATTTATTTTCATTATTAATCATTCATCTTCTTTCTCAGTTGGCCAATATCTCAGGCACCTTTTGAGCTCAGAAGCTAATTTTTGGACATGAGTGACCAAGTGATGTGGCTATCAAGGATATTTTTGATTTATTGATTAATCAATTAATCAATGAATCGATTAATTATTTAATTATTCGATTAATTACTAAAAAAAAATTTTTTTCCCCCAGTTACAGATTCTGATGAAATGGTGGTGGTTTATGTGTTCTGTGACCGAATTGATTGATAATTTAATTTTTTTATGATTACTATTTATTTATTTTCATTATTAATCATTTATTTATTTTCTTTCTCATTTGGCCAACATTTCAGGCAACTTTTGAGCTGGGAAGCTAATATTTGGACATGACAGTGACCAAGTGATGTGGCTATCAAGGATATTTTTACCTTCGCAAAAGCGGAAGGTTATGTTTTGATCGCTGTGTATTTATTTGTATGTCTGTGTGTGTGTATGTTAATCGCATAACTCAAAAAGTATTCAACCGAATTGCATGAAATTTGGTGGGATGATTGGTTATTATACGGGACACATTTGATTAGATTTTGGGAAACAGATTTGCTCAAATTCTGACTATTTTTAACTCGATCGTATTTCACTCAAAGTTATGAGCGACTGAAGAAGAAGATGTCCATCCAGGACATCATCACTATAACGCGATCTCCCGCGATCATTTCAACCTCAAAAAAAATTATAATTGCAGATTTGACAATAGATGAGGCATATTAACAAACGAATGAAACAGATTTGCTCAAATTCTGACTATTTTTAACTCGATCGTATTTCACTCAAAGTTATGCGCGACTGAAGAAGAAGATGTCCATCCAGGACGTCATCACTATAACGCAATCTCCCGCGATCATTTCAACCTCAAAAAAAATTATAATTGCAGATTTGTCAAGAGATGAGGCATATTAACAAACGAATGAAACAGATTTGCTCAAATTCTGACTATTTTTAACTCGATCGTATTTCACTCAAAGTTATGAGCGACTGAAGAAGAGGATGTCCATCCAAGACGTCATCACTATAACGCGATCTCCCGCAATCATTTCAACCTCAAATGAAATTCAAATTGCAGATTTGTCAATCGGGGAGGCATATTAACAGACGAATGAAACAGATTTGCTCAAATTCTGATTTTTAAAAATCGATCGCATTTCACATAAAGTTTCACATCGCATACACTCCCATGCCAAGTACAGAACAGTAGCTGCGGCGAAGGTATGCGCTCTACCGAGTGCCCGGATTCTAGTTGATTTATTGATTAATCATTTAATCGATTCATTATTTATTGATTAATCGATGAATTACTTATTGATTAATCAATTAATCATTTAATTTTTTATTAATGACTTATTTGATTAAATTTCTAAAAGATACATCCTCGGATGAAGCACTAGTGGTTTTGTTATGGTATTAGCCAATTGATTAAGAAAATATTTTGTGATAATCTTTTATTGATTTTAATTATACAATTAATCAATCAATTAGTGTACACCTCTCCCTCCCAATGCAGCCTCTGTGAGCTGCACTGCGTTATTGCCGGGCGCCAGGGGCGCCCCGGCAATGCCGCGCTGTAGGGTATTTAATTATTTGGCATGGGGGCGGTGTACTTTGAATGTATCTGTACTTGTTTGTTTGTCCGGGCGATATCTCAGCCATCCTTTGAGATAGGAAGCTGAAATTTCGGCACAATAGTGAGCAAGTCCATTGTCAAAAACGCTATTTTTTGTTTTTTGATTAATCAATAAATTGAGGAGTTATTTAATTATTAGCGATTAATTAAGTACTTATTTAATTAATCAAATTTCCTTTCTCTTCTGACCATTAACTCAGGTACCTTTTGAGTTAGGAAGCTGATATTTGGACATGCCAATGACCAGGTGATTTGGCTGCAAAGGCTATTTTTGATTAATTAATTAATCAATTAATCAATTAATCGATTAATTATTTAATTATTCGATTAATGACTAAATTTTTTTTTTTTTTTTCAGTTACAGATTCTGATGAAATGGTGGTGGTTTATGTGTTCTCTGACCGAATTGATTAATAATTTAATTTTTTTATGATTATTATTTATTTATTTTCATTATTAATCATTTATTTATTCTCTTTCTCATTTGGCCAATATCTCAGGCACCTTTTGAGCTGGGAAGCTAATATTTGGACATGACAGTGACCAAGTGATGTGGCTATCAAGGATATTTTTGATTTATTGATAAATCATTTAATCGATTAATTATTTATTTATTAATCGATTAATTATTTATTGATTAATCAATTAATTATTTCATTTTTTATTAATGAGTTATTTAATTAAATTTCTAAAAGATACATCTTCGGATGAAGCACGAGTGGTTTAGTTATGCTATTAGCCAATTGATTAAGAAAATATTTTGTGATAATCTTTTATGGATTTTAATTATACAATGAATCAATCAATTAGTGTACACCTCTCCCTCCCAATGCAGTCTCTATGAGCTGCACTGCGGTATTGCCGGGCGCCAGAGGCCGGAGGCCGGAGGCGCCCCGGCAATGCCGCGCTGTAGGATATTTAATTATTTGGCATGGGGGCGGTGTACTTTGAATGTATGTGTACTTGTTGATTTATTAATTAATCAATTAATCAATTAATCGATTAATTATTTAATTATTCGATTAATGACTAAAATTTATTTTTTTTAAGTTGCAGATTCTGATGAAATGGTGGTGGTTTATGTGTTCTATGACCGAATTGATTAATAATTAAATTTTTTTATGATTATTATTTATTTATTTTCATTATTAATCATTTATTTATTTAGTGGGGCAGATATGTGAAATGATTGTGGGTTTGGTGGTAAAAGCACCAAAATTGGCATATATGATGCCAAGATGGAACTAATAAACCTGAGATATGGTACCAAGCTGGATTTTTTCCGAGAAGCCCATAAAGTGCGAAAATTCAAAATGGCCGCCACCACAATTGAAAATGTCTATTAATTGCCGTATCTTTGTGAATAGTTAACATATAAACTTAAATAAAGTATCCTTTTGTATGTTTTCAGACATGCTGAATCCAATGGAACCATCATTTGGTTGAAAAAATGCATATATATATCAACATAGTGGTCAACTCTATGTTAAAATTCAAGATGGCTGCCGTTCGAATTGTGAAAATCATGAATCTTTCTCACTCTCCTACAGGAGGAATGTATATCATCACCTCGTTGGATCATCATCTTCATACTATCCAGTGTGACCAACTGCAGGATCATGCAATAATTAAGGGAAAGAAAAAGGAATTATTGTTTCTTGTTGTAATAATTTGTATTTCTTCTCTTCGTAGGTGAGTGAACGGGAATTGTGTCGACACGGAAAAAATGCAAACTTGTTCACGGCGAGACACTGAGATCAACTGTAGACACATGTCAACCGATAGACTGGAGTATGTGTGCCTTATGCCAAGAACACTTGGATAAACCACTGCAATGTCCAGCGAAATCAAAACGCACAGACGTTGGTGTTGGATATGATACTCTGGGTGAAAACTTGAGCAAATTTCTTGAAGTGGGAAACCAACCATTACCGATTGACATTCGTAGGCTTGATGAAGGGGATGGTATTGGAAGCACACTGGAACGTAATCATGCCCAATGGCACAAATCATGCCGATTGAAGTGCTGTGCCAGTCGCCTCGCCAGAGTTCAGCTCGCTTCACAACCTACTACATGTACATCTGACGATACCCTAGGAGGACCTTACATGTTACGGCAGGCTGAACATACAGATCCTCTAGAAGATTTCAAGTGTTTCTTCTGTGATGAAGCTGGAACGGAGGCGATACCTCTGCATGAAGCAATGACACCACGACTCACACAGAGGGTTAGGCAATGTGCATTGAAACTGCAGGATCAAAAGTTAATTGCACAAATCAGTTCTCGTGACCTTGTGGCCCAGGAAGCGAAGTACCATGCCAATTGTCTTGTCAAATTGTACAATGCCAGCAACAGGAAGACAGAGCAGGGAGAAAAAGAGAACGTTGACCGAGTGTCTCATGGTATAGCATTGGTGGAACTTATGGGATACATAGAAGAGACAAAATTGAGCGACAAGGCTATTGCACCTGTTTCCAAACTGGTGGATCTTCTACAGTTATACACTGACCGACTGGCAGAACTGGGAGTTGCAATAAGTGGACGTATACACTCCACTGATTTGAAAAATCGAATACTCGCAAACATGCCAGGGCTTCGTGCATACAAACAAGGTCGGGATGTCATGCTCAGTTTTGATGATAATATAGGGCATGCACTACGGGATGCATGCATGGACGATGGCGACGATGAAGCTATTTGCTTGGCGAAGGCAGCCAACATAATCCGACGAGATATGTTGGGTATGAGTGCACACTTCGATGGTTCCTTCCCACAGGGATGCCAAGAAGATGCTGTGCCCAAGTCGCTCGTTGCTTTAGTTAGCATGATCATGGATGGAACAAATATCAAGAAAAAAGACGACGACGAAGTTATACAAACATCGCTCAGTATTGCTCAATTACTACAGTACAACAGTTATGTGAGAAGACGCGAAGGGTCCACTGGTACACACCACAATAAAAGCAGAGAGACTCCATTACCCATATATCTTGGCATGATGATTCACGGACATACTCGTAAACGGGAACTCGTAGATACCTTGTTCCACTTGGGCTTATCAATATCATATGAGAGAGTTCTTGACATTTCCACTGACATGGCCATTTCAGCAGCCTAACAGTATGAATCCGAAGGGGTTGTCTTGTCCCCTCATTCTGCGAAAAAATCTGTTCACCACAGCTGCTGTCGATAACCTAGACCACAACCCGAGCTCAACAACTGCTCATGACGCATTTCATGGCACGGGGATTTCACTCTTCCAAAACAGAGTAATAGAATCTGATGGAATCATACGTCAGAAGGCAGAACTGCAGCCGCGTCTTCCTAGCAAGCAGATACCACCTCTCCCTGACTCGTACACAACACTGACGCCCGTAACAGCAAAGAAAGATACGATCATCCCACGGACTGAGGGTACACTGGTATGTGACGGTCTACTTGTTAAAGCTGCTATGGAAGATGAGAAGAAGTGGCAGAACAATATCCATCGTCTCGTAGGCCCTTGTGCGTTCCCCAGTAGTTCCATCTCCAGAGGCATGCGGTTGGCAAAAGAGTGCCATGCAGGGCTGGCAACCGGTGTGGACAACACTACCAGAAGCTGTGGCGTCTTGTTCAGAGTTGCTGCGATGTGGATGTCAGAAAGGTGGTAGGGGACTATGCAAATGTGTCAGGGCTGCTCTTAAGTGTACATCACTCTGCCGTTGCAGTGGCAATTGGGATCACAATGAGGGCAACTAAAAGTTGTTACATTATGACATGTACATCGTCATGAACATTCACACTGGAGAGAAGCTACTAGTATATCACATAATGTTCGCAATGTAGGAACTGATTATGCACTTCTACACACCATGCCCCATACTAGTGTCATAATCTAGACGCATAAATGAAGTGCTGAAATATTCCGACTTATGAAAATAGTATAATGATTTTTGCCAAACCCACTGCTCTGTGAATGCATAAGTCACGCCAATGTACGGTATAATTGTTGGTATGCAATGTGTACTGGTGTCATGGGTGTATAAATGTATAGGGCCTACTGATAGTATGCAATGTATAAAGGTTATTCTACACAGTATAATTGGAGATGTATAAAATGTTTCACTTTGTTCAAAATATGATTTTGTTTTGCACAAGTATAGCTAGCTGCTCAGTCTACTTTTCTCATAAGATAACCGGTCGCTTTTGGGAATTCGGACGCTCGTAATCATAACATTTAACAACAACTGAAGGTGGTTCACTATGCATTTGTATTGTTTTAATTGATGGTGCCATTATGCCTGAAATATATTAATAAATAAACTTGATCTATGTTTTATGACAAAATTACTTGGTATTATATGATTTGGGTGGTAGATATCAACAATTCGATTGGCGGCTATTTTGAATTTTAGCATAGAGTTCACCACTATGTTGCTATATATGCATTTTTTCAACCAAATAATGGTGCCATTGGATTCTGCATGTCTGAAAACATACAAAAGGATACTTTATTTAAGTTTCTATGTTAACTATTTACAAAGATACAGCAATTAATATATATTTTCAATTCCGGTGGCGGCCATTTTGAATTTTCGCACTTTACGGGCTTCTCGGAAAAAAATCCAGCTTGGTACCATATCTCAAGTTATTTACTACCATCTTGGCAACATATATGCCAATTTTGGTGCTTTTACCACCAAACCCACAATCCTGGTGGCTTTTTACACATATCCACCCCACTAATTTTCTTTCTCATTTGGCCAATATCTCAGGCACCTTTTGAGCTCGGAAGCTAATATTTGGACATGAGTGACCAAGTGATGTGGCTATCAAGGATATTTTTGATTTATTGATTAATCAATTAATCAATTAATCGATTAATTATTTAATTATTCAATTAATTACTTTTTTTTTTTTTTCTCAGTGACAGATTATGATGAAATGGTGGTGGTTTATGTGTTCTGCGACCGAATTGATTATTAATTTAATTTTTTAATGATTATTATTTATTTATTTTCATTACTAATCATTTATTTATTTTCTTTCTCATTTGGCCAATATCTCAGGCACCTTTTGAGCTGGGAAGCTAATATTTGGACATGATGGCAGTGACATGTGGCTATCAAGGATATTTTTGATTTATTGATTAATCATTTAATCGATTAATTGATTAATTATTTATTGATTAATCAATTAATTATTTTTTTATTTATTAATGACTTATTTAATTAAATTTCTAAAATTCATCTTCGGATGAAGCACTAGTGGTTTAGTTATGCTATTAGCCAATTGATTAAGAAAATATTTTGTGATAAACTTTTATTGATTTTAATTATCCAATTAATCAATCAATTAGTGTACACCTCTCCCTCCCAATGCAGCCTCTATGAGCTGCACTGCGGTATTGCCGGGCGCCCCGGCAATGCCGCGCTGTAGGATATTTAATTATTTGGCATGAGGGCGGTGTACTTTGAATGTATCTGTACTTGTTCAAGTTATGATCAAAAACGTGTTTCTTGTTAATTAGGTCACATTCCGAAAAAGGTAGGTCAAGGACACTAATCAAATATCATGTGCTCAACTGCAGTGCAGATGCACTATTATGATGCAAAAACATCTTGGAAGTCCAAGTGGTCTTTGAAATTCCGCACTGGCAAAATTGAGCAATGACAAAAAATACATTTTTTTTTCAGACTGCCATTTGACCTTGACCTTCAACCTGGAGAGGGTATGTTGTAAATTAATTGTAGATGTGGCCTGCTCGAAGCTATCTAGTGAGGGCAATTTCGTTCTGATCAGTTTTAGTGAAAGTGTTGAAATGTCTGTAATTGAATCATGGACTTAAAATTAGATCAAGGTACAAAAAAAAACTTAAATCCAATATTTCACTCCGAACGTCCCAGCCGGCTCCGAGATGCAGCTTGGAAATTGATAGTTTTGGAAATTGGGAGTGTTGGGAGTGCAGGAAGAAAAAAAACATTCTAAATGGTGGTTTAGTACTCCTCGGGGGTCTAATGGCGCTTTTCCATTGCACAGTACGGTTCGGTATGGCACAGTACGGTTCGGTATGGCACAGTACGGTTCGGTATGGCACTGTACGATTCGGTATGGCACTGTACGGTTCGGTAATCCCTGTGTCGATTTTCCATTGCACAAAAGAACCGTGAAAATAGGCGGATTTAGCTGAAGTGACGAAAAAAAACGCGACCGCTGTGGTGACGTCATTTCTCATGACACACTAAACTGCAAACAGCTCCGCAACTATGGAGGAACTTGAAGCTGTGTTTTACTTCTTTGTCGGGTTTTGGTTTTATCTGAACAAGTTTTTTTAGCGGAATGCAAAAAGGGAGAGGAAGTGTTTGAGAAGAAGCTGAAAGACGCCAGAAAGAGAACAGATAAAAAGAGAAAGAAACTTTTGCAGACAATTATGAAGACCGACAACGAAGATTTGGGCCTTGTTCGTCGGCGCAAACAAATAATACAGGTACAGTATGTTATGTTAGCCTTCATATATAGCTAGTAACATTTACGATTACCCGTCACTTTCTTCCTGAATTGACAATTGTGATTGACCAATCAACGGTCTGTGCTAGCTCCACCCATAGGTCCGCATTCGGCTCCCTTGGTACCTATGCATAGCAGGAACCAAATTTAGTTCCACCCATAGGTCCGGGTTCGGGTCGCTTGGTACATATGCATAGCAGGAACCAAATTTAGCTCCACCCATGGGTCCGCGTTCGGCTTGCTTGGTACATATGCATAGCAGGAACCAAATTTAGCTCCACCCATGGGTCCGGGTTCGGGTCGCTTGGTACCTATGCATAGCAGGAACCAAATTTAGCTCCACCCATGGGTCCGGGTTCGGGTCGCTTGGTACCTATGCATAGCAGGAACCAAATTTGGCTCCACCCATAGGTCCGCGTTCGGCTCGCTTTGTAGCTATGCACAGCAGGAACCAAATTTAGCTCCACCCATGGGTCCGCGTTCGGCTTGCCTGGTACATATGCACAGCAGGAACCATATTTAGCTCCACCCATTGGTCCGGGTTAGGGTTGCTTGGTACCTATGCATAGCAGGAACCAAATTTAGCTCCACCCATAGGTCCGCGTTCAGCTCGCTTTGTACCTATGCATAGCAGGAACCCAATTTAGCTCCACCCATGGGTCCGCGTTCGGCTTGCTTGGTACATTTTTTTTTTTTTTTTTGCATACTGAATTTTGCAATGACAGGGAGATCAGGAGAAGTGGTGGAAGTATTGGTCAGAAGAAGAGTGGACATATGTTGTGTGCAAGAGACGAGATGGAAGGGAAGTGGTGTGAGAATGGTGAGGGGTAGGCAGGGACAGAAATACAAGTTTGTGTGGCAAGGGTGCCCAGAGGGCGTGAATGGTGTTGGTGTCCTGTTTTCTGAGGAGTTTGTAGACAGTGTGGTGAGTGTGACTAGAGTGAGTGATAGGTTGATGATGGTGAAAATGATGATTGGAAAGCTCTTGGTGAACGTCATCTCGGGATATGCTCTGCAGGTTGGTCGAAGCGATGAAGAGAAGGACAAGTTCTGGTGTGCGATAGAGAAGCTGATGGAAAACGTGAAAGATGAGGAAGTTCTTGTGGTAGGAGGAGACCTGAATGGACATGTGGGAAGGAGTATGGATGGTTTTGACGGAGTTCATGGGGGTTACGGATATGGTGTGAGAAATGGAGAAGGTGAAAGGATTTTGGAGTTTGCTGATGGAGCTGATTTGTTGATTTGTAATACTCAATTCCAGAAAGAGGATAATAAGCTTGTTACATACACGTCAGGTGGGTCAACGACAACCGTTGACTACCTGATGGTGCGTAGGCGAGATAGGGGGCACCTCCGAGACACAAAGGTGATCCCGGGGGAGGAGGCTGTTTCACAGCACCACTTGGTTGTCTGCGACGTAAGGGTGAAAGGTGCGAGGAGAGCTCGGCGGGTGAAGTACCAACCGAGAATGAAGGTGTGGAGGTTGAAAGAGGTGACAGTAAGGGAGGCATTAAAAGAGAGGCTGAGTAGGGTCGAGGATGATGTGGTTGAGCTTGAAAGTGGTTGGATGTCAATGAAAGCTAGTCTGTTGGGAGCCGTTGGTGAGGTATGTGGATGGACAAAAGGACCACCGAGGCACTCGGAAACACGGTGGTGGAATGATGAAGTTGGAAAGAGGATTGACGAGAAGAGGAAGAAGTTTAAGGCGTGGCAGAAGGCGAAGGGTACGGGAGCAGAAAAAGCAGAGCATCAAAGTTATAAGGCAGCCAGGAAGGCTGCAAAGAAAGAGGTAGCAAAGGCAAAGGAGGCATGTAGGAAAATGTTCGGAGAACGCTTGGATTCGGAAGAGGGTCAGAAAGCAGTATTCAGGATTGCAAAGCAGATAGCGAAACAGAGGTGTGATGTGATGGGGGTGAGTTGCTTGAAGGATGAAGTGGGACAAATCGTTGTCGACCCAGATGGAATTAAAGGAAGATGGAAAAGATATATTGAAATGCTGTTGAATACAGAGAATGAATGGGATGGCAACATAGAGAGTAACCCAGTTTTAGGACCGGCAGAGAAGATAACTGAGAAGGAAGTTGAGGAAGCGATAAAAGCAATGAAGGGTAGAAAAGCGGGAGGGCCGACGGGAGTTGTGGGAGATATGTTGAAGGCAGCAGGAAGTTGGGGTGTGAAGAGAATGACAGAGATCTGTAATCTGGTGGTGAAAGAAGGCCGCATTCCAGTGGATTGGGAACTTAGTACCCTCGTCCCTCTATACAAGGGGAAAGGTGACCCTCTGGAGTGTGGCTCGTACCGAGCGATAAAGTTATTGGAGCATGGAATGAAGGTATTGGAAAGGGTGTTGGAGAGGAGGATAAGGAAGAAAGTGAAGATCGACGAAATGCAGTTTGGATTTATGCCAGGAAGAGGAACGACAGATGCGCTTTTCATTGTGAGGCAGTTGCAGGAGAAGTACATGGAGAAGAGGAAGAAGTTGTTTCTTGGGTTTGTTGATCTGGAGAAAGCATTCGATCGGGTTCCACACAAAGTATTGACATGGGCATTGAGGAAGTTAGGAGTGGAGGAATGGTTGATCAGAGTAGTGATGGCAATGTACAAAAGAGCGCGCACAGCTGTAAGGACGAAGGACGGGAACAGTGGTGAGTTTGAGGTGAAGGTGGGAGTGCATCAGGGGTCGGTACTAAGTCCACTACTATTTGTAGCTGTGATGGAGGTGCTGGCTCAGAACGTAAAGGAGGGTTTACCGTGGGAGTTGTTGTATGCAGATGATCTGGTGTTGATTGCGGAAAGTATGGATGGACTGAAGGAAAAGATGAACACGTGGAAGGAATGTATGGAGACAAAAGGTCTGAAGGTGAATATCGGAAAGACGAAGGTGATGGCAAGTGGTAAAGCATGTGGTGAGGTGGAAAGAACTGGGAAGTGGCCCTGTGCTGTGTGCAGGAAGGGTGTCGGAGTGAACTCCATTCAGTGTACAATGTGCGCTGAGTGGGTTCATCAAAAATGTAGTGGTCTGAGAGGGTCATTAACCAGTGTGGCAGCTACATTCAAATGTAAGGTGTGCACTGAGGGAGCTGCAGATGGAGGAAATGTTGAGTTGGATCTTGGAGACGGCGTGAAGCTGGAAGGTGTGAAAACATTTTGCTACCTCGGAGACATGCTGAATGGAGAAGGTGGATCAGACTCGGCAACGGTTGCTCGAGTGAGATGTGCATGGAAGAAGTTTCGGGAATTGAGTGGCGTGCTGATGATGAGGGGAGTGTCGTTGAAGCTGAAGGGAAAGGTGTATGCTGCATGTGTGAGAAGTGTTATGATTTATGGGAGCGAGACATGGGTAATGAACGTAGAGCAGCAACGAAGGTTGGAAAGGGTGGAAATGCGAATGGTTCGACGGATGTGCGGAGTATCGTTGAGAGAGAGGAAGACAAATGATGAATTGCGAAAGATGATGGGAATAGAGCCTGTGATGGATGCTGTGAAGAGGAACAGGTTGAGAAGGTTTGGTCATGTGTTGAGGAAGGATGAAAGTGACTGGTTGAAAAGAGTGATGGAAATGAATGTAGAAGGAAGTAGAGGACGGGGAAGACCGAGAAAGACTTGGCCAAAGATGGTGGAAGAAGAAATGCGGGCAAGGGGGTTAACAAGGAGAGATGCAGAAAATAGGGCAAAATGGAGAAGATTGTCATGGGGACCGCAAGGCTAACCCCCGCTCTAGCAGGGAAAATGGCCTTTAAAATGCATGTTGTTGTTGTGTTGTATACTGAATCGAGGCTCGTGAAAGATCTAACATTTATTTCACAAACAAATCAACCAGACAAACAAAATATATAGAAAGAGGGAGCAGAAGACAAGATGGGGAGAGAAGGGGAAGCACACAAACATAACATTTGAGAGCAGGGAGATGTGTGGGAGGGAGAGGGCTTGGGGGGGGGGGGGGGCGTGGGAAGGGGGGGGGGGGGATACGTGCATAGCAGGAACTAAATTTAGCTCCACCCATAGGTCCGCGTTCGGCTCGCTTGGTACCTATGCATAGCAGGAACCAAATTTAGCTCCACCCATCGGTCCGGGTTCGGGTCGCTTGGTACCTATGCATAGCAGGGACCAAATTTAGCACGGGTACTCAGGTACTGCACAGTTCGCTTGGCAATGGAAAAACGAAAAAACGGATTTTGGTTACAGTACGGTACCGCGGTGGAAAAGCGCCATAAGAAATGATGTGGTACCACAAAGAATTGGGGGGCGCCAATTGTAGAAACAAACCATATAACAGCGATAAGCAATCCCTTATGCTATAGGTATATAGGGGAGGCATAATAGAGACTCAGAAGAATACAGCTTGGTAGATGAGCTAACTACCATTGAATTATCCTCATGCTATTACATATCGAAAATACAACAACCTAAGGAGGTATGCAGAGTTATTATGACATTACGGTTTATTCGATCCAAGTCTTTCCTTGGACAATCAGAGCTACTTACAGTCTACAAGGCTTTTGCCAGTAGCTCAATGGAGTATTACTCTCTGATATGGATTCCAGTGCTACCATGTAACCCAGTGCTACCTGCCGCACTGTAAGTGGGAAATGTAGAATTTGGTTTGGGATTTAACTCATTCCAGCCTGAATTCATTCAGGACTTGCTCAAGTGGTAAGACATTAGAGGGGTTGTGAAAATTTTTGACAAAATAAATAAAAAAACAGGGTTTGTGCCACTGTCACAGACACTTTGTGCCATATGTTGGCAGACAGGATGTAATATTAGGCTATTTCCTCTTTCAAAGCAAGTGCAAGTTCATAGCGGATTGTGGTCTGTTCACTCAGGCTATCAGATATCATTCAAAGACGTCCAAATGTAGTTATATTGAGTTTATGTCAGGGCTCTGGGATAACTACTGCAAATTTTCAATGTTGGCCATAAACCAATTTTTCACAAGTACAGTACTACGGTAAAAAGTGTTTTTGTCGTGCTGGCCCTTCCAATAGCTGGCAATGCAGTGTTACGCAAAATTTCACAGGAACACGCTTTACAAAGAAATTGCTGCTTTACACTGTGGTGAAAATGTACATATGCAGGTTTGTACATTCATGTCAGGTCAGTCTCTTGACTGTCACTAGTAACAGCATTTCAAACTACAACCTTCACTCACGATTCTGGTTCAAAGGAAATCTTCCCATATGGATGTTAGGGAAGTTGAAGCTCTTACATTTTCCATTCTCAATGATTCGGAACAAATTATCAACCATCCTACTGATATCCCAGATCATCATGACCACTCTTCCAATACTTTGTATTTGTTCTTCACCTCCAATCCGTTGCGTTACAGATACACAATTTCACCTCCAATTGGTTCTTCTGACCACAACGTTGTAAACATCACTTTACTTACCACTCCTTCTCCTCCGACTGCTCCGACAAAACACCAGTATTGGCATTTCAATAGCACTGAATGGACTGGTTTACGAAGCTTCTTTTCTGATTTTCCCTGGAAAGACTACTGCCTCTCCTCGGGCAATGCCTCTATCTCTGCTGAACGTATAGCTGAAGTTATTGTTGCAGGAATGGAGACTTATATCCCCTTCTCTTTCAAGTCTCTCTCTCCTACCAATTAATGGTTCAATGCTCTGTGGCCATTTGTGCAAGGGACGTGGCATATTGGACATGGAAAAACTCTTCTTCCTCCAAGTTGCATTCAGCTTTCATATCTGCCAGAAATCATTGCAAACATGTTACTTGTGAGGCAAAGCATTCCTTTATCCAAAATAAATGTGACAATCTTTCATCTTCTTCCTCCAATAGATTTTTCTTGTCCAAAGCTAAAAGTATCTCCAACAACTTCTGTCGCTCTACCTTTCCTTCGCTTTTCTGTTCCAATGATAATATCGCTGTCTCTCCGACTGACAAAGCAATTCCTTTTGGCTCTCTTTTCTCCTCTAGGTCCACACTGGGTGATTCTATCATTCCATTTCCCCCTGATGTACCCCTTACCAATCATATGCCCATCCCTATGATCTCTTTTCATGAAGTCAAAAAATCACTCTGATTATCTGGATATGTGGACACAAGCAAGGCATGTGGACCAGGTGGCATTCCTTCTCGTGTCTTGAAGGAGCGTGCGTCAGAACTTGCACCCGTGCTTGCTCGTTTGTTTCCTTTTTGTTTAAAAACCCCAACTTCTCCTCTTTCTTGGAAACATGCCTTAGCCTATTTTAAAGAGGGGTGATCATTCAAACCCTTGAAACTACCATCCTATTGCTCTGACTTCTACTATTTCCAAAGTCTTTTACTATTTTACTATTTTACTTCTACTATTTCCATAACCATTTCCTCTTGAGGAATTGGTTACAATGACCAGAAACATGTCAACCAGAAACATCTTGAATATCACAAACTTCAATCTGACCATCAATATTGCTTCCGCAAGGCAAGATGTACCGGTGATATCCTTTCTTACATGACAAATGTCTGGGCCTATTCTCTGAGAGAATTTGGGGAATCCTTTGTTGTAGGCCTTGTTTTTTCTCAAATACCTTTGACAGAGTTTGGCATCGGGGTCTAATATGCCAGCTTCCCTCTTGGCTTTCCCACTTCACTGCTGTCTCATATCGGGCTTTCTCTCCGACCATTCTATCTACCTCCATAATTATTGATGGTTCAACACCTCCCTCCGTCCTTATCAATAGCCGTGTCCATCAGGGTTCTGTCTCCAACACTGTTACTTCTTTTTATCAATGAGCTCTCTTTTACAAAGAACCAAATGCACTCGTATGCTGAGGACTCGACATTACATTCCTCCATGGTTCCCCCATCTGCTCCATCTACTCTCACTCAATCTACATCTCATTTCATCAAAGCCATCTCTTTAAATACGGATTTGGACAAGATTTCCCAGTGGGGCAAATGTAATCCAGTTAAGTTTAATGCTTCTAAAACTCAATTTCTTCGCATCTCCCTCTCTAAAACTCCTCTCAATGCTCCAATCTCCTTTGAAAGCTCCACAATTACACCATGTGATATGATAGACGTATGAGTATTACTATAATAACAAATTTATCCTGGAATCCACACATTACACAACCAGCTAAGTCTGCCTCAAATAAACTGGGAGTCCTGTTCAGATGTCGAAGATTCTTCTCCTCTCAACAGTTGCTTCAACTATATAAAAGATTGATTTGTCCTTGTACAGAAAACTGCTCTCACATCTGGGGAGGTTGTAGCTCCACATATACACAAAGAATTAAGTTAAGCACCCCCCCCGTTTTTTTACAACCTCGCACATTACAAGTTTGTTGTCGTCAAAACAGTGTAATATACCCATGATATTGCTATATTTTCTGGAGAAGTGATATTATGGTCACATAAAAACATAACAATCATGCCGTTTTCAATATTTTATTCTGAATAATTTAAGGTGAAATTTTTTGGGAATTTTAGGCATATTTTCACCTCAATTTAAGTATGGAGCTATAGGTCCATCACGGACAGTGTGGATGACGTTTATGTTTTCTAACGTACAGTCATTGTTCTGAGAAGACCTCTAGCGATCTTTGCGTCAATAACGTGTGTAGGACCCACGTGATCGGATCACTGACTCAACCAATCACTTTTTTTCACTTTGATCACTCAATTTCATCAATGGATAATTGCTAATGTCATACCAATCATTATTTGTTCTCACATACCTTAGAATATATGCCAATGTATACATATACACAAAGAATATATATTAGGGGGTGCTTACCTTAATTCGTTGTGTAGGGGTGCTTAACTTAATTCTTTGTGTATACTTACTGGACAGAAATGAATCCAAAGTAATCCGATTGATCAACTCTCGCAATCTGACCTCAAAACTCGACCCGCTCGAATTACAACGCAACTTTCTCTTTTCTGCAGATATTATTTCATTTTCTGCTCCCAAGAACTTGCTGATTGTGTACCTCCGTCATTAGCGAGACCACGGAATACTCGACAAGCTACTACATTGTATGATTATTGTGTGGCTATTGGAAACTCAGGGGTAAGCCGTTATGATGTTCATTTCATCCCCTGCACTGCCAAACTCTGGAACTTTTTACCTTCCCATGTCTTTCCAAACAGTTTTGGCCTTCCCCTTTTCAAAAAGCAGATTTGATACGATAAACCTTTAACATAAATAAGGTTGCATGTTGATTGGAGTGTTCATTTCAAGTTTGGGTGGGGAGTCCCAATACTTCTCGTCCAAAGTAAAAAATGTAGTATTGCAGCAATGTTTGAAACATAATTTCAGCAAAGTATGACAAGGTGATATTTAAAAATACATATTTTACTTTTCATCAATTTTACCTTTTTACCATATATGAGCAAGTTCTCCGAAATAAATGACACTCAAAACATTTTGAAAGAGACCATTCTCACTTCAGAAGCAGCTAGAAATAGACGATTCAAGTCATGCATGAAGTGTTAGAGTTTAATCATATGCCTTCTTCGATGCAAACTACTTTTTCAATAAACGATTTCCAGTGGAAGACGTATATATATATATGCACACAGCATGTTGGATTTTTAGTGACTCGATTAAATGTTTACTTACAATTTGAAGATGCAATTCAACTTGATTGTGGTTACCAAACTAATATCGATGGGTACATACTGTATGATCATTATGGCAAGGAAACGTGAAATGTTCCCATTGTTGTTTTTCATAAATAAATATTTAAGCATTTATTTTACTCCCTATTAGTGGTTTCTAACTAGTGGCCTGCAGACTCCTCGGAGTCAGTGAAGGCATTGGTGGGGGTTCGTGAAAAGAAAAAAAAAACTGCTTTCCTGAATCCCCATATTACATCACACGTTGTGACTTGCTGCACGTCAGAAACAATTATTGTTTGTGGAAGCCTATGATTATTATATTCGTAGATGTTGTAAAAAATAAGATATCAGCAGATAAGGAACCTCTGAAATAAATGAATGGTGTCACTATGATAGTCCTACAATGTGGTCCGCAAAATTTTGGTCGTTTGCAAGTGCTCCACACACACCCCAAAACTTTTGGAAACTGCTGTAAGATATAAATAAAATTGTTAAAAATGTATCCGCGATAAATCTGATCCATGTTCAATGAGCAGTACCTCTTCAAAATCGTATTAATGTGTGATGATGTCATCTGTGTTGAAAAGTAAAAATTGAGTCGATCTGTAATTTGCAACCATCATGTCCATTTATCATGTTTTAAAATATGGCAACAAAATTCAAAAAATAAATCTAAACCATGACAATATTGGCTGCATTAATAACTCAAAAGTCTTATTTTAAGATTCAATACACAAAGGTCAACACATTCAGAAAATAAGCTATCGTATGAAAATAAAGGCGACATTTCAGTGAAAGAAGACAGTATTAAAGGCACAAATAGATCTTAATCCTTACCGCCCATCATCCAAGAACGAGAAACTAGTGTGAGGGTCGAGGAAAGAGAAAGAAAGAGAAAGAAAAGGACATATTAACAAATATCTTTTGAGACCGACATTAATCTTCAGGTTAAAGAGTGAAAATCTTTAAAGATCTACAGGTAGTGGACAAAAAATGGAAACACCTGGGTAAATGAGGGACACCAAGCAACGGCTTCCATACAGGTGTGGCCCATGTGTTAATTAAGCAAATACCATCCCATCATGCTTAGGGTCATGTATAAAAATGCTGCACAGGCCTGGTTGCCTATAATAATGGCTGCAAATTCAATGGAATACTGTTCTCCCCTATGGGCCGGTGCTCCTGCCTCACACCTAGCTCGGCTTCACGCTGTTGAAACCAAAGCTTTCAGAATTATTGGAATCTCCCGCGATGAAGCTATCTCTGAGGGCCTTTCACTCACTCACCGCAGGCAGGTAGGTGGTCTTTCTGTCTTCTACCAACTCCTCTCCGGCCTTGCACCCCCAGCTCTCTCTGTGCTCTGTCCCCCAAATATTCCTACAGGTCGCACAAGATCTGCCAGCAACCCTCTGATGGTTAAACTGCCGAAATCTCGGCTCTCTGCTCACCTTCACTCTTTCATTCCTCTTTTCTCCCGCCTCTGGAACAAACTCCCTCACTCCCTTCAATCCCACTCCTCCCTCCAGGTCTTTAAAACAGCTGTTCACCACCATCTCTTATCTTTTTCTGTTTCTGGTGTTTGTTCCCCCTCCATCCCCTCCCTCACCTCAAACGGCTTAACGGCTGACTCCGCACGTGAAAAAGCTGAATGCCTCAACTCTGTGTTTGCCTCTAAATCTTGTGTCCCAAACCCATCCCTCTCTGTACCCACCGTACCCAGTCGTACCCAGCTGCTCCTGGACTCTGTGTCCTTTCCTCCTGACAAGGTGGAAAAGTTTCTGGCAACCCTCGACTCTGATTCTGCAACTGGTCCTGACGGCATCAGCCCACGGGTCCTAAAATCATGTGCTTCTGCACTTTCACTCCCTCTTTCTGTTCTCTTCACCCTCTCTTTTGCTCAAGGTCATCTGCCATCTGCTTGGAAATCAGCCAACATCACCGCTTTGCACAAAAAAGGTGCAAAAACAGATCCCAGCAACTACAGACCAATCAGCCTTCTCCCAATTATCAGCAAAGTCATGGAATCCATCATTGCTTCAGATATTAAATCTTTCCTCTTCTCCAATGGCTTGATCTCTGATCATCAATTTGGTTTCAGACCTGGTCACTCTACTCTGGACATGCTGCTTCTGCTTTCTCAACAATGGATGGAGGTCCTCAACGCCAAACAGGAAATTAGAGCTGTCTCCCTTGACATTTCACGTGCCTTCGATACGGTCTGGCACCCTGCTCTGCTCTCCAAACTCTCCTCCTTTGGTATCCATGGAAATCTCCACGCATGGCTGGCGGACTTCCTCTCTGGTCGTAGTCAACGTGTGGCCCCGAATGGGTTTCTCTCATCTCCTCTTCCTGTTCAGGCTGGAGTTCCCCAAGGTAGTGTTCTGGGCCCTGTGCTTTTTCTGGTCTTCATCAATGATCTCTCTGACTCTCTTGAAAATCCTCTCTATCTCTTTGCTGACGACTCTACTCTCTGTCGCTCCATTCCTCATCCCTCAGATCGGCAGTCTGCAGCCTCCTCACTCTCTGCAGACCTGGACAAAATCACAGACTGGTCAAACAAGTGGAACATGTCTTTCAATCCTGACAAATCTCACACTCTTACAATGTCTCTCCGAAAGGACCGACTGGACAACCCTCCCATCTACTTTCTCAACAATCCTCTCAAAGAAGTTCTGTCGCTCAAGCTTTTGGGTCTCACTATCTGCCATGATCTTTCTTGGGAAAACCACATTTCCAAGCTGGCCTCCAAAGCCAGTCGCCGACTGGGCATCCTCCGTCGTGCGAAGTCCTTCCTTGGCACACCTGAGCTCCTCACCACATACAAGGCTTTCATCCGCAGCTCAATGGAATACTGTTCCCCCCTCTGGGCTGGTGCTCCTGCCTCACACCTTGCTCGGCTTCACGCTGTTGAGGCCAAAGCTTTCAGAATCATTGGAATCTCCTGCGATGTAGTCAACGCCGAGGGCCTTTCACTCACTCACCGCAGGCAGGTTGGTGGTCTTTCTGTCTTCTACCGACTCCTCTCCGGCCTTGCTCCCCCAGCTCTCTCTGTGCTCTGTCCCCCCAATATTCCTTCAGGTCGCACAAGATCTGCCTGCAACCCTCTTCTGGTTAAACTGCCAAAGTCTAGGCTCTCTGCTCACCTTCACTCTTTCATTCCCCTTTTCTCCCGCCTCTGGAACAAACTCCCCCACTCCCTTCAATCCCACTCCTCCCTCCAGGTCTTTAAAACAGCTGTTCACCACCATCTCTTATCTTCCCCCATCGAAAACCTTGATCTTTTCTACCCCCGGTAATTCACCCCAGAGTCCTTGCAGTGTTCATATGTTTTAATCCTCTCCCACCTCCCCCCAAGTCCTCCCGATGTCCCTGCTCTCAAATGTTGTGTTTGTGTCCTTCCCCCTCTCTTTTGTGTCCTTCCCCCTCTCTCCCCATCTTGTCTACCGCCTCCCCTTGTTTTTTGTGTTTTGTGTGTCGGTTTGTCTTTTTGTGTGATTAATGTTAGCTCTTTCACGAGCCTCGATCTTGTATACAAAAAAAAAAAAAAAAAAAAAAAAAAAAAAAAAATCCAAAACCTTGATCTTTTCTACCCCCGCTAATTCACCCCAGATCCACCTTGTTTGAAATTCCAACTTCTTTCCTGGAAGTCCTGGCAGTGTCCATATGTTTTATACCTCTCCCACCGCCCCCTTCCCATGCCCCCCCCCCCCCCAAAGCCCTCGCCCTCTCTCAGATCTCTCGATGTCTCCATGTCTCTCGGTCCCTGCTCTCAAATGTTGTGTTTGTGTCCTTCCCCCTCTCTCCCCATCTTGTCTACCGCTCCCGATGTTATATGTTTTATGTGTCGGTTTGTCTTTCTGTGTGATTAATGTTCGCTCTTTCACGAGCCTCGATCTTGTATACAAAAAAAAAAAAAAAAAAAAAAAAAAAACAAGAGGAGACCCCCCAATGCCCCCATCCACAGACCATGTGTGGTCACCCAGCCAATGGTTTGATGAGCATGACACTGATGTTATCCATATGTTATGGCCTTCTCAGTCACAAGATCTGAACCAAATCGAGCATTTATGGAATCCACTACTCACAATAAGTTAGGGATATTGGCAGGTTCTTCGGTGTGGTTGATTTTGTGTATTAATTATGTTGAAAAAAGTTGTTGGTCCTAATTCTATGGTTATTAATGAGTGTGAAAAAACACAGCATTCTTGATTTCAATACCATAACCCTAACCCCTATAAAAAAAATAAACTCACTCCCACAATATCCCTAACTTATTGTGAGTAGTGTATTCCGGATGACACCTGAGACAGCATTTTCCACCTCCATCAAACAGGTGGGAGTTAGTTGACTCCTTCGTGATGAATGGTGTCGCATCCCTCCTACAGAATTTGAGACACTGGTGTGCTCTATACCATGGGGCATACAAGCTGCACTGGCCGCACGTAGTGGCCCAATGCCCAATGAAGTGACTTTACTTTGGTGTTTCCATTTTTTTTGTCCACTACCTGTACATTGATGACCACTGCTGAGATTTATGTTTACAATTTTTCTGCGGTTTTCCTGCATTTCCTGTGCAGTCAATCACAAGTTTACCCAACCCACTCAGCTCAGGAACCCATTTGTAGATGCATAACCCCCAGAATAAAGCGTGAAGGGAAATATGATCATTATGTCATCTGACAGCTTCTGTTTACAAGACATTGCAATGCAACAATATTTCTTGTAGCTTTACAGATTAACCACAGTGAAGGAAAGGTACACAAACCTTTATTCCAAACACACAAATCAAACAATTATTCTATGATTCACCTCTTATGCATCCCGTCCTTACATATCAACCACATGTCTCCCGATTTAAAGGACCAATGATATTACTTAGACAATGGTGTCACCACAATCAGCGATGTAGAAAGCTAAATGGGGTGAAAACAAGAGAAAATTATACAGTTGTCAAAGCCAGGATGAAGATTTTTAAATATTCTGTTTCTTCTGAAGCAGTTTTTGGCAAAGCCATTAATTGGGGTGGTCTGTCAAGAGCCTGGTTTTCGATAACTGCAGATGGGATATCGGAATCACAGTGAAATAGTCTTTATGTATAGATGCTATGAATGTTAACTGAGCTGTTTACAGTCTCAAAATTATTGGAGGAATTAAACAAGTGGTGGTCAAGATACAAACTAAAACTTCCAAAATTACTAACATGACAATTGAATAAGGGCAAAGTTATGGCCAAAAATATTACATTGAAATTATGGGGAAATGCAGACAAGAAGGGCACATGGTGTAATGACAGTAGGGAGTTCAGATAATGTATTAGGTTCTGAATTGTAATTAATTGTTTTATCATCTTTCATCTTATCTATCTTGCTGTTGGTAGATATCTAGACAATGTACTTTAAATTGTTTTTGTCTTACTCCTATTAATTATGAGGGTGAATGAGGTAATGTAGTGCCTTGCTAAATATCGAAGCATTATTGACCCAAAGAGAGAAATGGCAAGCGAGAAAAAAAAATACAAGAACTTGAAGTTCACCCTGCAAAAGCGTGGAACATGGATAAAAAAATAATAAAAAACCACCTTTAGAGGCCATTTTTCCCCGCAAAGCGGGGGTTGGCCTTTTTCGGGAACCGTGGTTGTTGTTGTTTTTCGGTCCCCTTTTTGAAGCAATGTTTTACGGCCGGATGCCCTTCCTGACGCCAACCCTTTTTGCCGCCTTTAACGACAAACAGGGAATTACCAGTGAACTGGTACTCAATTAGCCGACCTCGGAAGGATGACAGGCTGAGTCAACCCCCCTGGCGTTAATTCAGCGATCGACCGGGATTCGAACCCAGGATCCTAGGATCCTAAGCCGGCACCCTAGCCGCTACACCAACACCAGGAACATGGATACCTGATCAATAATTTATTTTGCAAATTGAATACCATGATTGATAGAAAGACAATGCTAAAGATGGAATTGAAGGGACATGGAATGTAAGATCAATGATTCAAGGAAGGTTAGGTGTAATAAAGAGATATGGAGAGGACTAGAACTTAAAATTTTAGGAATAAATGAACTTTGATGGACTGGTGTGGGGCAGTTTTAATCTGCCAATTGCAAAGTGTTTTTTTCTGGTCAAGAAACCTGTAAAATAAATGGAGTGGCAGTGATTTGCAATAAGAATACGATAGTCAGTACTGGGATATAACGTGGTCAATGACAGGTTAGCATCGGTGAAGTTAAAAAGCCATCCAGTGAACATCACCATTGTTCAGATATATTGCATGTTCCACCATCTGCAGCAGATGCAGACAATGTGGAGGACTTTTATGGAAAGTTGCGGAAACCGGTAGAATAGGTGCCTAATGGAGATGTTTTAATTATTATGGGAGGCTGGAATGCAAAGATTGGAGAAGCAGGAGCACCAGGGATTGCAGGAAAGCACGGACTTGGTATCTGAAATGAGCCAGTGGAGCAAATGCTGGAGTTCTTTGTGCAGAATGATCTCGGAATTGCAAAAATATGGTTCAAAGAACACACGTCCAGACTGCACACATGGACTTCACCTGATAGGCAACATAGAAATCTGATTGACTACATTCTAATCAATAAAAGATGGAGAAGTGCTGTGCAATCTGCCAACACACTGCCAGGTGTAGACTGTGGGACAGATCATGAACTCTTTGTGGCAAAGGTCCAAGTCAAACTCAGAAAGGTGAAAAAAACGATCAAAAACTCCAACCAGATATGACCCTGAAAAATATATAAACTAGAACGACACTCGGTAGAGCGCATACCTGTGTGTGCCGTTCAGGCAGGGCAGTTTACATTTTGTAGCCCACTGATAGGCCGGATCTGAATCGGTACCTTCACCAAAATCTAATCGGCTTGTTCTTGTCACATACTCAACTCATCCACCAAGTTTTGTGCTAATCCGGATCCAGATTTTCACTAAAATCTAACCAACGTGTCCTTGTCACACACCCAACCTGTCCACCAACTTTCGTCAGAATCTGTCCATTTGAGATATCCTGCTTACAGACAAACAGACAGACAGGGGTGAAAACCAAAGGTAAATGGAGGTAAAACATTCAAATGAATGAATGAATGAATGATCGTTTTAAGGCCATTTTCCCCGCTAGAGCGGGGGTTAGCCTTTCAGGCCCCATGACAATCATGGTTCCATGTTTGAGGCAATGTTTTTATGGCCGGATGCCCTTCCTGACGCCAACCCTTGGTCATGCTTTTACGATGCGCAGGGATACGGTGTACCTATTCTAAATCGGGGTACACACCGGGATCATTCATCCCAGCAAGCTGGTACTCAATTTGCCGACCTCGGAAGGATGACATGCTGAGTCAACCCCCCTGGCATTAATTCAGCGATCGACCGGGATTCAAACCCAGGATCCTAGGATCCCAAGCCGGCACCCTAACCGCTAAGCCAACACCAGGCTAGGTAAAACATTCAAATGTGAGCAGGTATTTCCCAAAACAAATTAAAAAGGCGAGTATGGATATTAAAGATGCAATTGTATAATAAAACGAAAAAAGCAAGAGGAGAAAAATTAAAAAGAATAAACAATGTAAAATATTCACATTTTAAGATTGTATAAACTTAATTAAAAGAGTGATAATAAAAATGAAGTACAAAAGGATTTGATAATTAAGGTAAGTCATAGTAAGAAATGAATAACAAAAGGTAAAAACTATCGTTCGCCCAGTGGTTGAGTGCGCGATTGGAGGGATAGCCACATCTCTGAAAGAGGGAATGGTAAAATCACATCCCTGAAGCAGGCATTACACCACTGAGCTTGAAGGCAATTGATGGCTGGAATAACTGAGCAATTTGGAGGCCAAACGAGCACACAGAGGACCGACCAAATTGCAATGCCTAGTTTCAAAAATGCCTCTATTACAATAACAAGAACCACTATATTATCTCAACCACTTAATGACGTAAAAGCTGAAGCAACCATACATTATCTAAATACAACACTTGACATTACAGGGCCGGTGTATGTTAAAAAGCACCGGAGTATAAAGAATTGAATAGATATGGAGTGAGAGAGAGAGGAGTGATTATAACTCGCAGTGAGTGAGGCAGTGTAGCTTCCAGTGTCTAAGGAAGAGGTGACGTATCTGATGTCGGTCAGAAGACAACAAGCAGTTTTAGGAAGTTGGTAGACTACTGTATTACAGTCACATCCTGATGATAACTAGTATCAGCAACCAAATAGGGCATAAAGTCAAAAGTACAAGCCTCTTTCAGGAGATTTGAACTTTCCAAGGTAGTCGTTCCCTTAGCAGAAACAGGTGTATCTGCAAGAATGGACTGGCAGGATAGTTTTGAAGGAAGCAGCACGGTGATACAGTGCATGCAAGGACATGACATGTCGAAGCTTATATTGCGGGCACTGAAATACACTCGTCAGCTACAACGTTGCAGTGGAAGGAGTAAAAGTAAGAACCCGATTACAGACGGCCTCATTCTATATCTCTGGCGACCGATCCAGGCAGTGAAGCTGCACTTGCTCATTTCTCTCTTACAAAATCGCAACTGCAATGTTCTCTCTGTCAACTCCTATCTCGGCTCTCCCACAACTTCCTCTCACAAGCCTCACACAAAGCCAAAATTCAATAAACACTAACTTTGACAATGATCTATCCCAAGCCACCTTTGTACATTGTCTATTATGCCTGCCCCGTCACCATTCATGCCTTGATGTCACAAGTATTCCCCATCTCCAGTAACTTTCAAAGTCTCAGGATAATTGTGTCGTACAGTACCCCCATCCCTCTGCTAAGATGTGTCTCTTTATCTGCTGATCTGGAAATTATTAAACCCTGGTCTGATAAATGGAACCTGTCCATCAATCTCGGAAAATGTCACAATCTCACCCTATCACTCCAGAATGATCATCAACCGAATCAACTTATCTATTTAATTGTCATCCACTGGAAGAGGTTCAGCCTGTTGAACTTGTAGACCTCCTCATCAGCCATGA
The DNA here is from genome assembly GCF_964187855.1 of Myxine glutinosa. NCBI lineage: Eukaryota > Metazoa > Chordata > Myxini > Myxiniformes > Myxinidae > Myxine > Myxine glutinosa. Next base: position 59,026,780 of record NC_136267.1, read on the forward strand.
CCTTTTCTGGGCTGACCCCATGGCAAAGCTAACCATTAAAGGAAGCTACACACTGGGCAATGGACATCCTTAGTAAATCCAAATCTTTCCTTGGAAGATCAGAGCTACTCACAACCTACAAAGCCTTTATCTGGAGCTCGATGGAGTGCTGCTCTCCACTGTGGGCTGGCACCCTAGCAGCACATCTGTCTATCCTGGATTCTGTGGAATTTAAAAATCCGCAACATTATTGGAATCTTCCATGATGAGGCCGAACCACAGGGCCTGTTGCTCTCCCAGTGCAGGCAGATTGGTGGTCTCTCTGTTTTCTGCAGTTTATTCTCCAACATTTCTCCCTTTGCTCTCTCTCAGTTCTCCGACCCTCCCCAGCTACTCGAGCATGCATGCGTTCTTTCAGTAACCCCCTCCTGGTTAAACTTCCAGAATCCAGGTTGACTACATACCTCAACACTTTTATTTCACGCTTCTCCCATCAATAAAACCACCTTCCAGCGGCTGTTCTGTCTCACTCTTCCCTCCAGAACTTCAATTAAGCAGTGCACTGTCATCTCTTGTCACCCCAAATTCTGACCCCTTACCTTGTCAATTTTCCTCCTGTAGATTAACTGCATTATCTTTCTGATCCCAACCATCTTACATGCAAGTTTGTTTCCACCCCTGCTCCTTCTCTTACCTCCCTGTTCCTTCATTCCCTTGACGTTTGGCCCACGGTCAGTTCCATTTTGCCCTTCCATGAGCTTCATTCCTGTAAACCCCCTCAATCCCCCCCCCCCCCCCCCCCCACCAAAAAAGTGGCGTTGTCCATGAAGTCATCATTGACCCAGTCAATGGACCTTATATCCCGGTCCTTCTAAGCCTAAGGTCTCAGATGCTTACTATCATGGTCTTCACGCAAGATTTTCAGATGTACTTCATCCTTACAGTTTGCTCCAGGAATGTATCGTTTATTTTGTTGTTGTTGTTTGCGTTGGTTCAGGTTCCCCCATGCTTTCCGACTGGGTTCAATATAACCTTACACTCACTTAGCTTTTTTTGAATGAGGCTCACTTGGCTGCGCCTGGATGGATTTGAGGGTAGAGGATTAGCGGCTGAAACCCGAATCCTGTCCAGGTTTCTCCTATTGACTCCATCTTTGCTCTTTGTTTGTTCAGGTTCCTTCTGATGACTCCAATGCAGTATTTGGTCTTTCATTTGATTTTCCAAAAAATATGCATTAACCTAACAGATTTTTCACGTCATATACCTACATAAGTCCACAATAACAACAATGTCTCAAAAAATTATTCTGCAAAGCACAGCAAACCATTAATAAAAGGTAATTGAATAAACAACACTTTTCAAATCATTAAATTCTTAATGTGCTAATAATAAAAAACATACTCGCTTATCACAGTTCCACAATCAAATAAGATTCAAATTAACCCAATTATATTCAAATTAGCCCAATTAAAATGAGAAGCAAAGTTTCCGACAATAATTCTCCAACACTTGTAAGTTGTGGTAAACATCGGGTGCATCAGTGACGCTAGTGAAAAGTGTCTTTGTCAGCCTGTTCTCCGTCAGCACCACGGGAGAGCAAAACTGCTGTGTTTTCAATAGTGCCACGCATGACGGATTGACGATTTCTAACAGCCCTGTTTTTTTCGTGGCCTTGCCACACACACATGATACTTCATCGCAAATTGCTCGCGCTGTGAAGCTTCTGCACCTTTTGTCACACCAGCAAATGGCTGCCTTTACATTTGACAGTTGACGAGAATAAGGTTCCTCACTTCCGCTGAATATTTGCTGAGTCAATTCCACGATAGCCTGTGAAGGTGCATTTATTTATTTATATTTTTATAGAGCATGTCTATCGTCTGGATCCTGATGGAGTTTTCGAGTTTATTTGGTGAATTTTTCTTTTTTCAGACACAGGGTTACGTGAGACCACTTGAAAGCATCACGAATGAAAAGAAAAATCATAGGCACACTCCCACCCGCAACCTCTCCAGACAGACACACTCCCACCCGCAACCTCCGCTCTGCTGGTACCAACCTCCTGACCCCCTCCCCCCCATCCGGACCAAATTCAGATCCTGGGGGGACAGGGCCTTCTCCATCGCTGCTCCCACCCTCTGGAACTCACTACCTCACACCATCAGAGACTCCTCCTCACTCACCACATTCAAAACATCACTCAAGACCCACCTGTTCAGCACTGCATTCAACATTCAACCCACAGCATTTAACCCCTGACTATCACTTCTCCTTCTCCCTCCTTTTGCTTTAAATATTTCCCTATTGATTCTTGTCTTTTTGCAATTGTTGTTTTCATGTTTTGTTATGCATTATGTTTTGCACTCTGTCAAAGCGCCTTTGGGCTTCATGAAAAGCGCTATACAAAATAAATGAATTATTATTATTATATAAATATTTCATTGTTTTTGAGTATGACCATGTCAAAGATGCATTTCATTTAAAATCAAGGGAAATGAAAACTACTGCAGGTGAAAGGCAGTGCAAGTTCCTTTGAGAACTCCAGCAAAAGGCTTAAGCTTAGTCCTTGTTCTTCAACCTGTTTGATGTGATCAGGCAATACTCTGAATGGCTGGGTTTTAATTGGTGCATGGAAAACAAATAATTTTGCTTGATGTTTTTTTTCAGATTGGAAGTGCTCCAGAATGGAAATAATTGGAAATATTTGGAAAATATTCAAATAACCTAACAAATAATTCAAACTCAAAATATTCAATTGGAAATAACCCCCTTTTGGTAAAAAAAAAAAAAAAGTATTAAATTATTACTGAATGCAAAAGAAAGAAAAGACAAAGGGAATAAAACAAAATAAAATGGAAAAGGCTACCTAAAGATAAATCTATACAAACCTTTTGAGCTCAACAGCCTCATTGTTTTTTTTTTTCTCAATAGAATACAAAAACACAACTCCAAAAAACTTTTTTGACATCTACAATCTCATTCAGCTGCTTAAACCAAATGCTGAACACAAGATGACACCAAGCCATTAAACGAGATATCTCGCCAACGCTAATAAAGCATAGCCCTGGCAAACAGAAGGAAGTAAACTATCATAGGAAGCCTGTGATGCCAATTACAGGAAATGGTGCATGAGAAGGTAATTTCAGTTGAAAATGGCACAATGGTTGATCATAAAACCCTGCAATGGACTGCGGAAGCTGGCCCTATAGAGACGGAAAGTGGTTGTATGACTGTCTTTAGAAATATAAAATTATATTTTACATTTTCATGCTATTCTCTTCCTAAGAAAATGTGCCTTGCAAAACAAACATCTCAAAATTGTGTTGCAATTAAAATTAACTTTGCGTTAGAAATACACACAGCTATTGAGAAGTACCATAACAAGCCTTATTCAAGGTACAATCTCAGTGACACGTGTCGTGGATCATTTGCAAAGAAAAGGCAGAAATGCATTTTTATACCTGAACTGACATGTGGATGAGGAACCAAGTGATCCCAGGCATGTCCGGTACCTGAGCTGGTCTGTCGCGTGCGGAAAGCCTTGTACGAGACTTCAGCCCAAGTCTTTGACTCACAAGCTTCACCAGATGAAGCCCGGCGGTGGCTCCCACAGCTCTCCTGGGATCTATAGCAGATGTGCAAGTGAAAGAGAGAAAATAACGACTAAAGTCACATTGCAAAGCCAATGAGGATCATAAGAGGTGTTTTACAGAGGTGTTTATGTTTTTTGTTTTTTTTAGAGTTTCTTTGCAAAACATTATTTTTGCTGTAGCTGATTTATAAAGGTAAGCATTATTTTTTGATACTCTGAAGTTCCTGAAAATGTTCACGCATTTTGTTGAAATACAAGGTATTCAAATTTATTTCATAAAAGGGTCACAAAGTGTTTGCTTAATTGCATTTCAACTCACGTAGTATCAACTGGAGATAAATGCATCATTCAATATTGCAATCATTATTCCTGGAATTTTACCAAAGCACAAAATATACAATAGTGTAAAATTATTATTACACAACCTCCTTGATTAAGTTCTTGAAGCACTTTGTATTCCCCTACATTTAATTATATCCAATATCTCTGAATTATTGATAAAACAAATTTTAAATACCAGTTCTAATGGTATACCCGGCTGGTTAAGTCTCTTGACGATTATTACTCCCGCTAGGGAGTAATGCATTCGATCGTGTGTGTGTGTGTGTGTGTGTGTGTGTGTGTGTGTGTGTGTGTGTGTGTGTGTGTGTGTGTGTGTGTGTTCGTCTGTGAACAAGATATCTGGAAAAGTTCTGAACGGATTTGGATGAAAGTTGGTGGGATGTAGTGTAGTGTAGTGTAGCACTTAGTGTAGCACTTAGTGTACACTTAGTGTAGCAGCATAGCAAACCTGTTGTGCATTTTGTGATACAAGCACCAAATTTGGCACAAATGTACATTAATATGTTGCGAACATTTTCAGATATTGGGCCACTTGAAATTCCGTAATTTTTTTTTTCAATTTTTTTCAAATTTCGTAATTTCAAATTTTTCGGGTGACACCGTCACAATTTCGGTCTTCGAGGCCGGCCGATATAGTGGGGCGGCTTAGCCCAAATATTCAAAAAAATTGTGCATTTTGTGATACAAGCACCAAATTTGGCACAAATGTACATTAATATGTTGCGAACATTGTGTGGTCAGCAATGAAGACGAGAGTCTGAATTACATGTATGCAAAAGACCTTGTGAACCAGTGAAGCAAATACACGGGTAAGCATGAATTAAATCTAGGGCATGATATAATTTCCATGATGTTTACCTCTACACTCAATGGTGGAAGGAGGTAATGTTTTGATCCCAGCTTGTCTGTATGTCTGTTTGTCTGTTAGTCCACAAAATTCCAGACAAAGCTTGTAGTAGTGGTAGTTGTAGTGGTAGTGGTGATAACAGAAATTGTTATATAGAACTGAACTTATATTATTATTATATGCAGAAAATAACTTCATTTCTATATGCCCTGCAGTGGACAGGTTAATTGGTTTATGCACTGAAGGGGTCACCCTGGTGTGCACTGCTGTGTTCTGCCTCACTGAGTTGTTCAGGTATGATGTACTCAGCACAAGCTTCCGGTCGGCCCGGAGGTGGGGGTGCGGGGCTTGTCACGGAACGTCAAAACAAACGGCCTGCCGGGGCCGCCCAAAAGTCGGGCGTGAGGGGCACGTCCACTAATGGAACGCCTCTCGCTTCCCAGATCGAGGGCCACGTGGTCAGGAGAACCTCGTCCCTTCCGGTCACACTTTGCCTATCGGCCGGCCTCGAAGACCGAAATTGTGACGGTGTCACCCGAAAAATTTGAAATTACGAAATTTGAAAAAATTTGAAAAAAAAAATTACGGAATTTCAAGTGGCCCAATATCTGAAAATGTTCGCAATATATTAATGTACATATGTGCCAAATTTGGTGCTTGTTTCACAAAATGCACAATTCTTTTGAATATTTGGGCTAAGCCGCCCCACTAACTTGAGATAAGGAAGAATTGATTAGTTTTTGGTGAAGCTCAGGATATTATTCCGGATCCAGGAATTTTTTGAAGGATTGTTTACCATTGGAAGACAGGGCTCATTTTTTTTTTAACATTATCTTCTATATATTCTATATTTAACATTGTGATATGAAAATAGTTTTCATATTTGTTGTAAATGTAGTTTAAACTCGTGGTTATGCGTTAGAGCGGTGTATTTTATTAGCAGCATCGTCTTCAAGGTTCTTTTTTTTTTCTAATAAAAACATATTCTGTGATTTTAAAACCACCAAAGTGTGCATTCGGTTTCCCCGTTTCATAAAATGTATCGTTTGATACGTATAATGCTTTAAAACTGTTTTTTTGGTTGTTGTTTTTTTTTTTACCTCAGAAGAGATATCAACATTTACCTCAGCGAATGTCAATCGCGGTGTCAGTATTTGATGAACTTATAAAGACTTAGGTGAGTTATAAGTGTGACAAGCATGTGCACGGGATTCTTCCCAGAAGAATGAGTGGTCGCATTAGCTTGTACGACCTAAAATGAGCGAGTTTTGTTTTGACGTTTGGGCCAGTTTTACATGTTGTATCCCTAAGGAATGAAACGAACGTTTTTCCTGGCTTACAATTTTATTTGAAGTCACACGTGCCTCAAAATACACTCACTTCTATGGAATTGAACGCTGAATCCGAAAATGTAAGTGAAATTGACTTCTTTTTTTTTTAACATTATCTTCTATAAATATTCTAAATATATATCTGTGCAGTGTCTGTCTTGTGTTGTCTTGTCTTGTGTTGTCACTGAACTACTCCCTCAAACTTTTGTGAAATCGTACTATTCCAACTTGACCCACGGCGGGAGTATGTGCTCTACTGAGTGGCGTTCTAGTTCTGCTATGTAACATTTATTTTGCTGTCCCAGTTTTTTAATATAATTTGCTAGGTTGTAACTTATTCAGATATTTCTGCCCCGAACCATAAGCTTGCAGTAGGAAAGTCAATGAAAAAGATCAGAAATATGCATATTGATTATATTACTGACAGTTTACTTGAAACAGAATATAAAAGCATTAAGCATTCTACCAGAATCTGTAATCATGGGTTGTTTAAAAAAGAAATCTAACAAAGTGATTTAAAGGGTCGTGGTGGAGCTTGTACACAAATTGTTGCATGCAGGACATGGATATGAGGACTGAGGAGCCATCAATGTACTGTCAGACTCTGACATTTGTGGGGAATACGTTGTGGAAAATGCCACGAATGTCGACTCTGCGAATGTGGGGGCAGTGTTTCAATGGGAAAAGGGTGGATAGGTTCCCGGCGGTTCGCGATTCATAGGGGAAAATAAAAAAATCCCGTGAAAAACCAATGAAAAGTCGAATCACGTGGTTCAGCACGTACACCAGCTTCATGCGTGATGTGTGGATGATGCTTTTAGAACTGCAATGTGCACGGCTGGTGGGAAATGGTTTATGCATGGCTGGAAATGGTTTATGCATGGCTGGAAATGGTTTATGCATGGCTGGAAATGGTTTATGCATAATGCGTGGAAGAGGCTTTGAGAAGCATCATGTACGCAGTGGGTGGGAGATGTTTTTTTTTTTGTGTCCGCAAAAAATCATGAATACGCGAAGCACACGCCCGCGAATGTAGAAGCAGGTCGCATATTATCAACCATGAATACGCAGGGATCCGCGAATGTTGGGACCGCAAATTTCGAGGTCCGACAGTACTTTACTTGAATAACAAGGACATCAATAGAAAATGAATAAATTTATCATAGTATATGGGATTTTAATGTGGGATTCCTGAACCATGGGCTTTGTGGCCAGATTAATTCACCAAACAGGCCAATCAAATATAATGTTGTAAATTAATGAGATAAGGGAACCATTTTAGATTTTGAAAATTGAAAGTGTCAATCTATGTATGGATTATTGACCAAGCAAAGCAAGAATGTGCACTTGTTTATGGCAAAAAATCCCATAATGGTAAAGGGGTGCTGGATGTCATGACTCAACAAAAAGATCCCCATTGGATAGGACCTATGAAAGACAATTGAAATGCAAACATGCAAACATACAGGGGAAATATGATTCAATGTACCACAAAGATAGACCATACCTAGATTTTGTAAAGCTGGATTCTGAGCCATGTTCTGATGCTCGCTCTTCCTGAGCTTTTGGTGAAGTAAACAAGATTGGTGAGTGTTCGGTACAATCCAAACTTCGTTCAGTGTTTTCCTCCAGTGTGTGGTAAGCAGTTGGTTCATGACCAGACCAGAGGTTGGCAGGTGGGGCCAGAGAAATCCCAGGTGTTGTGGGTGGCGAAGAAGATGCACGTCCCACTAGTTCTAAGACAGCTGGCCGCTCATCTCGGGTAAGGGAAGTGCGGCTCGAAAATCCCCGCAGAGATGAAAAGCCAAGGCGGAGTGTCCTCACTGGATCTGTAGAGACAAAAAAGCCTGAATGAGAGCAAAGTATTACAACTGAAAGATGTTGAACATTGTAATCAAAAGTTTAAAATGTTACAGCACTTTAATGGAAGTTGAGAATACACAGGAATGTCTGGATAACAATGCCTTATGAGAGATAAGAGTTATAGCGTCATAGTATTGCTGAGAAATGCCCAGGTATGCTAGCTGTAAGAGTATGGAGGAAGTTAGCCAGCCATGAGTGCAGGGAATAACTTCTTTTTTTTTTTTTTGTATACAGGATCGAGGCTCGTGAAAGAGCTAACATTTATCACACAGAAAATCAAACAGACACACAAAACATAAAATAAGGGTAGCGGTAGACAAGATGGGGAGAGAAGGGGAAGCACAAACACAACATTTGAGAGCAGGGACATCGGGAGATCTGTGAGAGGGAGAGGGCTTGGGGAGGGGAGGAGGCGTGGGAAGGGGGGGGGGGGTGGGTGGGAGAAGTATAAAACACAAGGACACAGCAAGGACTTCCGGGAAAGAAGTTGGTATTTCAAAAGAGTGGATCTGGGGTGAAATTAGCGGGGGTAGAAAAGATCAAGGTTTTGGATGGCGGAAGACAAGAGATGGTGGTGAACAGCTGTTTTAAAGACCTGGAGGGAGGAGTGGGATTGAAGAGAGTGATGGGGTTTGTTCCAGAGGCAGGATAAAAGAGGAATGAAGGAGTGAAGGTGAGCAGAGAGTCTTGATTTTGGCAGTTTAACCATAAGAGGGTTGCAGGCAGATCTTGTGCGACCTGTTGGAATATTTGGGGGACAGAGCCCAGAGAGAGCTGGGAGAGCAAGGCCGGAGAGGAGTCGGTAGAAGACAGAAAGACCACCATCCTTCCAGCGGTGGGTGAGTAAGTGGAAGGCCCTCGGAGTTAGCTTCATCGCGGGAGATTGCAATGATTCTGAAGCTTTGGTTTCAACAGCGTGAAGCCGAGGTAGGTGTGTGGCAGGAGCACCGGCCCAGAGGGGAGATCAGTATTCCATTGAGCTGTGGATGAAAGCCTTGTATGTGGTGAGGAGCTCAGATGTGCCAAAGGAAGGACTTCACACGACGGAGGATGCCCAGTCGGCGACTGGCTTTGGAGCCCAGATTGGAAATGTGGTTTTCCCAGGAAAGATCATGGCAGATAGGGAGACCCAAAAGCTTGAGTGACAGAACACCTTGGAGAGGATTGTTCAGAAAGTAGATGGGAGGGTTGTCCAGTTGGTCTTTTCGGAGAGACATAGTAAGAGTGTGGGATTTGTCAGGATTGAAAGACATGTTCCACTTGTTTGACCAGTCTGTGATTTGTGAGAGTGAGGAGGCTGCAGACTGCCGATCTGAGGGATGAGGAATGGAGCGGCAGAGAGTGGAGTCATCGAGGTAGAGAGGATTTTCAAGAGAGTCAGAGAGATCATTGATGAAAACCAGAAAAAGCACAGGGCCCAGAACACTGCCTTGGGGAACTCCAGCCTGAACAGGAAGGGGAGATGAGAGAACCCCATTCAGGGCCACACGTTGACTACGACTAGAGAGGAAGTCCGCAAGCCATGCATGGAGATTTCGCTGGATGCCATAGGAGGAGAGTTTGGTGAGCTGAGCGGGGTGCCAGACCGTATCGAAGGCACGTGATATGTCAAGGGAGAGAGCTCTAATTTCCTGTTTGGCATTGAGGACCTCCATCCATTGTTGAGACAGCAGAAGCAGCATGTCCAGAGTAGAGTGACCTGGTCTGAAACCAAATTGTTGGTCAGAGATCAAGCCATTGGAGAAGAGGAAAGATTTGATATCTGAAGCAATGATGGATTCCATGACTTTGCTGATAATTGGGAGAAGGCTGATTGGTCTGTAGTTGCAAGGATCTGTTTTTGCACCTTTTTTGTGTAAAGCGGTGATGTTGGCTGATTTCCAAGCTGATGGCAAATTACCTTGAGCAAAAGAGAGGTTGAAGAGAACAGAGAGAGGGAGTGAAAGAGCGGCAGAGCAGGATTTTAGGACCCGTGGGCTGATGCCGTCAGGTCCAGTTGCAGAATCAGAGTCGAGGGTTGACAGAAACTTCTCCACCTTGTCAGGAGAAAAGGACACAGAGTCCAGGAGCAGCTGGGTACGACTGGGTACGGTGGGTACAGAGAGGGATGGGTTTGGGACTGATGCCGCCAGTGGAAAACTCAGTAAACTAGTCTGAGTTGGTAGGAAAAATTAACTCAAGATCTTCGGCTTCCCTTCAAGCAATTAAGATTGAAGGCAGTTAATAAAACAAAAGGTGAATTGCAAACATTTTCATCCAAAGAAAATCAACATGTGGATTATCTGTGGAACAAAATGACATTTTGGTTTTTATTATTGCTATGTTTATGAGGAGGGGCAAGCGGTGGGGGTGGTGAGATTAAGGCCTTATATACCGTGTATGTCAGTGTAGCTGTAGAACAACTATCCCTTTATGAGTGTTTGTTCAGGATATGGGGTCGTTAATGTTGACTGCGAGGGGATGGCCATTGTTCAATTTAAAATAGCTGGATTAAGTTGTCCCATGTGTTTGTTCTACTGGGTTAGGGTGGACAGGATGGTTTGACATGGCACATTCCCTTCCCACCAACATTTTAGGGAGATGACGCCTCATCCGCAGCTGTATGCCAACATGTGGGGAGGATCTGGGTCAGGTGCTGGGCCGGATTTAGGAATAGGCAAGCTGGGCAGTTGCACAACCTCCACAACCAGGGGGCCTCCACATATGGACGATCAGAAGAAGCTGCACTCTCATTGTCTGAAAATTTCGAGTTCAGAATTTTCTTCCAGTAATTGATCAGTTTCTGAGTTCATTGGAGCAACGATTGGAAGCCTATGAGAACACCTGTTCTCTTTTTGGTTTCTTGCGTAAACTGGAATCACTGGACTGCGATGAAATCGAAGCAGCTGCTGCAAAATTGGTTGCTGAGTACAAGGATGATCTAGATCAAACTCTTGGTGTTGAACTTGTGCAGTTTGCAGCCATCCTCACTCATTTACTGGAATACGAAGATGATAAGATAGGGAGAGAACATATCCTTTACAAACTGTTGATGGACAAGAAAGTTGCGGATACATTTCCAAATGTCGAGATAATGCGATGGATGTACTTGGTGCTCATGGTCACAAACTGTTCTGGAGAACGTTCATTCAGTAAAATGAAGTTCATCAAGAACAGACTCTGTACTACAATGTGTCATGATAGGCTCAGTCACCTGGCCTTGATGAGTATTGAATGTGACATTCTCAGAGAGATTGACTTCGACAAATTGATCTAGGACTTTGCAAGGGTCAAGTCTCGTAAAGTACGTGGTCTGTGAATATAGGTATTAGGTACTTTACTAGATTCTTATGATTGATCATAATTGACCTGCTTGCTTATTCACTATTCAGATTATTTATACTTGAAACATAGGAACATCGTAGATACTTATAGATTGATCATGATGTTTAAAGATGTGCCTGCTTGCTTATTCAGATTATTTATATTTGAAACATAGGAACTTCGTAGATTCTTGTAGATTGATCATGATGTTTAAAGATGTGCCTGCTTGCTTATTCAGATGATTTATGCTTGAAACATAGGAACTTCATAGATTCTTATAGATTGATCATGATGTTTAAAGATGTGCCTGCTTGCTTATTCAGATTATTTATATTTGAAACATAGGAACTTCGTAGATTCTTGTAGATTGATCATGATGTTTAAAGATGTGCCTGCTTGCTTATTCAGATTATTTATATTTGAAACATAGGAACTTCGTAGATTCTTGTACATTGATCATGATGTTTAAAGATGTGCCTGCTTGTTTATTCAGATTATTTATATTTGAAACATAGGAACTTCGTAGATTCTTATAGATTGATCATGATGTTTAAAGATGTGCCTGCTTGCTTATTCAAATTCTTTATGCTTGAAACATAGGAACTTCGTAGATTATTGTAGATTGATCATGATGTTTAAAGATGTGCCTGCTTGCTTATTCAGATTATTTATACTTGAAACATAGGAACTTCGTAGATTCTTATAGATTAATCATGATGTTTAAAGATGTGCCTGCTTGCTTATTCAGATTATTTATATTTGAAACATAGGAACTTCGTAGATTCTTATAGATTGATCATGATGTTTAAAGATGTGCCTGCTTGCTTATTCAGATTATTTATACTTGAAACATAGGAACTTCGTAGATTCTTATAGATTAATCATGATGTTCAAAGATGTGCCTGCTTGCTTATTCAGATTATTTATAATTGAAACATAGGAACTTCGTAGATTCTTATAGATTGATCATGATGTTTAAAGATATGCCTGCTTGCTTATTCAGATTATTTATACTTGAAACATAGGAACTTCGTCGATTCTTCTAGATTGATCATGATGTTTAAAGATGTGCCTGCTTGTTTATTCAGATTATTTATATTTGAAACATAGGAACTTCGTAGATTCTTGTAGATTGATCATGATGTTTAAAGATGTGCCTGCTTGTTTATTCAGATTATTTATATTTGAAACATAGGATCTTCGTAGATTCTTATAGATTGATCATGATGTTTAAAGATATGCCTGCTTGCTTATTCAGATTATTTATACTTGAAACATAGGAACTTCGTAGATTCTTATAGATTGATCATGATGTTTAAAGATGTGCCTGCTTGCTTATTCAGATTATTTATGCTTGAAACATAGGAACTTCGTAGATTCTTATAGATTGATCATGATGTTTAAAGATGTGCCTGCTTGCTTATTCAGATTCTTTATATTTGAAACATAGGAACTTCGTAGATTCTTATAGATTAATCATGATGTTTAAAGATGTGCCTGCTTGCTTATTCAGATTATTTATACTTGAAACATAGGAACTTCGTAGATTCCTATAGATTGATCATGATGTTTAAAGATGTGCCTGCTTGCTTATTCAGATTATTTATGCTTGAAACATAGGAACTTCGTAGATTCTTATAGATTGATCATGATGTTTAAAGATGTGCCTGGTTGCTTATTCAAATTATTTATATTTGAAACATAGGAACTTCGCAGATTCTTATTGATTAATCATGATGTTTAAAGATGTGCCTGCTTGCTTATTCAGATTATTTATATTTGAAACATAGGAACTTCGTAGATTCTTATAGATTGATCATGATGTTTAAAGAAGTGCCTGCTTGTTTATTCAGATTATTTATATTTGAAACATAGGATCTTCGTAGATTCTTATAGATTGATCATGATGTTTAAAGATATGCCTGCTTGCTTATTCAGATTATTTATACTTGAAACATAGGAACTTCGTAGATTCTTATAGATTGATCATGATGTTTAAAGATGTGCCTGCTTGCTTATTCAGATTATTTATGCTTGAAACATAGGAACTTCGTAGATTCTTATAGATTGATCATGATGTTTAAAGATGTGCCTGCTTGCTTATTCAGATTATTTATACTTGAAACATAGGAACTTCGTAGATTCCTATAGATTGATCATGATGTTTAAAGATGTGCCTGCTTGCTTATTCAGATTATTTATGCTTGAAACATAGGAACTTCGTAGATTCTTATAGATTGATCATGATGTTTAAAGATGTGCCTGCTTGCTTATTCAAATTATTTATATTTGAAACATAGGAACTTCGTAGATTCTTATTGATTAATCATGATGTTTAAAGATGTGCCTGCTTGCTTATTCAGATTATTTATATTTGAAACATAGGAACTTCGTAGATTCTTATAGATTGATCATGATGTTTAAAGATGTGCCTGCTTGCTGATTCAAATTCTTTATGCTTGAAACATAGGAACTTCATAGATTCTTATAGATTGATCATGATGTTTAAAGATGTGCCTGCTTGCTTATTCAGATTATTTATACTTGAAACATAGGAACTTCGTATATTCTTATAGATTAATCATGATGTTTAAAGATGTGCCTGCTTGTTTATTCAGATTATTTATATTTGAAACATAGGAACTTCATAGATTCTTATAGATTGATCATGATGTTTAAAGATGTGCCTGCTTGCTTATTTAGATTATTTATATTTGAAACATAGGAACTTCGTAGATTCTTATAGATTAATCATGATGTTTAAAGATGTGCCTGCTTGCTTATTCAGATTATTTATACTTGAAACATCGGAACTTCATGGATTCTTATAGATTAATCATGATGTTTAAAGATGTGCCTGCTTGTTTATTCAGATTATTTATACTTGAAACAGAGGAACTTCGTAGATTCTTATAGATTAATCATGATGTTTAAAGATGTGCCTGCTTGTTTATTCAGCTTATTTATATTTGAAACATAGGAACTTCGTAGATTCTTACAGATTGATCATGATGTTTAAAGATGTGCCTGCTTGCTTATTTAGATTATTTATATTTGAAACATAGGAACTTCGTAGATTCTTATAGATTAATCATGATGTTTAAAGATGTGCCTGCTTGCTTATTCAGATTATTTATACTTGAAACATAGGAACTTCGTAGATTCTTATAGATTGATCATGATGTTTAAAGATGTGCCTGCCTGTTTATTCAGATTATTTATATTTGAAACATAGGAACTTCGTAGATTCTTATAGATTAATCATGATGTTTAAAGGTGTGCCTGCTTGCTTATTCAAATTCTTTATGCTTGAAACATAGGAACTTCGTAGATTCTTATAGATTGATCATGATGTTTAAAGATGTGCCTGCTTGTTTATTCAGATTATTTATCTTTGAAACATAGGAACTTCGTAGATTGTTATGGATTGATCATGATGTTTAAAGATGTGCCTGCTTGCTTATTCCGATTATTTATATTTGAAACATAGGAACTTCGTAGATTCTTATAGATTGATCATGATGTTTAAAGATGTGCCTGCTTGCTTATTCAGATTATTTATATTTGAAACATAGGAAATTCGTAGATTCTTCTAGATTGATCACGATGTTTAAAGATGTGCTTGCTTGCTTATTCAGATTCTTTATATTTGAAACATAGGAACTTCGTAGATTCTTATAGATTAATCATGATGTTTAAAGATGTGCCTGCTTGCTTATTCAGATTATTTATAATTGAAACATAGTAACTTCGTAGATTCTTATAGATTGATCATGATGTTTAAAGATGTGCCTGCTTGCTTATTCACTATTCAGATTATTTATATTTGAAACATAGGAACTTCGTAGATTCTTCGAGATTGATCATGATGTTTAAAGATGTGCCTGCTTGCTTATTCAGATTATTTATATTTGAAACATAGGAACTTTATAGATTCTTATAGATTGATCATGATGTTTAAAGATGTGCCTGCTTGCTTATTCAGATTATTTATAATTGAAACATAGGAACTTCGTAGATTCTTATGGATTAATCATGATGTTTAAAGATGCGCCTGCTTGCTTATTCAGATTATTTATAATTGAAACATAGTAACTTCGTAGATTCTTATAGATTGATCATGATGTTTAAAGATGTGCCTGCTTGCTTATTCACTATTCAGATTATTTATATTTGAAACATAGGAACTTCGTAGATTCTTCGAGATTGATCATGATGTTTAAAGATGTGCCTGCTTGCTTATTCAGATTATTTATACTTGAAACATAGGAACTTCGTAGATTATTATAGATTAATCATGATGTTTAAAGATGTGCCTGCTTGCTTTTTCAGATTCTTTATATTTGAAACATAGGAACTTCGTAGATTCTTATAGATTGATCATGATGTTTAAAGATGTGCCTGCTTGTTTATTCAGATTATTTATATTTGAAACATAGGAACTTCGTAGATTCTTATAGATTGATCATGATGTTTAAAGATGTGCCTGCTTGCCTGTTCAGATTCTTTATACTTGAAACATAGGAACTTCGTAGATTCTTACAGATTAATCATGATCTTTAAAGATGTGCCTGCTTGCTTATTCAAATTCTTTATGCTTGAAACATAGGAACTTCATAGATTCTTATGGATTAATCATGATGTTTAAAGATGTGCCTGCTTGCTTATTCAGATTATTTATATTTGAAACATAGGAACTTCGTAGATTCTTATAGATTGATCATGATGTTTAAAGATGTGCCTCCTTGCTTATTCAGATTATTTATATTTTAAACATAGGAACTTCGTAGATTCATATAGATTGATCATGATGTTTAAAGATGTGCCTGCTTGCTTATTCAGATTATTTATAATTGAAACATAGGAACTTCGTAGATTCTTATGGATTAATCATGATGTTTAAAGATGTGCCTGCTTGCTTATTCAGATTATTTATACTTGAAACATAGGAACTTCGTAGATTCTTGTAGATTGATCATGATGTTTAAAGATGTGCCTGCTTGCTTATTCAGATTATTTATAAATTGAAACATAGGAACTTCGTAGATTCTTATGGATTAATCATGATGTTTAAAGATGTGCCTGCTTGCTTATTCAGATTATTTATACTTGAAACATAGGAACTTCGTAGATTCTTGTAGATTGATCATGATGTTTAAAGATGTGCCTGCTTGCTTATTCAGATTATTTATAATTGAAACATAGGAACTTCGTAGATTCTTATGGATTAATCATGATGTTTAAAGATGTGCCTGCTTGCTTATTCAGATTATTTATACTTGAAACATAGGAACTTCGTAGATTCTTATAGATTGATCATGATGTTTAAAGATGTGCCTGCTTGCTTATTCACTGTTCAGATTATTTATATTTGAAACATAGGAACTTCGTAGATTCTTATAGATTGATCATGATGTTTAAAGATGTGCCTGCTTGCCTATTCAGATTCTTTATACTTGAAACATAGGAACTTCGTAGATTCTTATAGATTAATCATGATGTTTAAAGATGTGCCTGCTTGCTTATTCAAATTATTTATGCTTGAAACATAGGAACTTCATTGATTCTTATGGATTAATCATGATGTTTAAAGATGTGCCTGCTTGCTTATTCAGATTATTTATATTTGAAACATAGGAACTTCGTAGATTCTTATAGATTGATCATGATGTTTAAAGATGTGCCTGCTTGTTTATTCAGATTATTTATATTTGAAACATAGGAACTTCGTAGATTCTTATAGATTGATCATGATGTTTAAAGATGTGCCTGCTTGCTTATTCACTGTTCAGATTATTTATATTTGAAACATAGGAACTTCGTAGATTCTTATAGATTGATCATGATGTTTAAAGATGTGCCTGCTTGCCTATTCAGATTCTTTATACTTGAAACATAGGAACTTTGTAGATTCTTATAGATTAATCATGATGTTTAAAGATGTGCCTGCTTGCTTATTCAAATTATTTATGCTTGAAACATAGGAACTTCATTGATTCTTATGGATTAATCATGATGTTTAAAGATGTGCCTGCTTGCTTATTCAGATTATTTATATTTGAAACATACGAACTTCGTAGATTCTTATAGATTGATCATGATGTTTAAAGATGTGTCTGCTTGCTTATTCAGATTATTTATATTTTAAACATAGGAACTTCGTAGATTCATATAGATTGATCATGATGTTCAAAGATGTGCCTGCTTGCTTATTCAGATTATTTATAATTGAAACATAGGAACTTCGTAGATTCTTATGGATTAATCATGATGTTTAAAGATGTGCCTGCTTGCTTATTCAGATTATTTATACTTGAAACATAGGAACTTCGTAGATTCTTATAGATTGATCATGATGTTTAAAGATGTGCCTGCTTGTTTATTCAGATTATTTATATTTGAAACATAGGAACTTCGTAGATTCTTGTAGATTGATCATGATGTTTAAAGATGTGCCTGCTTGCTTATTCAGATTATTTATATTTGAAACATAGGAACTTCGTAGATTCTTGTAGATTGATCATGATGTTTAAAGATGTGCCTGCTTGTTTATTCAGATTATTTATATTTGAAACATAGGAACTTCGGAGATTCTTATAGATTAATCATGATGTTTAAAGATGTGCCTGCTTGCTTATTCAGATTATTTATATTTGAAACATAGGAACTTCATAGATTCTTATAGATTGAGCATGATGTTTAAAGATGTGCCTGCTTGCTTATTCAGATTATTTATATTTGAAACATAGGAACTTCGTAGATTCTTATAGATTGATCATGATGTTTAAAGATGTGCCTGCTTGCTTATTCAGATTATTTATATTTGAAACATAGGAACTTCGTAGATTCTTATAGATTGATCATGATGTTTAAAGATGTGCCTGCTTGCTTATTCAGATTCTTTATATTTGAAACATAGGAACTTCGTAGATTCTTCGCGATTGATCATGATGTTTAAAGATGTGCCTGCTTGCTTATTCAGATTATTTATATTTAAAACATAGGAACTTCATAGATTCTTATAGATTGATCATGATGTTTAAAGATGTGCCTGCTTGCTTATTCAGATTCTTTATATTTGAAACATAGGAACTTCGTAGATTCTTATAGATTGATCATGATGTTTAAAGATGTGCCTGCTTGCTTATTCAGATTATTTATATTTGAAACATAGGAACTTCGTAGATTCTTATAGATTGATCATGATGTTTAAAGATGTGCCTGCTTGCTTATTCAGATTATTAATATTTGAAACATAGGAACTTCGTAGATTCTTATAGATTGATCATGATGTTTAAAGATGTGCCTGCTTGCTTATTCAGATTATTTATACTTGAAACATAGGAACTTCGTAGATTCTTATAGATTGATCATGATGTTTAAAGATGTGCCTGCTTGCTTATTCAGATTATTTATGCTTGAAACATAGGAACTTCGTAGATTCTTATAGATTGATCATGATGTTTAAAGATGTGCCTGCTTGCTTATTCAGATTATTTATATTTGAAACATAGGAACTTCGTAGATTCTTATAGATTGAGTATGATGTTTAAAGATGTGCCTGATTGCTTATTCAAATTATTTATATTTGAAACATAGGAACTTCGTAGATTCTTATAGATAAATCATGATGTTTAAAGATGTGCCTGCTTGCTTATTCAGATTATTTATATTTGAAACATAGGAACTTCGTAGATTCTTATAGATTGATCATGATGTTTAAAGATGTGCCTGCTTGCTTATTCAAATTATTTATATTTGAAACATAGGAACTTCGTAGATTCTTATAGATTAATCATGATGTTTAAAGATGTGCCTGCTTGCTTATTAAGATTATTTATACTTGAAACAAAGGAACTTTGTAGATTCCTATAGATTAATCATGATGTTTAAAGATGTGCCTGCTTGTTTATTCAGATTATTTATATTTTTAACAAAGGAACCGTAGATTCTTATAGATTAATCATGATGTTTAAAGATGTGCCTGCTTGCTTATTCAGATTATTTATACTTGAAACATAGGAACTTCGTAGATTCTTATAGATTGATCATGATGTTTAAAGATGTGCCTGCTTGTTTATTCAGATTATTTATATTTGAAACATAGGAACTTCGTAGATTCTTATAGATTAATCATGATGTTTAAAGGTGTGCCTGCTTGCTTATTCAAATTCTTTATGCTTGAAACATAGGAACTTCGTAGATTCTTATAGATTGATCATGATGTTTAAAGATGTGCCTGCTTGTTTATTCAGATTATTTATATTTGAAGCATAGGAACTTCGTAGATTGTTATAGATTGATCATGATGTTTAAAGATGTGCCTGCTTGCTTATTCCGATTATTTATATTTGAAACATAGGAACTTCGTAGATTCTTATAGATTGACCATGATGTTTAAAGATGTGCCTGCTTGCTTATTCACTGTTCAGATTATTTATATTTGAAACATAGGAACTTCGTAGATTCTTCTAGATTGATCAGGATGTTTAAAGATGTGCTTGCTTGCTTATTCAGATTCTTTATATTTGAAACATAGGAACTTCGTAGATTCTTATAGATTAATCATGATGTTTAAAGATGTGCCTGCTTGCTTATTCAGATTATTTATAATTGAAACATAGTAACTTCGTAGATTCTTATAGATTGATCATGATGTTTAAAGATGTGCCTGCCTGCTTATTCACTATTCAGATTATTTATATTTGAAACATAGGAACTTCGTAGATTCTTCTAGATTGATCATGATGTTTAAAGATGTGCCTGCTTGCTTATTCAGATTATTTATATTTGAAACATAGGAACTTCATAGATTCTTATAGATTGATCATGATGTTTAAAGATGTGCCTGCTTGCTTATTCAGATTATTTATAATTGAAACATAGGAACTTCGTAGATTCTTATGGATTAATCATGATGTTTAAAGATGTGCCTGCTTGCTTATTCAGATTATTTATACTTGAAACATAGGAACTTCGTAGATTCTTATAGATTAATCATGATGTTTAAAGATGTGCCTGCTTGCTTATTCAGATTCTTTATATTTGAAACATAGGAACTTCGTAGATTCTTATAGATTGATCATGATGTTTAAAGATGTGCCTGCTTGTTTATTCAGATTATTTATATTTGAAACATAGGAACTTCGTAGATTCTTATAGATTGATCATGATGTTTAAAGATGTGCCTGCTTGTTTATTCAGATTATTTATATTTGAAACATAGGAACTTCATAGATTCTTATAGATTGATCATGATGTTTAAAGATGTGCCTGCTTGCCTATTCAGATTCTTTATACTTGAAACATAGGAACTTCGTAGATTCTTATAGATTAATCATGATGTTTAAAGATGTGCCTGCTTGTTTATTCAAAAATCTTTATGCTTGAAACATAGGAACTTCATTGATTCTTATAGATTGATCATGATGTTTAAAGATATGCCTGCTTGCTTATTCAGATTATTTATACTTGAAACATAGGAACTTCGTAGATTCTTATAGATTGATCATGATGTTTAAAGATGTGCCTGCTTGCTTATTCAGATTATTTATGCTTGAAACATAGGAACTTCGTAGATTCTTATAGATTGATCATGATGTTTAAAGATGTGCCTGCTTGCTTATTCAGATTCTTTATATTTGAAACATAGGAACTTCGTAGATTCTTATAGATTAATCATGATGTTTAAAGATGTGCCTGCTTGCTTATTCAGATTATTTATACTTGAAACATAGGAACTTCGTAGATTCCTATAGATTGATCATGATGTTTAAAGATGTGCCTGCTTGCTTATTCAGATTATTTATGCTTGAAACATAGGAACTTCGTAGATTCTTATAGATTGATCATGATGTTTAAAGATGTGCCTGGTTGCTTATTCAAATTATTTATATTTGAAACATAGGAACTTCGTAGATTCTTATTGATTAATCATGATGTTTAAAGATGTGCCTGCTTGCTTATTCAGATTATTTATATTTGAAACATAGGAACTTCGTAGATTCTTATAGATTGATCATGATGTTTAAAGATGTGCCTGCTTGTTTATTCAGATTATTTATATTTGAAACATAGGATCTTCGTAGATTCTTATAGATTGATCATGATGTTTAAAGATATGCCTGCTTGCTTATTCAGATTATTTATACTTGAAACATAGGAACTTCGTAGATTCTTATAGATTGATCATGATGTTTAAAGATGTGCCTGCTTGCTTATTCAGATTATTTATGCTTGAAACATAGGAACTTCGTAGATTCTTATAGATTGATCATGATGTTTAAAGATGTGCCTGCTTGCTTATTCAGATTATTTATACTTGAAACATAGGAACTTCGTAGATTCCTATAGATTGATCATGATGTTTAAAGATGTGCCTGCTTGCTTATTCAGATTATTTATGCTTGAAACATAGGAACTTCGTAGATTCTTATAGATTGATCATGATGTTTAAAGATGTGCCTGCTTGCTTATTCAAATTATTTATATTTGAAACATAGGAACTTCGTAGATTCTTATTGATTAATCATGATGTTTAAAGATGTGCCTGCTTGCTTATTCAGATTATTTATATTTGAAACATAGGAACTTCGTAGATTCTTATAGATTGATCATGATGTTTAAAGATGTGCCTGCTTGCTGATTCAAATTCTTTATGCTTGAAACATAGGAACTTCATAGATTCTTATAGATTGATCATGATGTTTAAAGATGTGCCTGCTTGCTTATTCAGATTATTTATACTTGAAACATAGGAACTTCGTATATTCTTATAGATTAATCATGATGTTTAAAGATGTGCCTGCTTGTTTATTCAGATTATTTATATTTGAAACATAGGAACTTCATAGATTCTTATAGATTGATCATGATGTTTAAAGATGTGCCTGCTTGCTTATTTAGATTATTTATATTTGAAACATAGGAACTTCGTAGATTCTTATAGATTAATCATGATGTTTAAAGATGTGCCTGCTTGCTTATTCAGATTATTTATACTTGAAACATCGGAACTTCATGGATTCTTATAGATTAATCATGATGTTTAAAGATGTGCCTGCTTGTTTATTCAGATTATTTATACTTGAAACAGAGGAACTTCGTAGATTCTTATAGATTAATCATGATGTTTAAAGATGTGCCTGCTTGTTTATTCAGCTTATTTATATTTGAAACATAGGAACTTCGTAGATTCTTACAGATTGATCATGATGTTTAAAGATGTGCCTGCTTGCTTATTTAGATTATTTATATTTGAAACATAGGAACTTCGTAGATTCTTATAGATTAATCATGATGTTTAAAGATGTGCCTGCTTGCTTATTCAGATTATTTATACTTGAAACATAGGAACTTCGTAGATTCTTATAGATTGATCATGATGTTTAAAGATGTGCCTGCTTGCTTATTCAGATTATTTATACTTGAAACATAGGAACTTCGTAGATTCATATAGATTAATCATGATGTTTAAAGATGTGCCTGCTTGTTTATTCAGATTATTTATATTTTTAACATAGGAACTTCATAGATTCTTATAGATTAATCATGATGTTTAAAGATGTGCCTGCTTGCTTATTCAGATTATTTATACTTGAACCATAGGAACTTCGTAGATTCTTATAGATTGATCATGATGTTTAAAGATGTGCCTGCCTGTTTATTCAGATTATTTATATTTGAAACATAGGAACTTCGTAGATTCTTATAGATTAATCATGATGTTTAAAGGTGTGCCTGCTTGCTTATTCAAATTCTTTATGCTTGAAACATAGGAACTTCGTAGATTCTTATAGATTGATCATGATGTTTAAAGATGTGCCTGCTTGTTTATTCAGATTATTTATCTTTGAAACATAGGAACTTCGTAGATTGTTATGGATTGATCATGATGTTTAAAGATGTGCCTGCTTGCTTATTCCGATTATTTATATTTGAAACATAGGAACTTCGTAGATTCTTATAGATTGATCATGATGTTTAAAGATGTGCCTGCTTGCTTATTCAGATTATTTATATTTGAAACATAGGAAATTCGTAGATTCTTCTAGATTGATCACGATGTTTAAAGATGTGCTTGCTTGCTTATTCAGATTCTTTATATTTGAAACATAGGAACTTCGTAGATTCTTATAGATTAATCATGATGTTTAAAGATGTGCCTGCTTGCTTATTCAGATTATTTATAATTGAAACATAGTAACTTCGTAGATTCTTATAGATTGATCATGATGTTTAAAGATGTGCCTGCTTGCTTATTCACTATTCAGATTATTTATATTTGAAACATAGGAACTTCGTAGATTCTTCGAGATTGATCATGATGTTTAAAGATGTGCCTGCTTGCTTATTCAGATTATTTATATTTGAAACATAGGAACTTTATAGATTCTTATAGATTGATCATGATGTTTAAAGATGTGCCTGCTTGCTTATTCAGATTATTTATAATTGAAACATAGGAACTTCGTAGATTCTTATGGATTAATCATGATGTTTAAAGATGTGCCTGCTTGCTTATTCAGATTATTTATAATTGAAACATAGTAACTTCGTAGATTCTTATAGATTGATCATGATGTTTAAAGATGTGCCTGCTTGCTTATTCACTATTCAGATTATTTATATTTGAAACATAGGAACTTCGTAGATTCTTCGAGATTGATCATGATGTTTAAAGATGTGCCTGCTTGCTTATTCAGATTATTTATACTTGAAACATAGGAACTTCGTAGATTATTATAGATTAATCATGATGTTTAAAGATGTGCCTGCTTGCTTATTCAGATTCTTTATATTTGAAACATAGGAACTTCGTAGATTCTTATAGATTGATCATGATGTTTAAAGATGTGCCTGCTTGTTTATTCAGATTATTTATATTTGAAACATAGGAACTTCGTAGATTCTTATAGATTGATCATGATGTTTAAAGATGTGCCTGCTTGCCTGTTCAGATTCTTTATACTTGAAACATAGGAACTTCGTAGATTCTTACAGATTAATCATGATCTTTAAAGATGTGCCTGCTTGCTTATTCAAATTCTTTATGCTTGAAACATAGGAACTTCATAGGTTCTTATGGATTAATCATGATGTTTAAAGATGTGCCTGCTTGCTTATTCAGATTATTTATATTTGAAACATAGGAACTTCGTAGATTCTTATAGATTGATCATGATGTTTAAAGATGTGCCTCCTTGCTTATTCAGATTATTTATATTTTAAACATAGGAACTTCGTAGATTCATATAGATTGATCATGATGTTTAAAGATGTGCCTGCTTGCTTATTCAGATTATTTATAATTGAAACATAGGAACTTCGTAGATTCTTATGGATTAATCATGATGTTTAAAGATGTGCCTGCTTGCTTATTCAGATTATTTATACTTGAAACATAGGAACTTCGTAGATTCTTGTAGATTGATCATGATGTTTAAAGATGTGCCTGCTTGCTTATTCAGATTATTTATAATTGAAACATAGGAACTTCGTAGATTCTTATGGATTAATCATGATGTTTAAAGATGTGCCTGCTTGCTTATTCAGATTATTTATACTTGAAACATAGGAACTTCGTAGATTCTTGTAGATTGATCATGATGTTTAAAGATGTGCCTGCTTGCTTATTCAGATTATTTATAATTGAAACATAGGAACTTCGTAGATTCTTATGGATTAATCATGATGTTTAAAGATGTGCCTGCTTGCTTATTCAGATTATTTATACTTGAAACATAGGAACTTCGTAGATTCTTATAGATTGATCATGATGTTTAAAGATGTGCCTGCTTGCTTATTCACTGTTCAGATTATTTATATTTGAAACATAGGAACTTCGTAGATTCTTATAGATTGATCATGATGTTTAAAGATGTGCCTGCTTGCCTATTCAGATTCTTTATACTTGAAACATAGGAACTTCGTAGATTCTTATAGATTAATCATGATGTTTAAAGATGTGCCTGCTTGCTTATTCAAATTATTTATGCTTGAAACATAGGAACTTCATTGATTCTTATGGATTAATCATGATGTTTAAAGATGTGCCTGCTTGCTTATTCAGATTATTTATATTTGAAACATAGGAACTTCGTAGATTCTTATAGATTGATCATGATGTTTAAAGATGTGCATGCTTGTTTATTCAGATTATTTATATTTGAAACATAGGAACTTCGTAGATTCTTATAGATTGATCATGATGTTTAAAGATGTGCCTGCTTGCTTATTCACTGTTCAGATTATTTATATTTGAAACATAGGAACTTCGTAGATTCTTATAGATTGATCATGATGTTTAAAGATGTGCCTGCTTGCCTATTCAGATTCTTTATACTTGAAACATAGGAACTTCGTAGATTCTTATAGATTAATCATGATGTTTAAAGATGTGCCTGCTTGCTTATTCAAATTATTTATGCTTGAAACATAGGAACTTCATTGATTCTTATGGATTAATCATGATGTTTAAAGATGTGCCTGCTTGCTTATTCAGATTATTTATATTTGAAACATACGAACTTCGTAGATTCTTATAGATTGATCATGATGTTTAAAGATGTGCCTGCTTGCTTATTCAGATTATTTATATTTTAAACATAGGAACTTCGTAGATTCATATAGATTGATCATGATGTTTAAAGATGTGCCTGCTTGCTTATTCAGATTATTTATAATTGAAACATAGGAACTTCGTAGATTCTTATGGATTAATCATGATGTTTAAAGATGTGCCTGCTTGCTTATTCAGATTATTTATACTTGAAACATAGGAACTTCGTAGATTCTTATAGATTGATCATGATGTTTAAAGATGTGCCTGCTTGTTTATTCAGATTATTTATATTTGAAACATAGGAACTTCGTAGATTCTTGTAGATTGATCATGATGTTTAAAGATGTGCCTGCTTGCTTATTCAGATTATTTATATTTGAAACATAGGAACTTCGTAGATTCTTGTAGATTGATCATGATGTTTAAAGATGTGCCTGCTTGTTTATTCAGATTATTTATATTTGAAACATAGGAACTTCGTAGATTCTTATAGATTAATCATGATGTTTAAAGATGTGCCTGCTTGCTTATTCAGATTATTTATATTTGAAACATAGGAACTTCATAGATTCTTATAGATTGAGCATGATGTTTAAAGATGTGCCTGCTTGCTTATTCAGATTATTTATATTTGAAACATAGGAACTTCGTAGATTCTTATAGATTGATCATGATGTTTAAAGATGTGCCTGCTTGCTTATTCAGATTATTTATATTTGAAACATAGGAACTTCGTAGATTCTTATAGATTGATCATGATGTTTAAAGATGTGCCTGCTTGCTTATTCAGATTCTTTATATTTGAAACATAGGAACTTCGTAGATTCTTCGCGATTGATCATGATGTTTAAAGATGTGCCTGCTTGCTTATTCAGATTATTTATATTTGAAACATAGGAACTTCATAGATTCTTATAGATTGATCATGATGTTTAAAGATGTGCCTGCTTGCTTATTCAGATTCTTTATATTTGAAACATAGGAACTTCGTAGATTCTTATAGATTGATCATGATGTTTAAAGATGTGCCTGCTTGCTTATTCAGATTATTTATATTTGAAACATAGGAACTTCGTAGATTCTTATAGATTGATCATGATGTTTAAAGATGTGCCTGCTTGCTTCTTCAGATTATTAATATTTGAAACATAGGAACTTCGTAGATTCTTATAGATTGATCATGATGTTTAAAGATGTGCCTGCTTGCTTATTCAGATTATTTATACTTGAAACATAGGAACTTCGTAGATTCTTATAGATTGATCATGATGTTTAAAGATGTGCCTGCTTGCTTATTCAGATTATTTATATTTGAAACATAGGAACTTCGTAGATTCTTATAGATTGAGCATGATGTTTAAAGATGTGCCTGATTGCTTATTCAAATTATTTATATTTGAAACATAGGAACTTCGTAGATTCTTATAGATTAATCATGATGTTTAAAGATGTCCCTGCTTGCTTATTAAGATTATTTATACTTGAAACAAAGGAACTTTGTAGATTCCTAGAGATTAATCATGATGTTTAAAGATGTGCCTGCTTGTTTATTCAGATTATTTATATTTTTAACAAAGGAACCGTAGATTCTTATAGATTAATCATGATGTTTAAAGATGTGCCTGCTTGCTTATTCAGATTATTTATACTTGAAACATAGGAACTTCGTAGATTCTTATAGATTGATCATGATGTTTAAAGATGTGCCTGCTTGTTTATTCAGATTATTTATATTTGAAACATAGGAACTTCGTAGATTCTTATAGATTAATCATGATGTTTAAAGGTGTGCCTGCTTGCTTATTCAAATTCTTTATGCTTGAAACATAGGAACTTCGTAGATTCTTATAGATTGATCATGATGTTTAAAGATGTGCCTGCTTGTTTATTCAGATTATTTATATTTAAAGCATAGGAACTTCGTAGATTGTTATAGATTGATCATGATGTTTAAAGATGTGCCTGCTTGCTTATTCCGATTATTTATATTTGAAACATAGGAACTTCGTAGATTCTTATAGATTGACCATGATGTTTAAAGATGTGCCTGCTTGCTTATTCACTGTTCAGATTATTTATATTTGAAACATAGGAACTTCGTAGATTCTTCTAGATTGATCAGGATGTTTAAAGATGTGCTTCCTTGCTTATACAGATTCTTTATATTTGAAACATAGGAACTTCGTAGATTCTTATAGATTAATCATGATGTTTAAAGATGTGCCTGCTTGCTTATTCAGATTATTTATAATTGAAACATAGTAACTTCGTAGATTCTTATAGATTGATCATGATGTTTAAAGATGTGCCTGCTTGCTTATTCACTATTCAGATTATTTATATTTGAAACATAGGAACTTCGTAGATTCTTCTAGATTGATCATGATGTTTAAAGATGTGCCTGCTTGCTTATTCAGATTATTTATATTTGAAACATAGGAACTTCATAGATTCTTATAGATTGATCATGATGTTTAAAGATGTGCCTGCTTGCTTATTCAGATTATTTATAATTGAAACATAGGAACTTCGTAGATTCTTATGGATTAATCATGATGTTTAAAGATGTGCCTGCTTGCTTATTCAGATTATTTATACTTGAAAGATAGGAACTTCGTAGATTCTTATAGATTAATCATGATGTTTAAAGATGTGCCTGCTTGCTTATTCAGATTCTTTATATTTGAAACATAGGAACTTCGTAGATTCTTATAGATTGATCATGATGTTTAAAGATGTGCCTGCTTGTTTATTCAGATTATTTATATTTGAAACATAGGAACTTCGTAGATTCTTATAGATTGATCATGATGTTTAAAGATGTGCCTGCTTGTTTATTCAGATTATTTATATTTGAAACATAGGAACTTCATAGATTCTTATAGATTGATCATGATGTTTAAAGATGTGCCTGCTCGCCTATTCAGATTCTTTATACTTGAAACATAGGAACTTCGTAGATTCTTATAGATTAATCATGATGTTTAAAGATGTGCCTGCTTGTTTATTCAAAAATCTTTATGCTTGAAACATAGGAACTTCATTGATTCTTATGGATTAATCATGATGTTTAAAGATGTGCCTGCTTGCTTATTCAGATTATTTATATTTGAAACATAGGAACTTCGTAGATTCTTATAGATTGATCATGATGTTTAAAGATGTGCCTGCTTGTTTATTCAAATTCTTTATACTTGAAACATAGGAACTTCGTAGATTCTTATAGATTAATCATGATGTTTAAAGAT
Organism: Myxine glutinosa; assembly: GCF_964187855.1. Classification (NCBI taxonomy): domain Eukaryota; kingdom Metazoa; phylum Chordata; class Myxini; order Myxiniformes; family Myxinidae; genus Myxine; species Myxine glutinosa. Next base: position 59,055,848 of record NC_136267.1, read on the forward strand.
GTGCCTGCTTGCTTATTCAAATTCTTTATGCTTGAAACATAGGAACTTCATTGATTCTTATGGCTTAATCATGATGTTTAAAGATGTGCCTGCTTGCTTATTCAGATTATTTATATTTGAAACATAGGAACTTCGTAGATTCTTATAGATTGATCATGATGTTTAAAGATGTGCCTGCTTGCTTATTCAGTTTATTTATATTTGAAACATAGGAACTTCGTAGATTCATATAGATTGATCATGATGTTTAAAGATGTGCCTGCTTGCTTATTCAGATTATTTATAATTGAAACATTTGAACTTCGTAGATTCTTATGGATTAATCATGATGTTTAAAGATGTGCCTGCTTGCTTATTCAGATTATTTATACTTGAAACATAGGAACTTCGTAGATTCTTATAGATTGATCATGATGTTTAAAGATGTGCTTGCTTGTTTATTCAGATTATTTATATTTGAAACATAGGAACTTCGTAGATTCTTGTAGATTGATCATGATGTTTAAAGATGTGCCTGCTTGCTTATTCAGATTATTTATATTTGAAACATAGGAACTTCGTAGATTCTTATAGATTAATCATGATGTTTAAAGATGTGCCTGCTTGTTTATTCAGATTATTTATATTTGAAACATAGGAACTTCGTAGATTCTTATAGATTAATCATGATGTTTAAAGATGTGCCTGCTTGCTTATTCAGATTATTTATATTTGAAACATAGGAACTTCATAGATTCTTATAGATTGAGCATGATGTTTAAAGATGTGCCTGCTTGCTTATTCAGATTATTTATATTTGAAACATAGGAACTTCGTAGATTCTTATCGATTGATCATGATGTTTAAAGATGTGCCTGCTTGCTTATTCAGATTCTTTATATTTGAAACATAGGAACTTCGTAGATTCTTCGAGATTGATCATGATGTTTGAAGATGTGCCTGCTTGCTTATTCAGATTATTTATATTTGAAACATAGGAACTTCGTAGATTCTTATAGATTGATCATGATGTTTAAAGATATGCCTGCTTGCTTATTCAGATTATTTATACTTGAAACATAGGAACTTCGTAGATTCTTCTAGATTGATCATGATGTTTAAAGATGTGCCTGCTTGTTTATTCAGATTATTTATATTTGAAACATAGGAACTTCGTCGATTCTTCTAGATTGATCATGATGTTTAAAGATGTGCCTGCTTGTTTATTCAGATTATTTATATTTGAAACATAGGAACTTCGTAGATTCCTATAGATTGATCATGATGTTTAAAGATGTGCCTGCTTGCTTATTCAGATTATTTATGCTTGAAACATAGGAACTTCGTAGATTCTTATAGATTGATCATGATGTTTAAAGATGTGCCTGCTTGCTTATTCAGATTATTTATACTTGAAACATAGGAACTTCGTAGATTCTTATAGATTGATCATGATGTTTAAAGATGTGCCTGCTTGCTTATTCAGATTATTTATATTTGAAACATAGGAACTTCGTAGATTCTTATAGATTGAGCATGATGTTTAAAGATGTGCCTGATTGCTTATTCAAATTATTTATATTTGAAACATAGGAACTTCGTAGATTCTTATAGATTAATCATGATGTTTAAAGATGTCCCTGCTTGCTTATTAAGATTATTTATACTTGAAACAAAGGAACTTTGTAGATTCCTATAGATTAATCATGATGTTTAAAGATGTGCCTGCTTGTTTATTCAGATTATTTATATTTTTAACAAAGGAACCGTAGATTCTTATAGATTAATCATGATGTTTAAAGATGTGCCTGCTTGCTTATTCAGATTATTTATACTTGAAACATAGGAACTTCGTAGATTCTTATAGATTGATCATGATGTTTAAAGATGTGCCTGCTTGTTTATTCAGATTATTTATATTTGAAACATAGGAACTTCGTAGATTCTTATAGATTAATCATGATGTTTAAAGGTGTGCCTGCTTGCTTATTCAAATTCTTTATGCTTGAAACATAGGAACTTCGTAGATTCTTATAGATTGATCATGATGTTTAAAGATGTGCCTGCTTGTTTATTCAGATTATTTATATTTAAAGCATAGGAACTTCGTAGATTGTTATAGATTGATCATGATGTTTAAAGATGTGCCTGCTTGCTTATTCCGATTATTTATATTTGAAACATAGGAACTTCGTAGATTCTTATAGATTGACCATGATGTTTAAAGATGTGCCTGCTTGCTTATTCACTGTTCAGATTATTTATATTTGAAACATAGGAACTTCGTAGATTCTTCTAGATTGATCAGGATGTTTAAAGATGTGCTTCCTTGCTTATACAGATTCTTTATATTTGAAACATAGGAACTTCGTAGATTCTTATAGATTAATCATGATGTTTAAAGATGTGCCTGCTTGCTTATTCAGATTATTTATAATTGAAACATAGTAACTTCGTAGATTCTTATAGATTGATCATGATGTTTAAAGATGTGCCTGCTTGCTTATTCACTATTCAGATTATTTATATTTGAAACATAGGAACTTCGTAGATTCTTCTAGATTGATCATGATGTTTAAAGATGTGCCTGCTTGCTTATTCAGATTATTTATATTTGAAACATAGGAACTTCATAGATTCTTATAGATTGATCATTATGTTTAAAGATGTGCCTGCTTGCTTATTCAGATTATTTATAATTGAAACATAGGAACTTCGTAGATTCTTCTGGATTAATCATGATGTTTAAAGATGTGCCTGCTTGCTTATTCAGATTATTTATACTTGAAACATAGGAACTTCGTAGATTCTTATAGATTAATCATGATGTTTAAAGATGTGCCTGCTTGCTTATTCAGATTCTTTATATTTGAAACATAGGAACTTCGTAGATTCTTATAGATTGATCATGATGTTTAAAGATGTGCCTGCTTGTTTATTCAGATTATTTATATTTGAAACATAGGAACTTCGTAGATTCTTATAGATTGATCATGATGTTTAAAGATGTGCCTGCTTGTTTATTCAGATTATTTATATTTGAAACATAGGAACTTCATAGATTCTTATAGATTGATCATGATGTTTAAAGATGTGCCTGCTTGCCTATTCAGATTCTTTATACTTGAAACATAGGAACTTCGTAGATTCTTATAGATTAATCATGATGTTTAAAGATGTGCCTGCTTGTTTATTCAAAAATCTTTATGCTTGAAACATAGGAACTTCATTGATTCTTATGGATTAATCATGATGTTTAAAGATGTGCCTGCTTGCTTATTCAGATTATTTATATTTGAAACATAGGAACTTCGTAGATTCTTATAGATTGATCATGATGTTTAAAGATGTGCCTGCTTGCTTATTCAGATTATTTATAATTGAAACATTTGAACTTCGTAGATTCTTATGGATTAATCATGATGTTTAAAGATGTGCCTGCTTGCTTATTCAGATTATTTATACTTGAAACATAGGAACTTCGTAGATTCTTATAGATTGATCATGATGTTTAAAGATGTGCTTGCTTGTTTATTCAGATTATTTATATTTGAAACATAGGAACTTCGTAGATTCTTGTAGATTGATCATGATGTTTAAAGATGTGCCTGCTTGCTTATTCAGATTATTTATATTTGAAACATAGGAACTTCGTAGATTCTTATAGATTAATCATGATGTTTAAAGATGTGCCTGCTTGTTTATTCAGATTATTTATATTTGAAACATAGGAACTTCGTAGATTCTTATAGATTAATCATGATGTTTAAAGATGTGCCTGCTTGCTTATTCAGATTATTTATATTTGAAACATAGGAACTTCATAGATTCTTATAGATTGAGCATGATGTTTAAAGATGTGCCTGCTTGCTTATTCAGATTATTTATATTTGAAACATAGGAACTTCATAGATTCTTATAGATTGATCATGATGTTTAAAGATGTGCCTGCTTGCTTATTCAGATTCTTTATATTTGAAACATAGGAACTTCGTAGATTCTTCGAGATTGATCATGATGTTTAAAGATGTGCCTGCTTGCTTATTCAGATTATTTATATTTGAAACATAGGAACTTCGTAGATTCTTATAGATTGATCATGATGTTTAAAGATATGCCTGCTTGCTTATTCAGATTATTTATACTTGAAACATAGGAACTTCGTAGATTCTTCTAGATTGATCATGATGTTTAAAGATGTGCCTGCTTGTTTATTCAGATTATTTATATTTGAAACATAGGAACTTCATAGATTCTTATAGATTGATCATGATGTTTAAAGATGTGCCTGCTTGCTTATTCAGATTCTTTATATTTGAAACATAGGAACTTCGTAGATTCTTATAGATTGATCATGATGTTTAAAGATGTGCCTGCTTGCTTATTCAGATTATTTATATTTGAAACATAGGAACTTCGTAGATTCTTATAGATTGATCATGATGTTTAAAGATGTGCCTGCTTGCTTATTCAGATTATTTATATTTAAACATAGGAACTTCGTAGATTCATATAGATTGATCATGATGTTTAAAGATGTGCCTGCTTGCTTATTCAGATTATTTATAATTGAAACATAGGAACTTCGTAGATTCTTATGGATTAATCATGATGTTTAAAGATGTGCCTGCTTGCTTATTCAGATTATTTATACTTGAAACATAGGAACTTCGTAGATTCTTATAGATTGATCATGATGTTTAAAGATGTGCCTGCTTGTTTATTCAGATTATTTATATTTGAAACATAGGAACTTCGTAGATTCTTGTAGATTGATCATGATGTTTAAAGATGTGCCTGCTTGCTTATTCAGATTATTTATATTTGAAACATAGGAACTTCGTAGATTCTTGTAGATTGATCATGATGTTTAAAGATGTGCCTGCTTGTTTATTCAGATTATTTATATTTGAAACATAGGAACTTCGTAGATTCTTATAGATTAATCATGATGTTTAAAGATGTGCCTGCTTGCTTATTCAGATTATTTATATTTGAAACATAGGAACTTCATAGATTCTTATAGATTGAGCATGATGTTTAAAGATGTGCCTGCTTGCTTATTCAGATTATTTATATTTGAAACATAGGAACTTCGTATATTCTTATAGATTGATCATGATGTTTAAAGATGTGCCTGCTTGCTTATTCAGATTATTTATATTTGAAACATAGGAACTTCGTAGATTCTTATAGATTGATCATGATGTTTAAAGATGTGCCTGCTTGCTTATTCAGATTCTTTATATTTGAAACATAGGAACTTCGTAGATTCTTCGCGATTGATCATGATGTTTAAAGATGTGCCTGCTTGCTTATTCAGATTATTTATATTTGAAACATAGGAACTTCGTAGATTCTTATAGATTGATCATGATGTTTAAAGATATGCCTGCTTGCTTATTCAGATTATTTATACTTGAAACATAGGAACTTCGTAGATTCTTCTAGATTGATCATGATGTTTAAAGATGTGCCTGCTTGTTTATTCAGATTATTTATATTTGAAACAGAGGAACTTCATAGATTCTTATAGATTGATCATGATGTTTAAAGATGTGCCTGCTTGCTTATTCAGATTCTTTATATTTGAAACATAGGAACTTCGTAGATTCTTATAGATTGATCATGATGTTTAAAGATGTGCCTGCTTGCTTATTCAGATTATTTATATTTGAAACATAGGAACTTCGTAGATTCTTATAGATTGATCATGATGTTTAAAGATGTGCCTGCTTGCTTATTCAGATTATTAATATTTGAAACATAGGAACTTCGTAGATTCTTATAGATTGATCATGATGTTTAAAGATATGCCTGCTTGCTTATTCAGATTATTTATACTTGAAACATAGGAACTTCGTAGATTCTTATAGATTGATCATGATGTTTAAAGATGTGCCTGCTTGCTTATTCAGATTATTTATGCTTGAAACATAGGAACTTCATTGATTCTTATAGATTGATCATGATGTTTAAAGATATGCCTGCTTGCTTATTCAGATTATTTATACTTGAAACATAGGAACTTCGTAGATTCTTATAGATTGATCATGATGTTTAAAGATGTGCCTGCTTGCTTATTCAGATTATTTATGCTTGAAACATAGGAACTTCGTAGATTCTTATAGATTGATCATGATGTTTAAAGATGTGCCTGCTTGCTTATTCAGATTCTTTATATTTGAAACATAGGAACTTCGTAGATTCTTATAGATTAATCATGATGTTTAAAGATGTGCCTGCTTGCTTATTCAGATTATTTATACTTGAAACATAGGAACTTCGTAGATTCCTATAGATTGATCATGATGTTTAAAGATGTGCCTGCTTGCTTATTCAGATTATTTATGCTTGAAACATAGGAACTTCGTAGATTCTTATAGATTGATCATGATGTTTAAAGATGTGCCTGGTTGCTTATTCAAATTATTTATATTTGAAACATAGGAACTTCGTAGATTCTTATTGATTAATCATGATGTTTAAAGATGTGCCTGCTTGCTTATTCAGATTATTTATATTTGAAACATAGGAACTTCGTAGATTCTTATAGATTGATCATGATGTTTAAAGATGTGCCTGCTTGTTTATTCAGATTATTTATATTTGAAACATAGGATCTTCGTAGATTCTTATAGATTGCTCATGATGTTTAAAGATATGCCTGCTTGCTTATTCAGATTATTTATACTTGAAACATAGGAACTTCGTAGATTCTTATAGATTGATCATGATGTTTAAAGATGTGCCTGCTTGCTTATTCAGATTATTTATGCTTGAAACATAGGAACTTCGTAGATTCTTATAGATTGATCATGATGTTTAAAGATGTGCCTGCTTGCTTATTCAGATTATTTATACTTGAAACATAGGAACTTCGTAGATTCCTATAGATTGATCATGATGTTTAAAGATGTGCCTGCTTGCTTATTCAGATTATTTATGCTTGAAACATAGGAACTTCGTAGATTCTTATAGATTGATCATGATGTTTAAAGATGTGCCTGCTTGCTTATTCAAATTATTTATATTTGAAACATAGGAACTTCGTAGATTCTTATTGATTAATCATGATGTTTAAAGATGTGCCTGCTTGCTTATTCAGATTATTTATATTTGAAACATAGGAACTTCGTAGATTCTTATAGATTGATCATGATGTTTAAAGATGTGCCTGCTTGCTGATTCAAATTCTTTATGCTTGAAACATAGGAACTTCATAGATTCTTATAGATTGATCATGATGTTTAAAGATGTGCCTGCTTGCTTATTCAGATTATTTATACTTGAAACATAGGAACTTCGTATATTCTTATAGATTAATCATGATGTTTAAAGATGTGCCTGCTTGTTTATTCAGATTATTTATATTTGAAACATAGGAACTTCATAGATTCTTATAGATTGATCATGATGTTTAAAGATGTGCCTGCTTGCTTATTTAGATTATTTATATTTGAAACATAGGAACTTCGTAGATTCTTATAGATTAATCATGATGTTTAAAGATGTGCCTGCTTGCTTATTCAGATTATTTATACTTGAAACATCGGAACTTCATGGATTCTTATAGATTAATCATGATGTTTAAAGATGTGCCTGCTTGTTTATTCAGATTATTTATACTTGAAACAGAGGAACTTCGTAGATTCTTATAGATTAATCATGATGTTTAAAGATGTGCCTGCTTGTTTATTCAGCTTATTTATATTTGAAACATAGGAACTTCGTAGATTCTTACAGATTGATCATGATGTTTAAAGATGTGCCTGCTTGCTTATTTAGATTATTTATATTTGAAACATAGGAACTTCGTAGATTCTTATAGATTAATCATGATGTTTAAAGATGTGCCTGCTTGCTTATTCAGATTATTTATATTTGAAACATAGGAACTTCATAGATTCTTATAGATTGAGCATGATGTTTAAAGATGTGCCTGCTTGCTTATTCAGATTATTTATATTTGAAACATAGGAACTTCGTAGATTCTTATAGATTGATCATGATGTTTAAAGATGTGCCTGCTTGCTTATTCAGATTATTTATATTTGAAACATAGGAACTTCGTAGATTCTTATAGATTGATCATGATGTTTAAAGATGTGCCTGCTTGCTTATTCAGATTCTTTATATTTGAAACATAGGAACTTCGTAGATTCTTCGCGATTGATCATGATGTTTAAAGATGTGCCTGCTTGCTTATTCAGATTATTTATATTTGAAACATAGGAACTTCGTAGATTCTTATAGATTGATCATGATGTTTAAAGATATGCCTGCTTGCTTATTCAGATTATTTATACTTGAAACATAGGAACTTCGTAGATTCTTCTAGATTGATCATGATGTTTAAAGATGTGCCTGCTTGTTTATTCAGATTATTTATATTTGAAACATAGGAACTTCATAGATTCTTATAGATTGATCATGATGTTTAAAGATGTGCCTGCTTGCTTATTCAGATTCTTTATATTTGAAACATAGGAACTTCGTAGATTCTTATAGATTGATCATGATGTTTAAAGATGTGCCTGCTTGCTTATTCAGATTATTTATATTTGAAACATAGGAACTTCGTAGATTCTTATAGATTGATCATGATGTTTAAAGATGTGCCTGCTTGCTTATTCAGATTATTAATATTTGAAACATAGGAACTTCGTAGATTCTTATAGATTGATCATGATGTTTAAAGATATGCCTGCTTGCTTATTCAGATTATTTATACTTGAAACATAGGAACTTCGTAGATTCTTATAGATTGATCATGATGTTTAAAGATGTGCCTGCTTGCTTATTCAGATTATTTATGCTTGAAACATAGGAACTTCATTGATTCTTATAGATTGATCATGATGTTTAAAGATATGCCTGCTTGCTTATTCAGATTATTTATACTTGAAACATAGGAACTTCGTAGATTCTTATAGATTGATCATGATGTTTAAAGATGTGCCTGCTTGCTTATTCAGATTATTTATGCTTGAAACATAGGAACTTCGTAGATTCTTATAGATTGATCATGATGTTTAAAGATGTGCCTGCTTGCTTATTCAGATTCTTTATATTTGAAACATAGGAACTTCGTAGATTCTTATAGATTAATCATGATGTTTAAAGATGTGCCTGCTTGCTTATTCAGATTATTTATACTTGAAACATAGGAACTTCGTAGATTCCTATAGATTGATCATGATGTTTAAAGATGTGCCTGCTTGCTTATTCAGATTATTTATGCTTGAAACATAGGAACTTCGTAGATTCTTATAGATTGATCATGATGTTTAAAGATGTGCCTGGTTGCTTATTCAAATTATTTATATTTGAAACATAGGAACTTCGTAGATTCTTATTGATTAATCATGATGTTTAAAGATGTGCCTGCTTGCTTATTCAGATTATTTATATTTGAAACATAGGAACTTCGTAGATTCTTATAGATTGATCATGATGTTTAAAGATGTGCCTGCTTGTTTATTCAGATTATTTATATTTGAAACATAGGATCTTCGTAGATTCTTATAGATTGATCATGATGTTTAAAGATATGCCTGCTTGCTTATTCAGATTATTTATACTTGAAACATAGGAACTTCGTAGATTCTTATAGATTGATCATGATGTTTAAAGATGTGCCTGCTTGCTTATTCAGATTATTTATGCTTGAAACATAGGAACTTCGTAGATTCTTATAGATTGATCATGATGTTTAAAGATGTGCCTGCTTGCTTATTCAGATTATTTATACTTGAAACATAGGAACTTCGTAGATTCCTATAGATTGATCATGATGTTTAAAGATGTGCCTGCTTGCTTATTCAGATTATTTATGCTTGAAACATAGGAACTTCGTAGATTCTTATAGATTGATCATGATGTTTAAAGATGTGCCTGCTTGCTTATTCAAATTATTTATATTTGAAACATAGGAACTTCGTAGATTCTTATTGATTAATCATGATGTTTAAAGATGTGCCTGCTTGCTTATTCAGATTATTTATATTTGAAACATAGGAACTTCGTAGATTCTTATAGATTGATCATGATGTTTAAAGATGTGCCTGCTTGCTGATTCAAATTCTTTATGCTTGAAACATAGGAACTTCATAGATTCTTATAGATTGATCATGATGTTTAAAGATGTGCCTGCTTGCTTATTCAGATTATTTATACTTGAAACATAGGAACTTCGTATATTCTTATAGATTAATCATGATGTTTAAAGATGTGCCTGCTTGTTTATTCAGATTATTTATATTTGAAACATAGGAACTTCATAGATTCTTATAGATTGATCATGATGTTTAAAGATGTGCCTGCTTGCTTATTTAGATTATTTATATTTGAAACATAGGAACTTCGTAGATTCTTATAGATTAATCATGATGTTTAAAGATGTGCCTGCTTGCTTATTCAGATTATTTATACTTGAAACATCGGAACTTCATGGATTCTTATAGATTAATCATGATGTTTAAAGATGTGCCTGCTTGTTTATTCAGATTATTTATACTTGAAACAGAGGAACTTCGTAGATTCTTATAGATTAATCATGATGTTTAAAGATGTGCCTGCTTGTTTATTCAGCTTATTTATATTTGAAACATAGGAACTTCGTAGATTCTTACAGATTGATCATGATGTTTAAAGATGTGCCTGCTTGCTTATTTAGATTATTTATATTTGAAACATAGGAACTTCGTAGATTCTTATAGATTAATCATGATGTTTAAAGATGTGCCTGCTTGCTTATTCAGATTATTTATACTTGAAACATAGGAACTTCGTAGATTCTTATAGATTGATCATGATGTTTAAAGATGTGCCTGCTTGCTTATTCAGATTATTTATACTTGAAACATAGGAACTTCGTAGATTCATATAGATTAATCATGATGTTTAAAGATGTGCCTGCTTGTTTATTCAGATTATTTATATTTTTAACATAGGAACTTCGTAGATTCTTATAGATTAATCATGATGTTTAAAGATGTGCCTGCTTGCTTATTCAGATTATTTATACTTGAAACATAGGAACTTCGTAGATTCTTATAGATTGATCATGATGTTTAAAGATGTGCCTGCCTGTTTATTCAGATTATTTATATTTGAAACATAGGAACTTCGTAGATTCTTATAGATTAATCATGATGTTTAAAGGTGTGCCTGCTTGCTTATTCAAATTCTTTATGCTTGAAACATAGGAACTTCGTAGATTCTTATAGATTGATCATGATGTTTAAAGATGTGCCTGCTTGTTTATTCAGATTATTTATCTTTGAAACATAGGAACTTCGTAGATTGTTATGGATTGATCATGATGTTTAAAGATGTGCCTGCTTGCTTATTCCGATTATTTATATTTGAAACATAGGAACTTCGTAGATTCTTATAGATTGATCATGATGTTTAAAGATGTGCCTGCTTGCTTATTCAGATTATTTATAATTGAAACATAGTAACTTCGTAGATTCTTATAGATTGATCATGATGTTTAAAGATGTGCCTGCTTGCTTATTCACTATTCAGATTATTTATATTTGAAACATAGGAACTTAGTAGATTCTTCGAGATTGATCATGATGTTTAAAGATGTGCCTGCTTGCTTATTCAGATTATTTATATTTGAAACATAGGAACTTTATAGATTCTTATAGATTGATCATGATGTTTAAAGATGTGCCTGCTTGCTTATTCAGATTATTTATAATTGAAACATAGGAACTTCGTAGATTCTTATGGATTAATCATGATGTTTAAAGATGTGCCTGCTTGCTTATTCAGATTATTTATAATTGAAACATAGTAACTTCGTAGATTCTTATAGATTGATCATGATGTTTAAAGATGTGCCTGCTTGCTTATTCACTATTCAGATTATTTATATTTGAAACATAGGAACTTCGTAGATTCTTCGAGATTGATCATGATGTTTAAAGATGTGCCTGCTTGCTTATTCAGATTATTTATACTTGAAACATAGGAACTTCGTAGATTATTATAGATTAATCATGATGTTTAAAGATGTGCCTGCTTGCTTATTCAGATTCTTTATATTTGAAACATAGGAACTTCGTAGATTCTTATAGATTGATCATGATGTTTAAAGATGTGCCTGCTTGTTTATTCAGATTATTTATATTTGAAACATAGGAACTTCGTAGATTCTTATAGATTGATCATGATGTTTAAAGATGTGCCTGCTTGCCTGTTCAGATTCTTTATACTTGAAACATAGGAACTTCGTAGATTCTTACAGATTAATCATGATCTTTAAAGATGTGCCTGCTTGCTTATTCAAATTCTTTATGCTTGAAACATAGGAACTTCATAGGTTCTTATGGATTAATCATGATGTTTAAAGATGTGCCTGCTTGCTTATTCAGATTATTTATATTTGAAACATAGGAACTTCGTAGATTCTTATAGATTGATCATGATGTTTAAAGATGTGCCTCCTTGCTTATTCAGATTATTTATATTTTAAACATAGGAACTTCGTAGATTCATATAGATTGATCATGATGTTTAAAGATGTGCCTGCTTGCTTATTCAGATTATTTATAATTGAAACATAGGAACTTCGTAGATTCTTATGGATTAATCATGATGTTTAAAGATGTGCCTGCTTGCTTATTCAGATTATTTATACTTGAAACATAGGAACTTCGTAGATTCTTGTAGATTGATCATGATGTTTAAAGATGTGCCTGCTTGCTTATTCAGATTATTTATAATTGAAACATAGGAACTTCGTAGATTCTTATGGATTAATCATGATGTTTAAAGATGTGCCTGCTTGCTTATTCAGATTATTTATACTTGAAACATAGGAACTTCGTAGATTCTTGTAGATTGATCATGATGTTTAAAGATGTGCCTGCTTGCTTATTCAGATTATTTATAATTGAAACATAGGAACTTCGTAGATTCTTATGGATTAATCATGATGTTTAAAGATGTGCCTGCTTGCTTATTCAGATTATTTATACTTGAAACATAGGAACTTCGTAGATTCTTATAGATTGATCATGATGTTTAAAGATGTGCCTGCTTGCTTATTCACTGTTCAGATTATTTATATTTGAAACATAGGAACTTCGTAGATTCTTATAGATTGATCATGATGTTTAAAGATGTGCCTGCTTGCCTATTCAGATTCTTTATACTTGAAACATAGGAACTTCGTAGATTCTTATAGATTAATCATGATGTTTAAAGATGTGCCTGCTTGCTTATTCAAATTATTTATGCTTGAAACATAGGAACTTCATTGATTCTTATGGATTAATCATGATGTTTAAAGATGTGCCTGCTTGCTTATTCAGATTATTTATATTTGAAACATAGGAACTTCGTAGATTCTTATAGATTGATCATGATGTTTAAAGATGTGCCTGCTTGTTTATTCAGATTATTTATATTTGAAACATAGGAACTTCGTAGATTCTTATAGATTGATCATGATGTTTAAAGATGTGCCTGCTTGCTTATTCACTGTTCAGATTATTTATATTTGAAACATAGGAACTTCATAGATTCTTATAGATTGATCATGATGTTTAAAGATGTGCCTGCTTGCCTATTCAGATTCTTTATACTTGAAACATAGGAACTTCGTAGATTCTTATAGATTAATCATGATGTTTAAAGATGTGCCTGCTTGCTTATTCAAATTATTTATGCTTGAAACATAGGAACTTCATTGATTCTTATGGATTAATCATGATGTTTAAAGATGTGCCTGCTTGCTTATTCAGATTATTTATATTTGAAACATACGAACTTCGTAGATTCTTATAGATTGATCATGATGTTTAAAGATGTGCCTGCTTGCTTATTCAGATTATTTATATTTTAAACATAGGAACTTCGTAGATTCATATAGATTGATCATGATGTTTAAAGATGTGCCTGCTTGCTTATTCAGATTATTTATAATTGAAACATAGGAACTTCGTAGATTCTTATGGATTAATCATGATGTTTAAAGATGTGCCTGCTTGCTTATTCAGATTATTTATACTTGAAACATAGGAACTTCGTAGATTCTTATAGATTGATCATGATGTTTAAAGATGTGCCTGCTTGTTTATTCAGATTATTTATATTTGAAACATAGGAACTTCGTAGATTCTTGTAGATTGATCATGATGTTTAAAGATGTGCCTGCTTGTTTATTCAGATTATTTATATTTGAAACATAGGAACTTCGTAGATTCTTATAGATTAATCATGATGTTTAAAGATGTGCCTGCTTGCTTATTCAGATTATTTATATTTGAAACATAGGAACTTCATAGATTCTTATAGATTGAGCATGATGTTTAAAGATGTGCCTGCTTGCTTATTCAGATTATTTATATTTGAAACATAGGAACTTCGTAGATTCTTATAGATTGATCATGATGTTTAAAGATGTGCCTGCTTGCTTATTCAGATTATTTATATTTGAAACATAGGAACTTCGTAGATTCTTATAGATTGATCATGATGTTTAAAGATGTGCCTGCTTGCTTATTCAGATTCTTTATATTTGAAACATAGGAACTTCGTAGATTCTTCGCGATTGATCATGATGTTTAAAGATGTGCCTGCTTGCTTATTCAGATTATTTATATTTGAAACATAGGAACTTCATAGATTCTTATAGATTGATCATGATGTTTAAAGATGTGCCTGCTTGCTTATTCAGATTCTTTATATTTGAAACATAGGAACTTCGTAGATTCTTATAGATTGATCATGATGTTTAAAGATGTGCCTGCTTGCTTATTCAGATTATTTATATTTGAAACATAGGAACTTCGTAGATTCTTATAGATTGATCATGATGTTTAAAGATGTGCCTGCTTGCTTCTTCAGATTATTAATATTTGAAACATAGGAACTTCGTAGATTCTTATAGATTGATCATGATGTTTAAAGATGTGCCTGCTTGCTTATTCAGATTATTTATACTTGAAACATAGGAACTTCGTAGATTCTTATAGATTGATCATGATGTTTAAAGATGTGCCTGCTTGCTTATTCAGATTATTTATATTTGAAACATAGGAACTTCGTAGATTCTTATAGATTGAGCATGATGTTTAAAGATGTGCCTGATTGCTTATTCAAATTATTTATATTTGAAACATAGGAACTTCGTAGATTCTTATAGATTAATCATGATGTTTAAAGATGTCCCTGCTTGCTTATTAAGATTATTTATACTTGAAACAAAGGAACTTTGTAGATTCCTATAGATTAATCATGATGTTTAAAGATGTGCCTGCTTGTTTATTCAGATTATTTATATTTTTAACAAAGGAACCGTAGATTCTTATAGATTAATCATGATGTTTAAAGATGTGCCTGCTTGCTTATTCAGATTATTTATACTTGAAACATAGGAACTTCGTAGATTCTTATAGATTGATCATGATGTTTAAAGATGTGCCTGCTTGTTTATTCAGATTATTTATATTTGAAACATAGGAACTTCGTAGATTCTTATAGATTAATCATGATGTTTAAAGGTGTGCCTGCTTGCTTATTCAAATTCTTTATGCTTGAAACATAGGAACTTCGTAGATTCTTATAGATTGATCATGATGTTTAAAGATGTGCCTGCTTGTTTATTCAGATTATTTATATTTAAAGCATAGGAACTTCGTAGATTGTTATAGATTGATCATGATGTTTAAAGATGTGCCTGCTTGCTTATTCCGATTATTTATATTTGAAACATAGGAACTTCGTAGATTCTTATAGATTGACCATGATGTTTAAAGATGTGCCTGCTTGCTTATTCACTGTTCAGATTATTTATATTTGAAACATAGGAACTTCGTAGATTCTTCTAGATTGATCAGGATGTTTAAAGATGTGCTTCCTTGCTTATACAGATTCTTTATATTTGAAACATAGGAACTTCGTAGATTCTTATAGATTAATCATGATGTTTAAAGATGTGCCTGCTTGCTTATTCAGATTATTTATAATTGAAACATAGTAACTTCGTAGATTCTTATAGATTGATCATGATGTTTAAAGATGTGCCTGCTTGCTTATTCACTATTCAGATTATTTATATTTGAAACATAGGAACTTCGTAGATTCTTCTAGATTGATCATGATGTTTAAAGATGTGCCTGCTTGCTTATTCAGATTATTTATATTTGAAACATAGGAACTTCATAGATTCTTATAGATTGATCATGATGTTTAAAGATGTGCCTGCTTGCTTATTCAGATTATTTATAATTGAAACATAGGAACTTCGTAGATTCTTATGGATTAATCATGATGTTTAAAGATGTGCCTGCTTGCTTATTCAGATTATTTATACTTGAAAGATAGGAACTTCGTAGATTCTTATAGATTAATCATGATGTTTAAAGATGTGCCTGCTTGCTTATTCAGATTATTTATATTTGAAACATAGGAACTTCGTAGATTCTTATAGATTGATCATGATGTTTAAAGATGTGCCTGCTTGTTTATTCAGATTATTTATATTTGAAACATAGGAACTTCGTAGATTCTTATAGATTGATCATGATGTTTAAAGATGTGCCTGCTTGTTTATTCAGATTATTTATATTTGAAACATAGGAACTTCATAGATTCTTATAGATTGATCATGATGTTTAAAGATGTGCCTGCTTGCCTATTCAGATTCTTTATACTTGAAACATAGGAACTTCGTAGATTCTTATAGATTAATCATGATGTTTAAAGATGTGCCTGCTTGTTTATTCAAAAATCTTTATGCTTGAAACATAGGAACTTCATTGATTCTTATGGATTAATCATGATGTTTAAAGATGTGCCTGCTTGCTTATTCAGATTATTTATATTTGAAACATAGGAACTTCGTAGATTCTTATAGATTGATCATGATGTTTAAAGATGTGCCTGCTTGTTTATTCTAATTCTTTATACTTGAAACATAGGAACTTCGTAGATTCTTATAGATTGATCATGATGTTTAAAGATGTGCCTGCTTGTTTATTCTAATTCTTTATACTTGAAACATAGGAACTTCGTAGATTCTTCGAGATTGATCATGATGTTTAAAGATGTGCCTGCTTGCTTATTCAGATTATTTATACTTGAAACATAGGAACTTCGTAGATTATTATAGATTAATCATGATGTTTAAAGATGTGCCTGCTTGCTTATTCAGATTCTTTATATTTGAAACATAGGAACTTCGTAGATTCTTATAGATTGATCATGATGTTTAAAGATGTGCCTGCTTGTTTATTCAGATTATTTATATTTGAAACATAGGAACTTCGTAGATTCTTATAGATTGATCATGATGTTTAAAGATGTGCCTGCTTGCCTGTTCAGATTCTTTATACTTGAAACATAGGAACTTCGTAGATTCTTACAGATTAATCATGATCTTTAAAGATGTGCCTGCTTGCTTATTCAAATTCTTTATGCTTGAAACATAGGAACTTCATAGGTTCTTATGGATTAATCATGATGTTTAAAGATGTGCCTGCTTGCTTATTCAGATTATTTATATTTGAAACATAGGAACTTCGTAGATTCTTATAGATTGATCATGATGTTTAAAGATGTGCCTCCTTGCTTATTCAGATTATTTATATTTTAAACATAGGAACTTCGTAGATTCATATAGATTGATCATGATGTTTAAAGATGTGCCTGCTTGCTTATTCAGATTATTTATAATTGAAACATAGGAACTTCGTAGATTCTTATGGATTAATCATGATGTTTAAAGATGTGCCTGCTTGCTTATTCAGATTATTTATACTTGAAACATAGGAACTTCGTAGATTCTTGTAGATTGATCATGATGTTTAAAGATGTGCCTGCTTGCTTATTCAGATTATTTATAATTGAAACATAGGAACTTCGTAGATTCTTATGGATTAATCATGATGTTTAAAGATGTGCCTGCTTGCTTATTCAGATTATTTATACTTGAAACATAGGAACTTCGTAGATTCTTGTAGATTGATCATGATGTTTAAAGATGTGCCTGCTTGCTTATTCAGATTATTTATAATTGAAACATAGGAACTTCGTAGATTCTTATGGATTAATCATGATGTTTAAAGATGTGCCTGCTTGCTTATTCAGATTATTTATACTTGAAACATAGGAACTTCGTAGATTCTTATAGATTGATCATGATGTTTAAAGATGTGCCTGCTTGCTTATTCACTGTTCAGATTATTTATATTTGAAACATAGGAACTTCGTAGATTCTTATAGATTGATCATGATGTTTAAAGATGTGCCTGCTTGCCTATTCAGATTCTTTATACTTGAAACATAGGAACTTCGTAGATTCTTATAGATTAATCATGATGTTTAAAGATGTGCCTGCTTGCTTATTCAAATTATTTATGCTTGAAACATAGGAACTTCATTGATTCTTATGGATTAATCATGATGTTTAAAGATGTGCCTGCTTGCTTATTCAGATTATTTATATTTGAAACATAGGAACTTCGTAGATTCTTATAGATTGATCATGATGTTTAAAGATGTGCCTGCTTGTTTATTCAGATTATTTATATTTGAAACATAGGAACTTCGTAGATTCTTATAGATTGATCATGATGTTTAAAGATGTGCCTGCTTGCTTATTCACTGTTCAGATTATTTATATTTGAAACATAGGAACTTCATAGATTCTTATAGATTGATCATGATGTTTAAAGATGTGCCTGCTTGCCTATTCAGATTCTTTATACTTGAAACATAGGAACTTCGTAGATTCTTATAGATTAATCATGATGTTTAAAGATGTGCCTGCTTGCTTATTCAAATTATTTATGCTTGAAACATAGGAACTTCATTGATTCTTATGGATTAATCATGATGTTTAAAGATGTGCCTGCTTGCTTATTCAGATTATTTATATTTGAAACATACGAACTTCGTAGATTCTTATAGATTGATCATGATGTTTAAAGATGTGCCTGCTTGCTTATTCAGATTATTTATATTTTAAACATAGGAACTTCGTAGATTCATATAGATTGATCATGATGTTTAAAGATGTGCCTGCTTGCTTATTCAGATTATTTATAATTGAAACATAGGAACTTCGTAGATTCTTATGGATTAATCATGATGTTTAAAGATGTGCCTGCTTGCTTATTCAGATTATTTATACTTGAAACATAGGAACTTCGTAGATTCTTATAGATTGATCATGATGTTTAAAGATGTGCCTGCTTGTTTATTCAGATTATTTATATTTGAAACATAGGAACTTCGTAGATTCTTGTAGATTGATCATGATGTTTAAAGATGTGCCTGCTTGTTTATTCAGATTATTTATATTTGAAACATAGGAACTTCGTAGATTCTTATAGATTAATCATGATGTTTAAAGATGTGCCTGCTTGCTTATTCAGATTATTTATATTTGAAACATAGGAACTTCATAGATTCTTATAGATTGAGCATGATGTTTAAAGATGTGCCTGCTTGCTTATTCAGATTATTTATATTTGAAACATAGGAACTTCGTAGATTCTTATAGATTGATCATGATGTTTAAAGATGTGCCTGCTTGCTTATTCAGATTATTTATATTTGAAACATAGGAACTTCGTAGATTCTTATAGATTGATCATGATGTTTAAAGATGTGCCTGCTTGCTTATTCAGATTCTTTATATTTGAAACATAGGAACTTCGTAGATTCTTCGCGATTGATCATGATGTTTAAAGATGTGCCTGCTTGCTTATTCAGATTATTTATATTTGAAACATAGGAACTTCATAGATTCTTATAGATTGATCATGATGTTTAAAGATGTGCCTGCTTGCTTATTCAGATTCTTTATATTTGAAACATAGGAACTTCGTAGATTCTTATAGATTGATCATGATGTTTAAAGATGTGCCTGCTTGCTTATTCAGATTATTTATATTTGAAACATAGGAACTTCGTAGATTCTTATAGATTGATCATGATGTTTAAAGATGTGCCTGCTTGCTTCTTCAGATTATTAATATTTGAAACATAGGAACTTCGTAGATTCTTATAGATTGATCATGATGTTTAAAGATGTGCCTGCTTGCTTATTCAGATTATTTATACTTGAAACATAGGAACTTCGTAGCTTCTTATAGATTGATCATGATGTTTAAAGATGTGCCTGCTTGCTTATTCAGATTATTTATATTTGAAACATAGGAACTTCGTAGATTCTTATAGATTGAGCATGATGTTTAAAGATGTGCCTGATTGCTTATTCAAATTATTTATATTTGAAACATAGGAACTTCGTAGATTCTTATAGATTAATCATGATGTTTAAAGATGTCCCTGCTTGCTTATTAAGATTATTTATACTTGAAACAAAGGAACTTTGTAGATTCCTATAGATTAATCATGATGTTTAAAGATGTGCCTGCTTGTTTATTCAGATTATTTATATTTTTAACAAAGGAACCGTAGATTCTTATAGATTAATCATGATGTTTAAAGATGTGCCTGCTTGCTTATTCAGATTATTTATACTTGAAACATAGGAACTTCGTAGATTCTTATAGATTGATCATGATGTTTAAAGATGTGCCTGCTTGTTTATTCAGATTATTTATATTTGAAACATAGGAACTTCGTAGATTCTTATAGATTAATCATGATGTTTAAAGGTGTGCCTGCTTGCTTATTCAAATTCTTTATGCTTGAAACATAGGAACTTCGTAGATTCTTATAGATTGATCATGATGTTTAAAGATGTGCCTGCTTGTTTATTCAGATTATTTATATTTAAAGCATAGGAACTTCGTAGATTGTTATAGATTGATCATGATGTTTAAAGATGTGCCTGCTTGCTTATTCCGATTATTTATATTTGAAACATAGGAACTTCGTAGATTCTTATAGATTGACCATGATGTTTAAAGATGTGCCTGCTTGCTTATTCACTGTTCAGATTATTTATATTTGAAACATAGGAACTTCGTAGATTCTTCTAGATTGATCAGGATGTTTAAAGATGTGCTTCCTTGCTTATACAGATTCTTTATATTTGAAACATAGGAACTTCGTAGATTCTTATAGATTAATCATGATGTTTAAAGATGTGCCTGCTTGCTTATTCAGATTATTTATAATTGAAACATAGTAACTTCGTAGATTCTTATAGATTGATCATGATGTTTAAAGATGTGCCTGCTTGCTTATTCACTATTCAGATTATTTATATTTGAAACATAGGAACTTCGTAGATTCTTCTAGATTGATCATGATGTTTAAAGATGTGCCTGCTTGCTTATTCAGATTATTTATATTTGAAACATAGGAACTTCATAGATTCTTATAGATTGATCATGATGTTTAAAGATGTGCCTGCTTGCTTATTCAGATTATTTATAATTGAAACATAGGAACTTCGTAGATTCTTATGGATTAATCATGATGTTTAAAGATGTGCCTGCTTGCTTATTCAGATTATTTATACTTGAAAGATAGGAACTTCGTAGATTCTTATAGATTAATCATGATGTTTAAAGATGTGCCTGCTTGCTTATTAAGATTATTTATATTTGAAACATAGGAACTTCGTAGATTCTTATAGATTGATCATGATGTTTAAAGATGTGCCTGCTTGTTTATTCAGATTATTTATATTTGAAACATAGGAACTTCGTAGATTCTTATAGATTGATCATGATGTTTAAAGATGTGCCTGCTTGTTTATTCAGATTATTTATATTTGAAACATAGGAACTTCATAGATTCTTATAGATTGATCATGATGTTTAAAGATGTGCCTGCTTGCCTATTCAGATTCTTTATACTTGAAACATAGGAACTTCGTAGATTCTTATAGATTAATCATGATGTTTAAAGATGTGCCTGCTTGTTTATTCAAAAATCTTTATGCTTGAAACATAGGAACTTCATTGATTCTTATGGATTAATCATGATGTTTAAAGATGTGCCTGCTTGCTTATTCAGATTATTTATATTTGAAACATAGGAACTTCGTAGATTCTTATAGATTGATCATGATGTTTAAAGATGTGCCTGCTTGTTTATTCTAATTCTTTATACTTGAAACATAGGAACTTCGTAGATTCTTATAGATTAATCATGATGTTTAAAGATGTGCCTGCTTGCTTATTCAAATTCTTTATGCTTGAAACATAGGAACTTCATTGATTCTTATGGCTTAATCATGATGTTTAAAGATGTGCCTGCTTGCTTATTCAGATTATTTATATTTGAAACATAGGAACTTCGTAGATTCTTATAGATTGATCATGATGTTTAAAGATGTGCCTGCTTGCTTATTCAGATTATTTATATTTGAAACATAGGAACTTCGTAGATTCTTATAGATTGATCATGATGTTTAAAGATGTGCCTGCTTGCTTCTTCAGATTATTAATATTTGAAACATAGGAACTTCGTAGATTCTTATAGATTGATCATGATGTTTAAAGATGTGCCTGCTTGCTTATTCAGATTATTTATACTTGAAACATAGGAACTTCGTAGATTCTTATAGATTGATCATGATGTTTAAAGATGTGCCTGCTTGCTTATTCAGATTATTTATATTTGAAACATAGGAACTTCGTAGATTCTTATAGATTGAGCATGATGTTTAAAGATGTGCCTGATTGCTTATTCAAATTATTTATATTTGAAACATAGGAACTTCGTAGATTCTTATAGATTAATCATGATGTTTAAAGATGTCCCTGCTTGCTTATTAAGATTATTTATACTTGAAACAAAGGAACTTTATTGATTCCTATAGATTAATCATGATGTTTAAAGATGTGCCTGCTTGTTTATTCAGATTATTTATATTTTTAACAAAGGAACCGTAGATTCTTATAGATTAATCATGATGTTTAAAGATGTGCCTGCTTGCTTATTCAGATTATTTATACTTGAAACATAGGAACTTCGTAGATTCTTATAGATTGATCATGATGTTTAAAGATGTGCCTGCTTGTTTATTCAGATTATTTATATTTGAAACATAGGAACTTCGTAGATTCTTATAGATTAATCATGATGTTTAAAGGTGTGCCTGCTTGCTTATTCAAATTCTTTATGCTTGAAACATAGGAACTTCGTAGATTCTTATAGATTGATCATGATGTTTAAAGATGTGCCTGCTTGTTTATTCAGATTATTTATATTTAAAGCATAGGAACTTCGTAGATTGTTATAGATTGATCATGATGTTTAAAGATGTGCCTGCTTGCTTATTCCGATTATTTATATTTGAAACATAGGAACTTCGTAGATTCTTATAGATTGACCATGATGTTTAAAGATGTGCCTGCTTGCTTATTCACTGTTCAGATTATTTATATTTGAAACATAGGAACTTCGTAGATTCTTCTAGATTGATCAGGATGTTTAAAGATGTGCTTCCTTGCTTATACAGATTCTTTATATTTGAAACATAGGAACTTCGTAGATTCTTATAGATTAATCATGATGTTTAAAGATGTGCCTGCTTGCTTATTCAGATTATTTATAATTGAAACATAGTAACTTCGTAGATTCTTATAGATTGATCATGATGTTTAAAGATGTGCCTGCTTGCTTATTCACTATTCAGATTATTTATATTTGAAACATAGGAACTTCGTAGATTCTTCTAGATTGATCATGATGTTTAAAGATGTGCCTGCTTGCTTATTCAGATTATTTATATTTGAAACATAGGAACTTCATAGATTCTTATAGATTGATCATGATGTTTAAAGATGTGCCTGCTTGCTTATTCAGATTATTTATAATTGAAACATAGGAACTTCGTAGATTCTTATGGATTAATCATGATGTTTAAAGATGTGCCTGCTTGCTTATTCAGATTATTTATACTTGAAAGATAGGAACTTCGTAGATTCTTATAGATTAATCATGATGTTTAAAGATGTGCCTGCTTGCTTATTCAGATTATTTATATTTGAAACATAGGAACTTCGTAGATTCTTATAGATTGATCATGATGTTTAAAGATGTGCCTGCTTGTTTATTCAGATTATTTATATTTGAAACATAGGAACTTCGTAGATTCTTATAGATTGATCATGATGTTTAAAGATGTGCCTGCTTGTTTATTCAGATTATTTATATTTGAAACATAGGAACTTCATAGATTCTTATAGATTGATCATGATGTTTAAAGATGTGCCTGCTTGCCTATTCAGATTCTTTATACTTGAAACATAGGAACTTCGTAGATTCTTATAGATTAATCATGATGTTTAAAGATGTGCCTGCTTGTTTATTCAAAAATCTTTATGCTTGAAACATAGGAACTTCATTGATTCTTATGGATTAATCATGATGTTTAAAGATGTGCCTGCTTGCTTATTCAGATTATTTATATTTGAAACATAGGAACTTCGTAGATTCTTATAGATTGATCATGATGTTTAAAGATGTGCCTGCTTGTTTATTCTAATTCTTTATACTTGAAACATAGGAACTTCGTAGATTCTTATAGATTAATCATGATGTTTAAAGATGTGCCTGCTTGCTTATTCAAATTCTTTATGCTTGAAACATAGGAACTTCATTGATTCTTATGGCTTAATCATGATGTTTAAAGATGTGCCTGCTTGCTTATTCAGATTATTTATATTTGAAACATAGGAACTTCGTAGATTCTTATAGATTGATCATGATGTTTAAAGATGTGCCTGCTTGCTTATTCAGTTTATTTATATTTGAAACATAGGAACTTCGTAGATTCATATAGATTGATCATGATGTTTAAAGATGTGCCTGCTTGCTTATTCAGATTATTTATAATTGAAACATTTGAACTTCGTAGATTCTTATGGATTAATCATGATGTTTAAAGATGTGCCTG
Organism: Myxine glutinosa; assembly: GCF_964187855.1. Lineage (NCBI taxonomy): Eukaryota > Metazoa > Chordata > Myxini > Myxiniformes > Myxinidae > Myxine > Myxine glutinosa. The sequence continues at coordinate 59,080,683 of NC_136267.1, forward strand.
CTTGCTTATTCAGATTATTTATACTTGAAACATAGGAACTTCGTAGATTCTTATAGATTGATCATGATGTTTAAAGATGTGCTTGCTTGTTTATCCAGATTATTTATATTTGAAACATAGGAACTTCGTAGATTCTTGTAGATTGATCATGATGTTTAAAGATGTGCCTGCTTGCTTATTCAGATTATTTATATTTGAAACATAGGAACTTCGTAGATTCTTATAGATTAATCATGATGTTTAAAGATGTGCCTGCTTGTTTATTCAGATTATTTATATTTGAAACATAGGAACTTCGTAGATTCTTATAGATTAATCATGATATTTAAAGATGTGCCTGCTTGCTTATTCAGATTATTTATATTTGAAACATAGGAACTTCATAGATTCTTATAGATTGAGCATGATGTTTAAAGATGTGCCTGCTTGCTTATTCAGATTATTTATATTTGAAACATAGGAACTTCGTAGATTCTTATAGATTGATCATGATGTTTAAAGATGTGCCTGCTTGCTTATTCAGATTCTTTATATTTGAAACATAGGAACTTCGTAGATTCTTCGAGATTGATCATGATGTTTGAAGATGTGCCTGCTTGCTTATTCAGATTATTTATATTTGAAACATAGGAACTTCGTAGATTCTTATAGATTGATCATGATGTTTAAAGATATGCCTGCTTGCTTGTTCAGATTATTTATACTTGAAACATAGGAACTTCGTAGATTCTTCTAGATTGATCATGATGTTTAAAGATGTGCCTGCTTGTTTATTCAGATTATTTATATTTGAAACATAGGAACTTCGTCGATTCTTCTAGATTGATCATGATGTTTAAAGATGTGCCTGCTTGTTTATTCAGATTATTTATATTTGAAACATAGGAACTTCGTAGATTCCTATAGATTGATCATGATGTTTAAAGATGTGCCTGCTTGCTTATTCAGATTATTTATGCTTGAAACATAGGAACTTCGTAGATTCTTATAGATTGATCATGATGTTTAAAGATGTGCCTGCTTGCTTATTCAGATTATTTATACTTGAAACATAGGAACTTCGTAGATTCTTATAGATTGATCATGATGTTTAAAGATGTGCCTGCTTGCTTATTCAGATTATTTATATTTGAAACATAGGAACTTCGTAGATTTTTATAGATTGAGCATGATGTTTAAAGATGTGCCTGATTGCTTATTCAAATTATTTATATTTGAAACATAGGAACTTCGTAGATTCTTATAGATTAATCATGATGTTTAAAGATGTCCCTGCTTGCTTATTAAGATTATTTATACTTGAAACAAAGGAACTTTGTAGATTCCTATAGATTAATCATGATGTTTAAAGATGTGCCTGCTTGTTTATTCAGATTATTTATATTTTTAACAAAGGAACCGTAGATTCTTATAGATTAATCATGATGTTTAAAGATGTGCCTGCTTGCTTATTCAGATTATTTATACTTGAAACATAGGAACTTCGTAGATTCTTATAGATTGATCATGATGTTTAAAGATGTGCCTGCTTGTTTATTCAGATTATTTATATTTGAAACATAGGAACTTCGTAGATTCTTATAGATTAATCATGATGTTTAAAGGTGTGCCTGCTTGCTTATTCAAATTCTTTATGCTTGAAACATAGGAACTTCGTAGATTCTTATAGATTGATCATGATGTTTAAAGATGTGCCTGCTTGTTTATTCAGATTATTTATATTTAAAGCATAGGAACTTCGTAGATTGTTATAGATTGATCATGATGTTTAAAGATGTGCCTGCTTGCTTATTCCGATTATTTATATTTGAAACATAGGAACTTCGTAGATTCTTATAGATTGACCATGATGTTTAAAGATGTGCCTGCTTGCTTATTCACTGTTCAGATTATTTATATTTGAAACATAGGAACTTCGTAGATTCTTCTAGATTGATCAGGATGTTTAAAGATGTGCTTCCTTGCTTATACAGATTCTTTATATTTGAAACATAGGAACTTCGTAGATTCTTATAGATTAATCATGATGTTTAAAGATGTGCCTGCTTGCTTATTCAGATTATTTATAATTGAAACATAGTAACTTCGTAGATTCTTATAGATTGATCATGATGTTTAAAGATGTGCCTGCTTGCTTATTCACTATTCAGATTATTTATATTTGAAACATAGGAACTTCGTAGATTCTTCTAGATTGATCATGATGTTTAAAGATGTGCCTGCTTGCTTATTCAGATTATTTATATTTGAAACATAGGAACTTCATAGATTCTTATAGATTGATCATGATGTTTAAAGATGTGCCTGCTTGCTTATTCAGATTATTTATAATTGAAACATAGGAACTTCGTAGATTCTTCTGGATTAATCATGATGTTTAAAGATGTGCCTGCTTGCTTATTCAGATTATTTATACTTGAAACATAGGAACTTCGTAGATTCTTATAGATTAATCATGATGTTTAAAGATGTGCCTGCTTGCTTATTCAGATTCTTTATATTTGAAACATAGGAACTTCGTAGATTCTTATAGATTGATCATGATGTTTAAAGATGTGCCTGCTTGTTTATTCAGATTATTTATATTTGAAACATAGGAACTTCGTAGATTCTTATAGATTGATCATGATGTTTAAAGATGTGCCTGCTTGTTTATTCAGATTATTTATATTTGAAACATAGGAACTTCATAGATTCTTATAGATTGATCATGATGTTTAAAGATGTGCCTGCTTGCCTATTCAGATTCTTTATACTTGAAACATAGGAACTTCGTAGATTCTTATAGATTAATCATGATGTTTAAAGATGTGCCTGCTTGTTTATTCAAAAATCTTTATGCTTGAAACATAGGAACTTCATTGATTCTTATGGATTAATCATGATGTTTAAAGATGTGCCTGCTTGCTTATTCAGATTATTTATATTTGAAACATAGGAACTTCGTAGATTCTTATAGATTGATCATGATGTTTAAAGATGTGCCTGCTTGTTTATTCAAATTCTTTATACTTGAAACATAGGAACTTCGTAGATTCTTATAGATTAATCATGATGTTTAAAGATGTGCCTGCTTGCTTATTCAAATTCTTTATGCTTGAAACATAGGAACTTCATTGATTCTTATGGCTTAATCATGATGTTTAAAGATGTGCCTGCTTGCTTATTCAGATTATTTATATTTGAAACATAGGAACTTCGTAGATTCTTATAGATTGATCATGATGTTTAAAGATGTGCCTGCTTGCTTATTCAGTTTATTTATATTTGAAACATAGGAACTTCGTAGATTCATATAGATTGATCATGATGTTTAAAGATGTGCCTGCTTGCTTATTCAGATTATTTATAATTGAAACATTTGAACTTCGTAGATTCTTATGGATTAATCATGATGTTTAAAGATGTGCCTGCTTGCTTATTCAGATTATTTATACTTGAAACATAGGAACTTCGTAGATTCTTATAGATTGATCATGATGTTTAAAGATGTGCTTGCTTGTTTATTCAGATTATTTATATTTGAAACATAGGAACTTCGTAGATTCTTGTAGATTGATCATGATGTTTAAAGATGTGCCTGCTTGCTTATTCAGATTATTTATATTTGAAACATAGGAACTTCGTAGATTCTTATAGATTAATCATGATGTTTAAAGATGTGCCTGCTTGTTTATTCAGATTATTTATATTTGAAACATAGGAACTTCGTAGATTCTTATAGATTAATCATGATGTTTAAAGATGTGCCTGCTTGCTTATTCAGATTATTTATATTTGAAACATAGGAACTTCATAGATTCTTATAGATTGAGCATGATGTTTAAAGATGTGCCTGCTTGCTTATTCAGATTATTTATATTTGAAACATAGGAACTTCATAGATTCTTATAGATTGATCATGATGTTTAAAGATGTGCCTGCTTGCTTATTCAGATTCTTTATATTTGAAACATAGGAACTTCGTAGATTCTTCGAGATTGATCATGATGTTTAAAGATGTGCCTGCTTGCTTATTCAGATTATTTATATTTGAAACATAGGAACTTCGTAGATTCTTATAGATTGATCATGATGTTTAAAGATATGCCTGCTTGCTTATTCAGATTATTTATACTTGAAACATAGGAACTTCGTAGATTCTTCAAGATTGATCATGATGTTTAAAGATGTGCCTGCTTGTTTATTCAGATTATTTATATTTGAAACATAGGAACTTCATAGATTCTTATAGATTGATCATGATGTTTAAAGATGTGCCTGCTTGCTTATTCAGATTCTTTATATTTGAAACATAGGAACTTCGTAGATTCTTATAGATTGATCATGATGTTTAAAGATGTGCCTGCTTGCTTATTCAGATTATTTATATTTGAAACATAGGAACTTCGTAGATTCTTATAGATTGATCATGATGTTTAAAGATGTGCCTGCTTGCTTATTCAGATTATTTATATTTTAAACATAGGAACTTCGTAGATTCATATAGATTGATCATGATGTTTAAAGATGTGCCTGCTTGCTTATTCAGATTATTTATAATTGAAACATAGGAACTTCGTAGATTCTTATGGATTAATCATGATGTTTAAAGATGTGCCTGCTTGCTTATTCAGATTATTTATACTTGAAACATAGGAACTTCGTAGATTCTTATAGATTGATCATGATGTTTAAAGATGTGCCTGCTTGTTTATTCAGATTATTTATATTTGAAACATAGGAACTTCGTAGATTCTTGTAGATTGATCATGATGTTTAAAGATGTGCCTGCTTGCTTATTCAGATTATTTATATTTGAAACATAGGAACTTCGTAGATTCTTGTAGATTGATCATGATGTTTAAAGATGTGCCTGCTTGTTTATTCAGATTATTTATATTTGAAACATAGGAACTTCGTAGATTCTTATAGATTAATCATGATGTTTAAGGATGTGCCTGCTTGCTTATTCAGATTATTTATATTTGAAACATAGGAACTTCATAGATTCTTATAGATTGAGCATGATGTTTAAAGATGTGCCTGCTTGCTTATTCAGATTATTTATATTTGAAACATAGGAACTTCGTAGATTCTTATAGATTGATCATGATGTTTAAAGATGTGCCTGCTTGCTTATTCAGATTATTTATATTTGAAACATAGGAACTTCGTAGATTCTTATAGATTGATCATGATGTTTAAAGATGTGCCTGCTTGCTTATTCAGATTCTTTATATTTGAAACATAGGAACTTCGTAGATTCTTCGCGATTGATCATGATGTTTAAAGATGTGCCTGCTTGCTTATTCAGATTATTTATATTTGAAACATAGGAACTTCGTAGATTCTTATAGATTGATCATGATGTTTAAAGATATGCCTGCTTGCTTATTCAGATTATTTATACTTGAAACATAGGAACTTCGTAGATTCTTCGAGATTGATCATGATGTTTAAAGATGTGCCTGCTTGTTTATTCAGATTATTTATATTTGAAACATAGGAACTTCATAGATTCTTATAGATTGATCATGATGTTTAAAGATGTGCCTGCTTGCTTATTCAGATTCTTTATATTTGAAACATAGGAACTTCGTAGATTCTTATAGATTGATCATGATGTTTAAAGATGTGCCTGCTTGCTTATTCAGATTATTTATATTTGAAACATAGGAACTTCGTAGATTCTTATAGATTGATCATGATGTTTAAAGATGTGCCTGCTTGCTTATTCAGATTATTAATATTTGAAACATAGGAACTTCGTAGATTCTTATAGATTGATCATGATGTTTAAAGATGTGCCTGCTTGCTTATTCAGATTATTTATACTTGAAACATAGGAACTTCGTAGATTCTTATAGATTGATCATGATGTTTAAAGATGTGCCTGCTTGCTTATTCAGATTATTTATGCTTGAAACATAGGAACTTCGTAGATTCTTATAGATTGATCATGATGTTTAAAGATGTGCCTGCTTGCTTATTCAGATTATTTATATTTGAAACATAGGAACTTCGTAGATTCTTATAGATTGAGCATGATGTTTAAAGATGTGCCTGATTGCTTATTCCAATTATTTTTATTTGAAACATAGGAACTTCGTAGATTCTTATAGATAAATCATGATGTTTAAAGATGTGCCTGCTTGCTTATTCAGATTATTTATATTTGAAACATAGGAACTTCGTAGATTCTTATAGATTGATCATGATGTTTAAAGATGTGCCTGCTTGCTTATTCAAATTATTTATATTTGAAACATAGGAACTTCGTAGATTCTTATAGATTAATCATGATGTTTAAAGATGTGCCTGCTTGCTTATTAAGATTATTTATACTTGAAACAAAGGAACTTCGTAGATTCTTATAGATTAATCATGATGTTTAAAGATGTGCCTGCTTGTTTATTCAGATTATTTATATTTTTAACAAAGGAACTTCGTAGATTCTTATAGATTAATCATGATGTTTAAAGATGTGCCTGCTTGCTTATTCAGATTATTTATACTTGAAACATAGGAACTTCGTAGATTCTTATAGATTGATCATGATGTTTAAAGATGTGCCTGCTTGTTTATTCAGATTATTTATGTTTGAAACATAGGAACTTCGTAGATTCTTATATACACAAAGAATTAAGTTAAGCACCCCCCCGTTTTTTTACAACCTCGCACATTACAAGTTTGTTGTCGTCAAAACAGTGTAATATACCCATGATATTGCTATATTTTCTGGAGAAGTGATATTATGGTCACATAAAAACATAACAATCATGCCGTTTTCAATATTTTATTCTGAATAATTTAAGGTGAAATTTTTTGGGAATTTTAGGCATATTTTCACCTCAATTTAAGTATGGAGCTATAGGTCCATCACGGACAGTGTGGATGACGTTTATGTTTTCTAACGTACAGTCATTGTTCTGAGAAGACCTCTAGCGATCTTTGCGTCAATAACGTGTGTAGGACCCACGTGATCGGATCACTGACTCAACCCTACGTCTCATAGACCCTGTAAGCCGTCGTATGCGTTGCTGTGGCAGGTTGTTCCATTCCCGATGTAATGCACGTTCCAATTCATCCAGATTGGCTATTGGAGGGACCATCTTCGCAATTTGTCGTCCCAACATGTCCCAAACGTGCTCGAGGGGGTTCAGGTTCAGGACAGGATTAGGGGGTGCTTAACTTAATTCTTTGTGTAGGGGTGCTTAACTTATTTCTTTGTGTATAGATTAATCATGATGTTTAAAGGTGTGCCTGCTTGCTTATTCAAATTCTTTATGCTTGAAACATAGGAACTTCGTAGATTCTTATAGATTGATCATGATGTTTAAAGATGTGCCTGCTTGTTTATTCAGATTATTTATATTTGAAACATAGGAACTTCGTAGATTGTTATAGATTGATCATGATGTTTAAAGATGTGCCTGCTTGCTTATTCCGATTATTTATATTTGAAACATAGGAACTTCGTAGATTCTTATAGATTGATCATGATGTTTAAAGATGTGCCTGCTTGCTTATTCAGATTATTTATATTTGAAACATAGGAACTTCGTAGATTCTTATAGATTGATCATGATGTTTAAAGATGTGCCTGCTTGTTTATTCAGATTCTTTATATTTGAAACATAGGAACTTCGTAGATTCTTCGAGATTGATCATGATATTTAAAGATGTGCCTGCTTGCTTATTCAGATTATTTATATTTGAAACATAGGAACTTCGTAGATTCTTATAGATTGATCATGATGTTTAAAGATATGCCTGCTTGCTTATTCAGATTATTTATACTTGAAACATAGGAACTTCGTAGATTCTTCTAGATTGATCATGATGTTTAAAGATGTGCCTGCTTGTTTATTCAGATTATTTATATTTGAAACATAGGAACTTCATAGATTCTTATAGATTGATCATGATGTTTAAAGATGTGCCTGCTTGCTTATTCAGATTCTTTATATTTGAAACATAGGAACTTCGTAGATTCTTATAGATTGATCATGATGTTTAAAGATGTGCCTGCTTGTTTATTCAGATTATTTATATTTGAAACATAGGAACTTCGTAGATTCTTATGGATTAATCATGATGTTTAAAGATGTGCCTGCTTGCTTATTCAGATTATTTATACTTGAAACATAGGAACTTCGTAGATTCTTGTAGATTGATCATGATGTTTAAAGATGTGCCTGCTTGCTTATTCAGATTATTTATATTTGAAACATAGGAACTTCGTAGATTCTTGTAGATTGATCATGATGTTTAAAGATGTGCCTGCTTGTTTATTCAGATTATTTATATTTGAAACATAGGAACTTCGTAGATTCTTATAGATTAATCATGATGTTTAAAGATGTGCCTGCTTGCTTATTCAGATTATTTATATTTGAAACATAGGAACTTCATAGATTCTTATAGATTGAGCATGATGTTTAAAGATGTGCCTGCTTGCTTATTCAGATTATTTATATTTGAAACATAGGAACTTCGTAGATTCTTATAGATTGATCATGATGTTTAAAGATGTGCCTGCTTGCTTATTCAGATTATTTATATTTGAAACATAGGAACTTCGTAGATTCTTATAGATTGATCATGATGTTTAAAGATGTGCCTGCTTGCTTATTCAGATTCTTTATATTTGAAACATAGGAACTTCGTAGATTCTTATAGATTGATCATGATGTTTAAAGATGTGCCTGCTTGCTTATTCAGATTATTTATATTTGAAACATAGGAACTTCGTAGATTCTTATAGATTGATCATGATGTTTAAAGATATGCCTGCTTGCTTATTCAGATTATTTATACTTGAAACATAGGAACTTCGTAGATTCTTCTAGATTGATCATGATGTTTAAAGATGTGCCTGCTTGTTTATTCAGATTATTTATATTTGAAACATAGGAACTTCATAGATTCTTATAGATTGATCATGATGTTTAAAGATGTGCCTGCTTGCTTATTCAGATTCTTTATATTTGAAACATAGGAACTTCGTAGATTCTTATAGATTGATCATGATGTTTAAAGATGTGCCTGCTTGCTTATTCAGATTATTTATATTTGAAACATAGGAACTTCGTAGATTCTTATAGATTGATCATGATGTTTAAAGATGTGCCTGCTTGCTTATTCAGATTATTAATATTTGAAACATAGGAACTTCGTAGATTCTTACAGATTGATCATGATGTTTAAAGATGTGCCTGCTTGCTTATTCAGATTATTTATACTTGAAACATAGGAACTTCGTAGATTCTTATAGATTGATCATGATGTTTAAATATGTGCCTGCTTGCTTATTCAGATTATTTATATTTGAAACATAGGAACTTCGTAGATTCTTATAGATTGATCATGATGTTTAAAGATGTGCCTGCTTGCTTATTCAGATTATTAATATTTGAAACATAGGAACTTCGTAGATTCTTATAGATTGATCATGATGTTTAAAGATGTGCCTGCTTGCTTATTCAGATTATTTATACTTGAAACATAGGAACTTCGTAGATTCTTATAGATTGATCATGATGTTTAAAGATGTGCCTGCTTGCTTATTCAGATTATTTATGCTTGAAACATAGGAACTTCGTAGATTCTTATAGATTGATCATGATGTTTAAAGATGTGCCTGCTTGCTTATTCAGATTATTTATATTTGAAACATAGGAACTTCGTAGATTCTTATAGATTGAGCATGATGTTTAAAGATGTGCCTGATTGCTTATTCCAATTATTTTTATTTGAAACATAGGAACTTCGTAGATTCTTATAGATAAATCATGATGTTTAAAGATGTGCCTGCTTGCTTATTCAGATTATTTATATTTGAAACATAGGAACTTCGTAGATTCTTATAGATTGATCATGATGTTTAAAGATGTGCCTGCTTGCTTATTCAAATTATTTATATTTGAAACATAGGAACTTCGTAGATTCTTATAGATTAATCATGATGTTTAAAGATGTGCCTGCTTGCTTATTAAGATTATTTATACTTGAAACAAAGGAACTTCGTAGATTCTTATAGATTAATCATGATGTTTAAAGATGTGCCTGCTTGTTTATTCAGATTATTTATATTTTTAACAAAGGAACTTCGTAGATTCTTATAGATTAATCATGATGTTTAAAGATGTGCCTGCTTGCTTATTCAGATTATTTATACTTGAAACATAGGAACTTCGTAGATTCTTATAGATTGATCATGATGTTTAAAGATGTGCCTGCTTGTTTATTCAGATTATTTATGTTTGAAACATAGGAACTTCGTAGATTCTTATATACACAAAGAATTAAGTTAAGCACCCCCCCCGTTTTTTTACAACCTCGCACATTACAAGTTTGTTGTCGTCAAAACAGTGTAATATACCCATGATATTGCTATATTTTCTGGAGAAGTGATATTATGGTCACATAAAAACATAACAATCATGCCGTTTTCAATATTTTATTCTGAATAATTTAAGGTGAAATTTTTTGGGAATTTTAGGCATATTTTCACCTCAATTTAAGTATGGAGCTATAGGTCCATCACGGACAGTGTGGATGACGTTTATGTTTTCTAACGTACAGTCATTGTTCTGAGAAGACCTCTAGCGATCTTTGCGTCAATAACGTGTGTAGGACCCACGTGATCGGATCACTGACTCAACCCTACGTCTCATAGACCCTGTAAGCCGTCGTATGCGTTGCTGTGGCAGGTTGTTCCATTCCCGATGTAATGCACGTTCCAATTCATCCAGATTGGCTATTGGAGGGACCATCTTCGCAATTTGTCGTCCCAACATGTCCCAAACGTGCTCGAGGGGGTTCAGGTTCAGGACAGGATTAGGGGGTGCTTAACTTAATTCTTTGTGTAGGGGTGCTTAACTTATTTCTTTGTGTATAGATTAATCATGATGTTTAAAGGTGTGCCTGCTTGCTTATTCAAATTCTTTATGCTTGAAACATAGGAACTTCGTAGATTCTTATAGATTGATCATGATGTTTAAAGATGTGCCTGCTTGTTTATTCAGATTATTTATATTTGAAACATAGGAACTTCGTAGATTGTTATAGATTGATCATGATGTTTAAAGATGTGCCTGCTTGCTTATTCCGATTATTTATATTTGAAACATAGGAACTTCGTAGATTCTTATAGATTGATCATGATGTTTAAAGATGTGCCTGCTTGCTTATTCAGATTATTTATATTTGAAACATAGGAACTTCGTAGATTCTTATAGATTGATCATGATGTTTAAAGATGTGCCTGCTTGTTTATTCAGATTCTTTATATTTGAAACATAGGAACTTCGTAGATTCTTCGAGATTGATCATGATATTTAAAGATGTGCCTGCTTGCTTATTCAGATTATTTATATTTGAAACATAGGAACTTCGTAGATTCTTATAGATTGATCATGATGTTTAAAGATATGCCTGCTTGCTTATTCAGATTATTTATACTTGAAACATAGGAACTTCGTAGATTCTTCTAGATTGATCATGATGTTTAAAGATGTGCCTGCTTGTTTATTCAGATTATTTATATTTGAAACATAGGAACTTCATAGATTCTTATAGATTGATCATGATGTTTAAAGATGTGCCTGCTTGCTTATTCAGATTCTTTATATTTGAAACATAGGAACTTCGTAGATTCTTATAGATTGATCATGATGTTTAAAGATGTGCCTGCTTGTTTATTCAGATTATTTATATTTGAAACATAGGAACTTTGTAGATTCTTATGGATTAATCATGATGTTTAAAGATGTGCCTGCTTGCTTATTCAGATTATTTATACTTGAAACATAGGAACTTCGTAGATTCTTGTAGATTGATCATGATGTTTAAAGATGTGCCTGCTTGCTTATTCAGATTATTTATATTTGAAACATAGGAACTTCGTAGATTCTTGTAGATTGATCATGATGTTTAAAGATGTGCCTGCTTGTTTATTCAGATTATTTATATTTGAAACATAGGAACTTCGTAGATTCTTATAGATTAATCATGATGTTTAAAGATGTGCCTGCTTGCTTATTCAGATTATTTATATTTGAAACATAGGAACTTCATAGATTCTTATAGATTGAGCATGATGTTTAAAGATGTGCCTGCTTGCTTATTCAGATTATTTATATTTGAAACATAGGAACTTCGTAGATTCTTATAGATTGATCATGATGTTTAAAGATGTGCCTGCTTGATTATTCAGATTATTTATATTTGAAACATAGGAACTTCGTAGATTCTTATAGATTGATCATGATGTTTAAAGATGTGCCTGCTTGCTTATTCAGATTCTTTATATTTGAAACATAGGAACTTCGTAGATTCTTCGCGATTGATCATGATGTTTAAAGATGTGCCTGCTTGCTTATTCAGATTATTTATATTTGAAACATAGGAACTTCGTAGATTCTTATAGATTGATCATGATGTTTAAAGATATGCCTGCTTGCTTATTCAGATTATTTATACTTGAAACATAGGAACTTCGTAGATTCTTCTAGATTGATCATGATGTTTAAAGATGTGCCTGCTTGTTTATTCAGATTATTTATATTTGAAACATAGGAACTTCATAGTTTCTTATAGATTGATCATGATGTTTAAAGATGTGCCTGCTTGCTTATTCAGATTCTTTATATTTGAAACATAGGAACTTCGTAGATTCTTATAGATTGATCATGATGTTTAAAGATGTGCCTGCTTGCTTATTCAGATTATTTATATTTGAAACATAGGAACTTCGTAGATTCTTATAGATTGATCATGATGTTTAAAGATGTGCCTGCTTGCTTATTCAGATTATTAATATTTGAAACATAGGAACTTCGTAGATTCTTACAGATTGATCATGATGTTTAAAGATGTGCCTGCTTGCTTATTCAGATTATTTATACTTGAAACATAGGAACTTCGTAGATTCTTATAGATTGATCATGATGTTTAAAGATGTGCCTGCTTGCTTATTCAGATTATTTATGCTTGAAACATAGGAACTTCGTAGATTCTTATAGATTGATCATGATGTTTAAAGATGTGCCTGCTTGCTTATTCAGATTATTTATATTTGAAACATAGGAACTTCGTAGATTCTTATAGATTGAGCATGATGTTTAAAGATGTGCCTGATTGCTTATTCCAATTATTTATATTTGAAACATAGGAACTTCGTAGATTCTTATAGATAAATCATGATGTTTAAAGATGTGCCTGCTTGCTTATTCAGATTATTTATATTTGAAACATAGGAACTTCGTAGATTCTTATAGATTGATCATGATGTTTAAAGATGTGCCTGCTTGCTTATTCAAATTATTTATATTTGAAACATAGGAACTTCGTAGATTCTTATAGATTAATCATGATGTTTAAAGATGTGCCTGCTTGCTTATTAAGATTATTTATACTTGAAACAAAGGAACTTCGTAGATTCTTATAGATTAATCATGATGTTTAAAGATGTGCCTGCTTGTTTATTCAGATTATTTATATTTTTAACAAAGGAACTTCGTAGATTCTTATAGATTAATCATGATGTTTAAAGATGTGCCTGCTTGCTTATTCAGATTATTTATACTTGAAACATAGGAACTTCGTAGATTCTTATAGATTGATCATGATGTTTAAAGATGTGCCTGCTTGTTTATTCAGATTATTTATATTTGAAACATAGGAACTTCGTAGATTCTTATATACACAAAGAATTAAGTTAAGCACCCCCCCCCCCCCCCCCCGTTTTTTTACAACCTCGCACATTACAAGTTTGTTGTCGTCAAAACAGTGTAATATACCCATGATATTGCTATATTTTCTGGAGAAGTGATATTATGGTCACATAAAAACATAACAATCATGCCGTTTTCAATATTTTATTCTGAATAATTTAAGGTGAAATTTTTTGGGAATTTTAGGCATATTTTCACCTCAATTTAAGTATGGAGCTATAGGTCCATCACGGACAGTGTGGATGACGTTTATGTTTTCTAACGTACAGTCATTGTTCTGAGAAGACCTCTAGCGATCTTTGCGTCAATAACGTGTGTAGGACCCACGTGATCGGATCACTGACTCAACCCTACGTCTCATAGACCCTGTAAGCCGTCGTATGCGTTGCTGTGGCAGGTTGTTCCATTCCCGATGTAATGCACGTTCCAATTCATCCAGATTGGCTATTGGAGGGACCATCTTCGCAATTTGTCGTCCCAACATGTCCCAAACGTGCTCGAGGGGGTTCAGGTTCAGGACAGGATTAGGGGGTGCTTAACTTAATTCTTTGTGTAGGGGTGCTTAACTTATTTCTTTGTGTATAGATTAATCATGATGTTTAAAGGTGTGCCTGCTTGCTTATTCAAATTCTTTATGCTTGAAACATAGGAACTTCGTAGATTCTTATAGATTGATCATGATGTTTAAAGATGTGCCTGCTTGTTTATTCAGATTATTTATATTTGAAACATAGGAACTTCGTAGATTGTTATAGATTGATCATGATGTTTAAAGATGTGCCTGCTTGCTTATTCCGATTATTTATATTTGAAACATAGGAACTTCGTAGATTCTTATAGATTGATCATGATGTTTAAAGATGTGCCTGCTTGCTTATTCAGATTATTTATATTTGAAACATAGGAACTTCGTAGATTCTTATAGATTGATCATGATGTTTAAAGATGTGCCTGCTTGTTTATTCAGATTCTTTATATTTGAAACATAGGAACTTCGTAGATTCTTCGAGATTGATCATGATATTTAAAGATGTGCCTGCTTGCTTATTCAGATTATTTATATTTGAAACATAGGAACTTCGTAGATTCTTATAGATTGATCATGATGTTTAAAGATATGCCTGCTTGCTTATTCAGATTATTTATACTTGAAACATAGGAACTTCGTAGATTCTTCTAGATTGATCATGATGTTTAAAGATGTGCCTGCTTGTTTATTCAGATTATTTATATTTGAAACATAGGAACTTCATAGATTCTTATAGATTGATCATGATGTTTAAAGATGTGCCTGCTTGCTTATTCAGATTCTTTATATTTGAAACATAGGAACTTCGTAGATTCTTATAGATTGATCATGATGTTTAAAGATGTGCCTGCTTGCTTATTCAGATTATTTATATTTGAAACATAGGAACTTCGTAGATTCTTATAGATTGATCATGATGTTTAAAGATGTGCCTGCTTGCTTATTCAGATTATTAATATTTGAAACATAGGAACTTCGTAGATTCTTATAGATTGATCATGATGTTTAAAGATGTGCCTGCTTGCTTATTCAGATTATTTATACTTGAAACATAGGAACTTCGTAGATTCTTATAGATTGATCATGATGTTTAAAGATGTGCCTGCTTGCTTATTCAGATTATTTATGCTTGAAACATAGGAACTTCGTAGATTCTTATTGATTGATCATGATGTTTAAAGATGTGCCTGCTTGCTTATTCAGATTATTTATATTTGAAACATAGGAACTTCGTAGATTCTTATAGATTGAGCATGATGTTTAAAGATGTGCCTGGTTGGTTATTCAAATTATTTATATTTGAAACATAGGAACTTCGTAGATTCTTATAGATAAATCATGATGTTTAAAGATGTGCCTGCTTGCTTATTCAGATTATTTATATTTGAAACATAGGAACTTCGTAGATTCTTATAGATTGATCATGATGTTTAAAGATGTGCCTGCTTGCTTATTCAAATTATTTATATTTGAAACATAGGAACTTCGTAGATTCTTATAGATTAATCATGATGTTTAAAGATGTGCCTGCTTGCTTATTAAGATTATTTATACTTGAAACATAGGAACTTCGTAGATTCTTATAGATTAATCATGATGTTTAAAGATGTGCCTGCTTGTTTATTCAGATTATTTATATTTGAAACATAGGAACTTTGTAGATTCTTATAGATTAATCATGATGTTTAAAGATGTGCCTGCTTGCTTATTCAAATTCTTTATGCTTGAAACATAGGAACTTCGTAGATTGTTATAGATTGATCATGATGTTTAAAGATGTGCCTGCTTGCTTATTCAGATTATTTATACTTGAAACATAGGAACTTCGTATATTCTTATGGCTTAATCATGATGTTTAAAGATGTGCCTGCTTGTTTATTCAGATTATTTATATTTGAAACATAGGAACTTCATAGATTCTTATAGATTGATCATGATGTTTAAAGATGTGCCTGCTTGCTTATTTAGATTATTTATATTTGAAACATAGGAACTTCGGAGATTCTTATCGATTAATCATGATGTTTAAAGATGTGCCTGCTTGCTTATTCAGATTATTTATACTTGAAACATAGGAACTTCATAGATTCTTATAGATTAATCATGATGTTTAAAGATGTGCCTGCTTGTTTATTCAGATTATTTATACTTGAAACAGAGGAACTTCGTAGATTCTTATAGATTAATCATGATGTTTAAAGATGTGCCTGCTTGTTTATTCAGATTATTTATATTTGAAACATAGGAACTTCGTAGATTCTTATAGATTGATCATGATGTTTAAAGATGTGCCTGCTTG
This sequence comes from Myxine glutinosa, assembly GCF_964187855.1. Classification (NCBI taxonomy): domain Eukaryota; kingdom Metazoa; phylum Chordata; class Myxini; order Myxiniformes; family Myxinidae; genus Myxine; species Myxine glutinosa. The sequence continues at coordinate 59,097,232 of NC_136267.1, forward strand.
CTTATTCAGATTATTTATTCTTGAAACATAGGAACTTCGTAGATTCTTATAGATTAATCATGATGTTTAAAGATGTGCCTGCTTGTTTATTCAGATTATTTATATTTTTAACATAGGAACTTCGTAGATTCTTATAGATTAATCATGATGTTTAAAGATGTGCCTGCTTGCTTATTCAGATTATTTATACTTGAAACATAGGAACTTCGTAGATTCTTATAGATTGAGCATGATGTTTAAAGATGTGCCTGCTTGTTTATTCAGATTATTTATATTTGAAACATAGGAACTTCGTAGATTCTTATAGATTAATCATGACGTTTAAAGGTGTGCCTGCTTGCTTATTCAAATTCTTTATGCTTGAAACATAGGAACTTCGTAGATTCTTATAGATTGATCATGATGTTTAAAGATGTGCCTGCTTGTTTATTCAGATTATTTATATTTGAAACATAGGAACTTCGTAGATTCTTCTAGATTGATCACGATGTTTAAAGATGTGCTTGCTTGCTTATTCAGATTCTTTATATTTGAAATATAGGAACTTCGTAGATTCTTATAGATTAATCATGATGTTTAAAGATGTGCCTGCTTGCTTATTCAGATTCTTTATATTTGAAACATAGGAACTTCGTAGATTCTTATAGATTAATCATGATGTTTAAAGATGTGCCTGCTTGCTTATTCAGATTATTTATAATTGAAACATAGGAACTTCGTAGATTCTTATGGATTAATCATGATGTTTAAAGATGTGCCTGCTTGTTTATTCAGATTATTTATATTTGAAACATAGGAACTTCGTAGATTCTTATAGATTAATCATGATGTTTAAAGGTGTGCCTGCTTGCTTATTCAAATTCTTTATATTTGAAACATAGGAACTTCGTAGATTCTTATAGATTAATCACGATGTTTAAAGATGTGCCTGCTTGTTTATTCAGATTATTTATATTTGAAACATAGGAACTTCGTAGATTCTTATAGATTAATCATGATGTTTAAAGGTGTGCCTGCTTGCTTATTCAAATTCTTTATATTTGAAACATAGGAACTTCGTAGATTCTTATAGATTAATCACGATGTTTAAAGATGTGCCTGCTTGCTTATTCAGATTCTTTATACTTGAAACATAGGAACTTCGTAGATTCTTCTAGATTGATCATGATGTTTAAAGATGTGCCTGCTTGCTTATTCAGATTATTTATATTTGAAACATAGGAACTTCGTAGATTCTTATAGATTGAGCATGATGTTTAAAGATGTGCCTGATTGGTTATTCAAATTATTTATATTTGAAACATAGGAACTTCGTAGATTCTTATAGATAAATCATGATGTTTAAAGATGTGCCTGCTTGCTTATTCAGATTATTTATATTTGAAACATAGGAACTTCGTAGATTCTTATAGATTGATTATGATGTTTAAAGATGTGCCTGCTTGCTTATTCAAATTATTTATATTTGAAACATAGGAACTTCGTAGATTCTTATAGATTAATCATGATGTTTAAAGATGTGCCTGCTTGCTTATTAAGATTATTTATACTTGAAACATAGGAACTTCGTAGATTCTTATAGATTAATCATGATGTTTAAAGATGTGCCTGCTTGTTTATTCAGATTATTTATATTTGAAACATAGGAACTTTGTAGATTCTTATAGATTAATCATGATGTTTAAAGATGTGCCTGCTTGCTTATTCAAATTCTTTATGCTTGAAACATAGGAACTTCGTAGATTGTTATAGATTGATCATGATGTTTAAAGATGTGCCTGCTTGCTTATTCAGATTATTTATACTTGAAACATAGGAACTTCGTATATTCTTATAGATTAATCATGATGTTTAAAGATGTGCCTGCTTGCTTATTCAGATTATTTATACTTGAAACATAGGAACTTCGTATATTCTTATGGCTTAATCATGATGTTTAAAGATGTGCCTGCTTGTTTATTCAGATTATTTATATTTGAAACATAGGAACTTCATAGATTCTTATAGATTGATCATGATGTTTAAAGATGTGCCTGCTTGCTTATTTAGATTATTTATATTTGAAACATAGGAACTTCGTAGATTCTTATCGATTAATCATGATGTTTAAAGATGTGCCTGCTTGCTTATTCAGATTATTTATACTTGAAACATAGGAACTTCATAGATTCTTATAGATTAATCATGATGTTTAAAGATGTGCCTGCTTGTTTATTCAGATTATTTATACTTGAAACAGAGGAACTTCGTAGATTCTTATAGATTAATCATGATGTTTAAAGATGTGCCTGCTTGTTTATTCAGATTATTTATATTTGAAACATAGGAACTTCGTAGATTCTTATAGATTGATCATGATGTTTAAAGATGTGCCTGCTTGCTTATTCAGATTATTTATTCTTGAAACATAGGAACTTCGTAGATTCTTATAGATTAATCATGATGTTTAAAGATGTGCCTGCTTGTTTATTCAGATTATTTATATTTTTAACATAGGAACTTCGTAGATTCTTATAGATTAATCATGATGTTTAAAGATGTGCCTGCTTGCTTATTCAGATTATTTATACTTGAAACATAGGAACTTCGTAGATTCTTATAGATTGAGCATGATGTTTAAAGATGTGCCTGCTTGTTTATTCAGATTATTTATATTTGAAACATAGGAACTTCGTAGATTCTTATAGATTAATCATGATGTTTAAAGGTGTGCCTGCTTGCTTATTCAAATTCTTTATGCTTGAAACATAGGAACTTCGTAGATTCTTATAGATTGATCATGATGTTTAAAGATGTGCCTGCTTGTTTATTCAGATTATTTATATTTGAAACATAGGAACTTCGTAGATTCTTCTAGATTGATCACGATGTTTAAAGATGTGCTTGCTTGCTTATTCAGATTCTTTATATTTGAAACATAGGAACTTCGTAGATTCTTATAGATTAATCATGATGTTTAAAGATGTGCCTGCTTGCTTATTCAGATTCTTTATATTTGAAACATAGGAACTTCGTAGATTCTTATAGATTAATCATGATGTTTAAAGATGTGCCTGCTTGCTTATTCAGATTATTTATAATTGAAACATAGGAACTTCGTAGATTCTTATGGATTAATCATGATGTTTAAAGATGTGCCTGCTTGTTTATTCAGATTATTTATATTTGAAACATAGGAACTTCGTAGATTCTTATAGATTAATCATGATGTTTAAAGGTGTGCCTGCTTGCTTATTCAAATTCTTTATATTTGAAACATAGGAACTTCGTAGATTCTTATAGATTAATCACGATGTTTAAAGATGTGCCTGCTTGTTTGTTCAGATTATTTATATTTGAAACATAGGAACTTCGTAGATTCTTATAGATTAATCATGATGTTTAAAGGTGTGCCTGCTTGCTTATTCAAATTCTTTATATTTGAAACATAGGAACTTCGTAGATTCTTATAGATTAATCACGATGTTTAAAGATGTGCCTGCTTGCTTATTCAGATTCTTTATACTTGAAACATAGGAACTTCGTAGATTCTTCTAGATTGATCATGATGTTTAAAGATGTGCCTGCTTGTTTATTCAGATTATTTATATTTGAAACATAGGAACTTCGTAGATTCTTCTAGATTGATCACGATGTTTAAAGATGTGCTTGCTTGCTTATTCAGATTCTTTATATTTGAAACATAGGAACTTCGTAGATTCTTATAGATTAATCATGATGTTTAAAGATGTGCCTGCTTGCTTATTCAGATTCTTTATATTTGAAACATAGGAACTTCGTAGATTCTTATAGATTAATCATGATGTTTAAGGATGTGCCTGCTTGCTTATTCAGATTATTTATAATTGAAACATAGGAACTTCGTAGATTCTTATGGATTAATCATGATGTTTAAAGATGTGCCTGCTTGTTTATTCAGATTATTTATATTTGAAACATAGGAACTTCGTAGATTCTTATAGATTAATCATGATGTTTAAAGGTGTGCCTGCTTGCTTATTCAAATTCTTTATATTTGAAACATAGGAACTTCGTAGATTCTTATAGATTAATCACGATGTTTAAAGATGTGCTTGCTTGCTTATTCAGATTATTTATAATTGAAACATAGGAACTTCGTAGATTCTTATGGATTAATCATGATGTTTAAAGATGTGCCTGCTTGTTTATTCAGATTATTTATATTTGAAACATAGGAACTTCGTAGATTCTTATAGATTAATCATGATGTTTAAAGGTGTGCCTGCTTGCTTATTCAAATTCTTTATGCTTGAAACATAGGAACTTCGTAGATTCTTATAGATTGATCATGATGTTTAAAGATGTGCCTGCTTGTTTATTCAGATTATTTATATTTGAAACATAGGAACTTCGTAGATTCTTCTAGATTGATCACGATGTTTAAAGATGTGCTTGCTTGCTTATTCAGATTCTTTATATTTGAAACATAGGAACTTCGTAGATTCTTATAGATTGATCATGATGTTTAAAGATGTGCCTGCTTGCTTATTCAGATTATTTATATTTGAAACATAGGAACTTCGTAGATTCTTATAGATTGATCATGATGTTTAAAGATGTGCCTGCTTGCTTATTCAGATTATTAATATTTGAAACATAGGAACTTCGTAGATTCTTATAGATTGATCATGATGTTTAAAGATGTGCCTGCTTGCTTATTCAGATTATTTATACTTGAAACATAGGAACTTCGTAGATTCTTATAGATTGATCATGATGTTTAAAGATGTGCCTGCTTGCTTATTCAGATTATTTATGCTTGAAACATAGGAACTTCGTAGATTCTTATAGATTGATCATGATGTTTAAAGATGTGCCTGCTTGCTTATTCAGATTATTTATATTTGAAACATAGGAACTTCGTAGATTCTTATAGATTGAGCATGATGTTTAAAGATGTGCCTGATTGCTTATTCAAATTATTTATATTTGAAACATAGGAACTTCGTAGATTCTTATAGATAAATCATGATGTTTAAAGATGTGCCTGCTTGCTTATTCAGATTATTTATATTTGAAACATAGGAACTTCGTAGATTCTTATAGATTGATCATGATGTTTAAAGATGTGCCTGCTTGCTTATTCAAATTATTTATATTTGAAACATAGGAACTTCGTAGATTCTTATAGATTAATCATGATGTTTAAAGATGTGCCTGCTTGCTTATTAAGATTATTTATACTTGAAACAAAGGAACTTCGTAGATTCTTATAGATTGATCATGATGTTTAAAGATGTGCCTGCTTGTTTATTCAGATTATTTATATTTGAAACATAGGAACTTCGTAGATTCTTATAGATTAATCATGATGTTTAAAGGTGTGCCTGCTTGCTTATTCAAATTCTTTATGCTTGAAACATAGGAACTTCGTAGATTCTTATAGATTGATCATGATGTTGTTACGTGGTCCCCTCGGTGACTACCTGGTCTCGGTGACCCCCGGACCGTGAGAGGACCTTCGCCAGCAAGTAGTATTATATATATGCGCTTTCGCAACGCAATCCCTATGAATTCCACCCAAGAGAAACTGATGTGCAATGATATATTTCCAGGGTAAGGATAGCATACGATTTCACTGATACGATCACGGATATTCCCCGAGCAATCAACAACAAACAACCATCAACCATTCGCAATCCACAATCAATTCCCTATATGATTAAGATGGCCATTTTATATAGGTGTGTCCACTTCTGTACTCACGACCCCCTTTTGGTCTCTGCCCCTCACAATGTCTCTGGGCCCCTCCTGACCGAGATGCTGGTCGGCGTCGCCGCACTCGGGCGGTTGAACGAACCCCGGGTGGACGTGTTTCCACCGGGCAGGTATCGTACCAGGCACCGCGGCTGCAGCCCCTCGTGGCCACGCGAAGCGGGTACGGTAAAGCAAGCCAAAAGCCCCACGCCGCTTGCAAGGCGTGTTAGGCCCCAACGCGCGACCCGTACGCGTCGGTTTAGACGGTGCCGCGAACGGTGCCAGACGCGGGGTCGATGCACGGCCCCACGTCAACTTGACGTCTCCACCGGGCAGGTACCCGTCCCGGTAACTCCTCTCGCCAGACGGGCTTCGGAACGCCGCTTTTCCACGCAGCGCAAGGTCGATCCCACCTTTCGTCGGAGCGGGGCGAGGAAGAAGAAGAATACTCGTCGCTTTTCTTCCTCGTGTCTTTTTCTCTTCCGTTTCCGGTCACTTCCGTTTCCGGACACTTTTCAGAAAGGCTCCTGACCCTCCAACCACAACAACCCTTAATCTACTCCACATGGATAAGCAAAGACCTGAATGGTAATTCACATACATTCACATAAATATGTAACACTCCCCCCCTTCAAGAAAGAAAGTTTGAACCCAGCGAAAACTTTCTTTGCCGGCCAATTTGGAGAAACCAACCAGATAACTCAACCCCCCAAATCATCAGTTCCCCTGGGCAACAATTATCACAACTCCCAAAATAAAGCAACAAAATTCACAAAACCCCCCAGATTTTCAAAGGTAATTCACTCTGGACAAAGCACCAGCAACGACATTGTCCCTGCCCTTTACATGGTCAATTTCCCATTGGACTCCTACCAAGCCAAACTCCATCTCATGACCCTCTGACTTTGACTGTCAGTTTCTTGTGAATGAAGGTTAAGGGGTTGATCAAAGATCCAAAGTTAAGCAACTCGATAGCACTTTTTCCGGGAGGCCAAGCCGAGTATTCACTACATGGATGCCTTTAGGAACGTGGAGTTCACGGTTAGTCCGTGCAGGAAAGTTCTCTACATGGGCGCCTTGAGGAACGTGGAGTTCACGGTTAGTCCGTGCATGAAAGTTCACTACATGGACGCCTTTAGGAACGGCGTTCACGGTTAATCCGTGTAGGAATCTTGGCTCGGCGGCTCCGCCGCATTCAGTGCTTCAACTTCTCAGAACTTCCCTAATAATTAGGGTGGGACCCCTTGTCCCTGTAGTCCCATGAATAGCGGTCTCCTTCTCGGCCACTACTTTGCCAATCCTTCCTTCGGGAGCGGCCGTAACTCAGGGAGCCTCCGTAATAATATTGATTGCGGCCACCACCAAAACTACCGCCCAGTTGTCCTCTCCTGTAGACCTCTCGACGCCTACGAAATGCCTTCCCTACTGTTATGGTCCGACCCTCCAAATCCTTGCCATTCCAATTCTTCTCTGCCTCTCTGGCGTCTTTTGTGCTGGCAAACGTGACAAAGCCGAACCCTCTTGACTGTTGCGTTTCCCAGTCTCTTACCAACCGCACTTCCACCAGCGGCCCATATCTGTTGAAGACAGAGGTCAGAACTTCTTCCTCTGTTTTGAAGTTCAGTCCCCCTACAAATAACTTGGCACTTTTGTCGCCATCCCGAGCTGGTGTGGTGTTATTTTCCCTGCTGGGCTCTTTACCAACCCTCAGGTTACCATAAACTTGACCCCCGGCCAAATCATTCCCGATAACCACAGATACACCCTCTACAGGAAGCGTGGCTTGTAAACCGACGGTGACCGGTCCTGACACCAAATCGGACTCCAAATGGATGACATGAAGGGGAGCACTAACACCGCCCCCGATCCCCTGTAAACGAACACTATCCCCCGTTGCCGTCTCCTCGGACCATGGCAAAATGCCTTCAAGCATTAAAGATTGATGTGCCCCTGTGTCCCTCAATATCCTAACCAGTTTCCGGTTAGTCGAGGCTCCATCCCGTGACACAAACCCCTCTGAAATAAATGGTTGGTAACCCTTTTGATGGCGATTTCTCACAATGGCCATTGCATTTGGAGTCGTAATAGTCGGACTCCGCTCTGGGTCTTCCCTGTTCATGCGGTAACAACTGGACATCAAGTGTCCAGGTTTCTTGCAAAAAGCGCAAGTAGGCCCGGAGGAAAAACTCGTGGTCTGCCTCGGGCCCCCCGAACTATAAGTTTGTCTTGGGCCCGCATCCCTCTGATTTCGAACAGGTGGGGTATCATAGTTGTCCCCATAATCATCTCGAGGCCGCTGCCATGTAAGGTCGTTCTCCGCCCCAGGTGTTCCATAACTCCCCTGCTGAAGTCTAGGCGAGGAGTTAGGTTTGTGGACCCCTATTCGGTGGGTTAAGGCGTAATCATCTGCCATGGTGGCTGCGTCCCACAACTTTGGTACTTTCTTTTCCTGCAGGTACACTTTGATGTCCTCGTGGACACACTGCTGGAATTCCTCCACCAGGATCAAGTCACGCAATGTTTTGAAGTCTTTCCCGACTCCTTTTGACTCACACCACCGATCAAACATGTTTTCTTTCACTCTGGCAAACTCCACATGGGTCTCACTCTCCCTCTTCCTGGCATTCCTGAATTTTTGCCTGTAAGCTTCCGGAACCAACTCATAGGCTTTGAGGATGTGCTTCTTCAGTACCTCATAATCTGCACATTGGTCCATTGGTAGCGCCGAATAAATTTCCTGAGCTTTCCCCACCAGCACACTTTGCACGAGTATGGTCCAGGCCTCCTCCGGCCAGTTTAATTGTCGAGCCACTTTCTCAAAGTGTGGAAAAAATTTCGCGACTTCCTTTTCACTGAACGGTGGCACCAGCCTCACATGTCTGCCCACATCCCAGGTTTTCTGGTTAGGTGTCGACCCCGTCAGCAAGGGTGGTGCCTCTCCCCGTTCTCTCATTAACTCCAGCTCCTTGAATTTGATTTCTTGCTGAAGCTCCATGTCACGTTCCTTTAATTCCCTTTCCGCTTTTCTCTCCTCTGCTTCGAGGTCCCTTGCAGCTCTCCTCTCCTCTGCTTTTCTCCCTTCTAACCTTTCCTGGAGTTCTCTTTCCACTCTCCTTTCCTCTGCTTGTTTCTCTTCTCTCCTCGCTTCTGCTTTCCTTTCCTCTTCTTTTAACCTTTCCTGGAGTTCTCGTTCCACTCTCCTTTCCTCTGCTTGTTTCTCTTCTCTCCTCTCTTCTGCTTTCCTTTCTTCTTCTGCTCTTTCCTTTTCTGCTTTCCTTTCTTCTTCTGCTCTTTCCTTTTCTGCTTTCCTTTCTTCTTCTGCTAACCTTTCCTGGAGTTCTCGTTCCACTCTCCTTTCCTCTGCTTGTTTCTCTTCTCTCCTCTCTTCTGCTTTCCTTTCTTCTTCTTTAATCCGTTCCTGGCTCCGTAATTGCAACTCCAGTTTCCGGAGCTCAACGTCTTCTGGTTCTTCGGGTAGCCACTCCCAGGCTAACTCGTCCCATGTTCCTAATCCCACCATAGATTGTATCACCGTGGCCTGCAACTCTGCCTTCCTCAAATTAGTTCGGACCTCCAAGTTAAAATGTTTGGCCAATTTCAAGAGGTCCGACTTTAGTAACGCTCGGAACTGTGCCTCACTCGGTGTTACCGCAAAGTTCTGTGCCACAAACGCCATGGTGACTATCGTTAACACCTGTTAACCTTCACCCAAGACTTTACCCCAATTTCCCCAAAAATTTTCCAATTAATACTTAATTAATAAATTTTAATTAATAAAAATATTATTTTATTATTTTATACAAATACCCTTTTAGATCCCGGACGTAGACCCAATTGCGTAATCGTAATTTGGACGAGCCCCCAATTCTGTTACGTGGTCCCCTCGGTGACTACCTGGTCTCGGTGACCCCCGGACCGTGAGAGGACCTTCGCCAGCAAGTAGTATTATATATATGCGCTTTCGCAACGCAATCCCTATGAATTCCACCCAAGAGAAACTGATGTGCAATGATATATTTCCAGGGTAAGGATAGCATACGATTTCACTGATACAATCACGGATATTCCCCGAGCAATCAACAACAAACAACCATCAACCATTCGCAATCCACAATCAATTCCCTATATGATTAAGATGGCCATCTTATATAGGTGTGTCCACTTCTGTACTCACGACCCCCTTTTGGTCTCTGCCCCTCACAATGTCTCTGGGCCCCTCCTGACCGAGATGCTGGTCGGCGTCGCCGCACTCGGGCGGTTGAACGAACCCCGGGTGGACGTGTTTCCACCGGGCAGGTATCGTACCAGGCAGGTATCGTACCAGGTATCGTACCGGCTGCAGCCCCTCGTGGCCACGCGAAGCGGGTACGGTAAAGCAAGCCAAAAGCCCCACGCCGCTTGCAAGGCGTGTTAGGCCCCAACGCGCGACCCGTACGCGTCGGTTTAGACGGTGCCGCGAACGGTGCCAGACGCGGGGTCGATGCACGGCCCCACGTCAACTTGACGTCTCCACCGGGCAGGTACCCGTCCCGGTAACTCCTCTCGCCAGATGGGCTTCGGAACGCCGCTTTTCCACGCAGCGCAAGGTCGATCCCACCTTTCGTCGGAGCGGGGCGAGGAAGAAGAAGAATACTCGTCGCTTTTCTTCCTCGTGTCTTTTTCTCTTCCGTTTCCGGTCACTTCCGTTTCCGGACACTTTTCAGAAGGGCTCCTGACCCTCCAACCACAACAACCCTTAATCTACTCCACATGGATAAGCAAAGACCTGAATAGTAATTCACATACATTCACATAAATATGTAACAATGTTTAAAGATGTGCCTGCTTGTTTATTCAGATTATTTATATTTGAAACACAGGAACTTCGTAGATTGTTATAGATTGATCATGATGTTTAAAGATGTGCCTGCTTGCTTATTCCGATTATTTATATTTGAAACATAGGAACTTCGTAGATTCTTATAGATTGATCATGATGTTTAAAGATGTGCCTGCTTGCTTATTCAGATTATTTATATTTGAAACATAGGAACTTCGTAGATTCTTATAGATTGATCATGATGTTTAAAGATGTGCCTGCTTGTATATTCAGATTCTTTATATTTGAAACATAGGAACTTCGTAGATTCTTCGAGATTGATCATGATGTTTAAAGATGTGCCTGCTTGCTTATTCAGATTATTTATATTTGAAACATAGGAACTTCGTAGATTCTTATAGATTGATCATGATGTTTAAAGATATGCCTGCTTGCTTATTCAGATTATTTATACTTGAAACATAGGAACTTCGTAGATTCTTCTAGATTGATCATGATGTTTAAAGATGTGCCTGCTTGTTTATTCAGATTATTTATATTTGAAACATAGGAACTTCATAGATTCTTATAGATTGATCATGATGTTTAAAGATGTGCCTGCTTGCTTATTCAGATTCTTTATATTTGAAACATAGGAACTTCGTAGATTCTTATAGATTGATCATGATGTTTAAAGATGTGCCTGCTTGCTTATTCAGATTATTTATATTTGAAACATAGGAACTTCGTAGATTCTTATAGATTGATCATGATGTTTAAAGATGTGCCTGCTTGCTTATTCAGATTATTAATATTTGAAACATAGGAACTTCGTAGATTCTTATAGATTGATCATGATGTTTAAAGATGTGCCTGCTTGCTTATTCAGATTATTTATACTTGAAACATAGGAACTTCGTAGATTCTTATAGATTGATCATGATGTTTAAAGATGTGCCTGCTTGCTTATTCAGATTATTTATGCTTGAAACATAGGAACTTCGTAGATTCTTATTGATTGATCATGATGTTTAAAGATGTGCCTGCTTGCTTATTCAGATTATTTATATTTGAAACATAGGAACTTCGTAGATTCTTATAGATTGAGCATGATGTTTAAAGATGTGCCTGATTGGTTATTCAAATTATTTATATTTGAAACATAGGAACTTCGTAGATTCTTATAGATAAATCATGATGTTTAAAGATGTGCCTGCTTGCTTATTCAGATTATTTATATTTGAAACATAGGAACTTCGTAGATTCTTATAGATTGATCATGATGTTTAAAGATGTGCCTGCTTGCTTATTCAAATTATTTATATTTGAAACATAGGAACTTCGTAGATTCTTATAGATTAATCATGATGTTTAAAGATGTGCCTGCTTGCTTATTAAGATTATTTATACTTGAAACATAGGAACTTCGTAGATTCTTATAGATTAATCATGATGTTTAAAGATGTGCCTGCTTGTTTATTCAGATTATTTATATTTGAAACATAGGAACTTTGTAGATTCTTATAGATTAATCATGATGTTTAAAGATGTGCCTGCTTGCTTATTCAAATTCTTTATGCTTGAAACATCGGAACTTCGTAGATTGTTAAAGATTGATCATGATGTTTAAAGATGTGCCTGCTTGCTTATTCAGATTATTTATACTTGAAACATAGGAACTTCGTATATTCTTATAGATTAATCATGATGTTTAAAGATGTGCCTGCTTGCTTATTCAGATTATTTATACTTGAAACATAGGAACTTCGTATATGCTTATGGCTTAATCATGATGTTTAAAGATGTGCCTGCTTGTTTATTCAGATTATTTATATTTGAAACATAGGAACTTCATAGATTCTTATAGATTGATCATGATGTTTAAAGATGTGCCTGCTTGCTTATTTAGATTATTTATATTTGAAACATAGGAACTTCGTAGATTCTTATCGATTAATCATGATGTTTAAAGATGTGCCTGCTTGCTTATTCAGATTATTTATACTTGAAACATAGGAACTTCATAGATTCTTATAGATTAATCATGATGTTTAAAGATGTGCCTGCTTGTTTATTCAGATTATTTATACTTGAAACAGAGGAACTTCGTAGATTCTTATAGATTAATCATGATGTTTAAAGATGTGCCTGCTTGTTTATTCAGATTATTTATATTTGAAACATAGGAACTTCGTAGATTCTTATAGATTGATCATGATGTTTAAAGATGTGCCTGCTTGCTTATTCAGATTATTTATTCTTGAAACATAGGAACTTCGTAGATTCTTATAGATTAATCATGATGTTTAAAGATGTGCCTGCTTGTTTATTCAGATTATTTATATTTTTAACATAGGAACTTCGTAGATTCTTATAGATTAATCATGATGTTTAAAGATGTACCTGCTTGCTTATTCAGATTATTTATACTTGAAACATAGGAACTTCGTAGATTCTTATAGATTGTGCATGATGTTTAAAGATGTGCCTGCTTGTTTATTCAGATTATTTATATTTGAAACATAGGAACTTCGTAGATTCTTATAGATTAATCATGATGTTTAAAGGTGTGCCTGCTTGCTTATTCAAATTCTTTATGCTTGAAACATAGGAACTTCGTAGATTCTTATAGATTGATCATGATGTTTAAAGATGTGCCTGCTTGTTTATTCAGATTATTTATATTTGAAACATAGGAACTTCGTAGATTCTTCTAGATTGATCACGATGTTTAAAGATGTGCTTGCTTGCTTATTCAGATTCTTTATATTTGAAACATAGGAACTTTGTAGATTCTTATAGATTAATCATGATGTTTAAAGATGTGCCTGCTTGCTTATTCAGATTCTTTATATTTGAAACATAGGAACTTCGTAGATTCTTATAGATTAATCATGATGTTTAAAGATGTGCCTGCTTGCTTATTCAGATTATTTATAATTGAAACATAGGAACTTCGTAGATTCTTATGGATTAATCATGATGTTTAAAGATGTGCCTGCTTGTTTATTCAGATTATTTTTATTTGAAACATAGGAACTTCGTAGATTCTTATAGATTAATCATGATGTTTAAAGGTGTGCCTGCTTGCTTATTCAAATTCTTTATATTTGAAACATAGGAACTTCGTAGATTCTTATAGATTAATCACGATGTTTAAAGATGTGCCTGCTTGTTTATTCAGATTATTTATATTTGAAACATAGGAACTTCGTAGATTCTTATAGATTAATCATGATGTTTAAAGGTGTGCCTGCTTGCTTATTCAAATTCTTTATATTTGAAACATAGGAACTTCGTAGATTCTTCTAGATTGATCATGATGTTTAAAGATGTGCTTGCTTGCTTATTCAGATTCTTTATATTTGAAACATAGGAACTTCGTAGATTCTTATAGATTAATCATGATGTTTAAAGATGTGCCTGCTTGCTTATTCAGATTCTTTATATTTGAAACATAGGAACTTCGTAGATTCTTATAGATTAATCACGATGTTTAAAGATGTGCCTGCTTGCTTATTCAGATTATTTATAATTGAAACATAGGAACTTCGTAGATTCTTATGGATTAATCATGATGTTTAAAGATGTGCCTGCTTGTTTATTCAGATTATTTATATTTGAAACATAGGAACTTCGTAGATTCTTATAGATTAATCATGATGTTTAAAGGTGTGCCTGCTTGCTTATTCAAATTCTTTATATTTGAAACATAGGAACTTCGTAGATTCTTATAGATTAATCACGATGTTTAAAGATGTGCCTGCTTGTTTATTCAGATTATTTATATTTGAAACATAGGAACTTCGTAGATTCTTATAGATTAATCATGATGTTTAAAGGTGTGCCTGCTTGCTTATTCAAATTCTTTATATTTGAAACATGGGAACTTCGTAGATTCTTATAGATTAATCACGATGTTTAAAGATGTGCTTGCTTGCTTATTCAGATTATTTATAATTGAAACATAGGAACTTCGTAGATTCTTATGGATTAATCATGATGTTTAAAGATGTGCCTGCTTGTTTATTCAGATTATTTATATTTGAAACATAGGAACTTCGTAGATTCTTATAGCTTAATCATGATGTTTAAAGGTGTGCCTGCTTGCTTATTCAAATTCTTTATGCTTGAAACATAGGAACTTCGTAGATTCTTATAGATTGATCATGATGTTTAAAGATGTGCCTGCTTGTTTATTCAGATTATTTATATTTGAAACATAGGAACTTCGTAGATTCTTCTAGATTGATCACGATGTTTAAAGATGTGCTTGCTTGCTTATTCAGATTCTTTATATTTGAAACATAGGAACTTCGTAGATTCTTATAGATTAATCATGATGTTTAAAGATGTGCCTGCTTGCTTATTCAGATTATTTATAATTGAAACATAGGAACTTCATAGATTCTTATAGATTGATCATGATGTTTAAAGATGTGCCTGCTTGCTTATTCACTATTCAGATTATTTATATTTGAAACATAGGAACTTCGTACATTCTTATAGATTAATCATGATGTTTAAAGATGTGCCTGCTTGCTTATTCAGATTATTTATATTTGAAACATAGGAACTTCATAGATTCTTATAGATTGATCATGATGTTTAAAGATGTGCCTGCTTGCTTATTCAGATTATTTATAATTGAAACATAGGAACTTCGTAGATTCTCATGGATTAATCATGATGTTTAAAGATGTGCCTGCTTGCTTATTCAGATTATTTATAATTGAAACATAGGAACTTCGTAGATTCATATAGATTGATCATGATGTTTAAAGATGTGCCTGCTTGCTTATTCAGATTATTAATATTTGAAACATAGGAACTTCGTAGATTCTTATAGATTGATCATGATGTTTAAAGATGTGCCTGCTTGCTTATTCAGATTATTTATACTTGAAACATAGGAACTTCGTAGATTCTTATAGATTGATCATGATGTTTAAAGATGTGCCTGCTTGCTTATTCAGATTATTTATGCTTGAAACATAGGAACTTCGTAGATTCTTATTGATTGATCATGATGTTTAAAGATGTGCCTGCTTGCTTATTCAGATTATTTATATTTGAAACATAGGAACTTCGTAGATTCTTATAGATTGAGCATGATGTTTAAAGATGTGCCTGATTGGTTATTCAAATTATTTATATTTGAAACATAGGAACTTCGTAGATTCTTATAGATAAATCATGATGTTTAAAGATGTGCCTGCTTGCTTATTCAGATTATTTATATTTGAAACATAGGAACTTCGTAGATTCTTATAGATTGATCATGATGTTTAAAGATGTGCCTGCTTGCTTATTCAAATTATTTATATTTGAAACATAGGAACGTCGTAGATTCTTATAGATTAATCATGATGTTTAAAGATGTGCCTGCTTGCTTATTAAGATTATTTATACTTGAAACATAGGAACTTCGTAGATTCTTATAGATTAATCATGATGTTTAAAGATGTGCCTGCTTGTTTATTCAGATTATTTATATTTGAAACATAGGAACTTTGTAGATTCTTATAGATTAATCATGATGTTTAAAGATGTGCCTGCTTGCTTATTCAAATTCTTTATGCTTGAAACATAGGAACTTCGTAGATTGTTATAGATTGATCATGATGTTTAAAGATGTGCCTGCTTGCTTATTCAGATTATTTATACTTGAAACATAGGAACTTCGTATATTCTTATAGATTAATCATGATGTTTAAAGATGTGCCTGCTTGCTTATTCAGATTATTTATACTTGAAACATAGGAACTTCGTATATTCTTATGGCTTAATCATGATGTTTAAAGATGTGCCTGCTTGTTTATTCAGATTATTTATATTTGAAACATAGGAACTTCATAGATTCTTATAGATTGATCATGATGTTTAAAGATGTGCCTGCTTGCTTATTTAGATTATTTATATTTGAAACATAGGAACTTCGTAGATTCTTATCGATTAATCATGATGTTTAAAGATGTGCCTGCTTGCTTATTCAGATTATTTATACTTGAAACATAGGAACTTCATAGATTCTTATAGATTAATCATGATGTTTAAAGATGTGCCTGCTTGTTTATTCAGATTATTTATACTTGAAACAGAGGAACTTCGTAGATTCTTATAGATTAATCATGATGTTTAAAGATGTGCCTGCTTGTTTATTCAGATTATTTATATTTGAAACATAGGAACTTCATAGATTCTTATAGATTGATCATGATGTTTAAAGATGTGCCTGCTTGCTTATTCAGATTATTTATTCTTGAAACATAGGAACTTCGTAGATTCTTATAGATTAATCATGATGTTTAAAGATGTGCCTGCTTGTTTATTCAGATTATTTATATTTTTAACATAGGAACTTCGTAGATTCTTATAGATTAATCATGATGTTTAAAGATGTGCCTGCTTGCTTATTCAGATTATTTATACTTGAAACATAGGAACTTCGTAGATTCTTATAGATTGAGCATGATGTTTAAAGATGTGCCTGCTTGTTTATTCAGATTATTTATATTTGAAACATAGGAACTTCGTAGATTCTTATAGATTAATCATGATGTTTAAAGGTGTGCCTGCTTGCTTATTCAAATTCTTTATGCTTGAAACATAGGAACTTCGTAGATTCTTATAGATTGATCATGATGTTTAAAGATGTGCCTGCTTGTTTATTCAGATTATTTATATTTGAAACATAGGAACTTCGTAGATTCTTCTAGATTGATCACGATGTTTAAAGATGTGCTTGCTTGCTTATTCAGATTCTTTATATTTGAAACATAGGAACTTTGTAGATTCTTATAGATTAATCATGATGTTTAAAGATGTGCCTGCTTGCTTATTCAGATTCTTTATATTTGAAACATAGGAACTTCGTAGATTCTTATAGATTAATCATGATGTTTAAAGATGTGCCTGCTTGCTTATTCAGATTATTTATAATTGAAACATAGGAACTTCGTAGATTCTTATGGATTAATCATGATGTTTAAAGATGTGCCTGCTTGTTTATTCAGATTATTTATATTTGAAACATAGGAACTTCGTAGATTCTTATAGATTAATCATGATGTTTAAAGGTGTGCCTGCTTGCTTATTCAAATTCTTTATATTTGAAACATAGGAACTTCGTAGATTCTTATAGATTAATCACGATGTTTAAAGATGTGCCTGCTTGTTTATTCAGATTATTTATATTTGAAACATAGGAACTTCGTAGATTCTTATAGATTAATCATGATGTTTAAAGGTGTGCCTGCTTGCTTATTCAAATTCTTTATATTTGAAACATAGGAACTTCGTAGATTCTTATAGATTAATCACGATGTTTAAAGATGTGCCTGCTTGCTTATTCAGATTCTTTATACTTGAAACATAGGAACTTCGTAGATTCTTCTAGATTGATCATGATGTTTAAAGATGTGCCTGCTTGTTTATTCAGATTATTTATATTTGAAACATAGGAACTTCGTAGATTCTTCTAGATTGATCACGATGTTTAAAGATGTGCTTGCTTGCTTATTCAGATTCTTTATATTTGAAACATAGGAACTTCGTAGATTCTTATAGATTAATCATGATGTTTAAAGATGTGCCTGCTTGCTTATTCAGATTCTTTATATTTGAAACATAGGAACTTCGTAGATTCTTATAGATTAATCATGATGTTTAAAGATGTGCCTGCTTGCTTATTCAGATTATTTATAATTGAAACATAGGAACTTCGTAGATTCTTATGGATTAATCATGATGTTTAAAGATGTGCCTGCTTGTTTATTCAGATTATTTATATTTGAAACATAGGAACTTCGTAGATTCTTATAGATTAATCATGATGTTTAAAGGTGTGCCTGCTTGCTTATTCAAATTCTTTATATTTGAAACATAGGAACTTCGTAGATTCTTATAGATTAATCACGATGTTTAAAGATGTGCCTGCTTGTTTATTCAGATTATTTATATTTGAAACATAGGAACTTCGTAGATTCTTATAGATTAATCATGATGTTTAAAGGTGTGCCTGCTTGCTTATTCAAATTCTTTATATTTGAAACATAGGAACTTCGTAGATTCTTATAGATTAATCACGATGTTTAAAGATGTGCTTGCTTGCTTATTCAGATTATTTATAATTGAAACATAGGAACTTCGTAGATTCTTATGGATTAATCATGATGTTTAAAGATGTGCCTGCTTGCTTATTCAAATTCTTTATGCTTGAAACATAGGAACTTCGTAGATTCTTATAGATTGATCATGATGTTTAAAGATGTGCCTGCTTGTTTATTCAGATTATTTATATTTGAAACATAGGAACTTCGTAGATTCTTCTAGATTGATCACGATGTTTAAAGATGTGCTTGCTTGCTTATTCAGATTCTTTATATTTGAAACATAGGAACTTCGTAGATTCTTATAGATTAATCATGATGTTTAAAGATGTGCCTGCTTGCTTATTCAGATTATTTATAATTGAAACATAGGAACTTCATAGATTCTTATAGATTGATCATGATGTTTAAAGATGTGCCTGCTTGCTTATTCACTATTCAGATTATTTATATTTGAAACATAGGAACTTCGTACATTCTTATAGATTAATCATGATGTTTAAAGATGTGCCTGCTTGCTTATTCAGATTATTTATATTTGAAACATAGGAACTTCATAGATTCTTATAGATTGATCATGATGTTTAAAGATGTGCCTGCTTGCTTATTCAGATTATTTATAATTGAAACATAGGAACTTCGTAGATTCTTATGGATTAATCATGATGTTTAAAGATGTGCCTGCTTGCTTATTCAGATTATTTATATTTTAAACATAGGAACTTCGTAGATTCATATAGATTGATCATGATGTTTAAAGATGTGCCTGCTTGCTTATTCAGATTATTTATATTTTAAACATAGGAACTTCGTAGATTCATATAGATTGATCATGATGTTTAAAGATGTGCCTGCTTGCTTATTCAGATTATTTATAATTGAAACATAGGAACTTCGTAGATTCTTATGGATTAATCATGATGTTTAAAGATGTGCCTGCTTGCTTATTCAGATTATTTATATTTTAAACATAGGAACTTCGTAGATTCATATAGATTGATCATGATGTTTAAAGATGTGCCTGCTTGCTTATTCAGATTATTTATATTTTAAACATAGGAACTTCGTAGATTCATATAGATTGATCATGATGTTTAAAGATGTGCCTGTTTGCTTATTCAGATTATTTATACTTGAAACATAGGAACTTCGTAGATTCTTATAGATTGAGCATGATGTTTAAAGATATGCCTGCTTGTTTATTCAGATTATTTATATTTTAAACATAGGAACTTCGTAGATTCATATAGATTGATCATGATGTTTAAAGATGTGCCTGTTTGCTTATTCAGATTATTTATACTTGAAACATAGGAACTTCGTAGATTCTTATAGATTGAGCATGATGTTTAAAGATGTGCCTGTTTGCTTATTCAGATTATTTATACTTGAAACATAGGAACTTCGTAGATTCATATAGATTGATCATGATGTTTAAAGATGTGCCTGTTTGCTTATTCAGATTATTTATACTTGAAACATAGGAACTTCGTAGATTCTTATCGATTAATCATGATGTTTAAAGATGTGCCTGCTTGTTTATTCAGATTATTTATATTTTAAACATAGGAACTTCGTAGATTCATATAGATTGATCATGATGTTTAAAGATGTGCCTGTTTGCTTATTCAGATTATTTATACTTGAAACATAGGAACTTCGTAGATTCTTATAGATTGAGCATGATGTTTAAAGATGTGCCTGCTTGTTTGTTCAGATTATTTATATTTGAAACATAGGAACTTCATAGATTCTTATAGATTAATCATGATGTTAGCTCACACCCAGTTAGCCACTCTACTTCTAGCCACTGGTTCACTCTGACTCTCTGGCTCCAGCTGTTCTTCACCATGTGCCTTTCCCTCTATTCTGTTGGGTTATTGTCTGTGCAAATTTAGCACATCCGTGAAAATAGTGATCATCTTGTTTTCTGGATTCAGGATTGGTGGTTGCCGAGTCTTGTATAGTAAATTATTTGTCTATCTCATAAGAAATGGTTGCCTCATGTTGCCGTCATTTTGTCACAAGAACGATTGAGTTCATTTGGGATCTCATTTGAGCTAAATTTATAGTAATCCTGTTTTATAACCAGCGTGGTAATAAAGCCAACTCAATCACAGGCTGGCGACAGCTACTTGGCACTGGCCTGTGCAAAAAAGTGATAGTTCATCTATCCTTGAAGTCTCGGCTTCAGCGTGCGATGGTTACTGCCCCGGGTGTGGTTATCTCCTGTTGAGAGGTTGCCCTCCACACGATATTATTATATATCATCAATCATTTATGTATTGACCGTGCTTTCCATTTTACTGTAATGCATTGTATCAAAATATGTGAAGGAATATTGTACATGGCTGATGAGCTCATACATTAAAATAGCCTGTCGTTAGTTTAGTCATTAACTGTTTAAAGTTTAATGCTTTTATTTATTAATTTTTAAAGTTTAATGCTTTCTGTCTTCTACCGACTCCTCTCCAGCCTTGCTCACCCAGCTCTCTCTGGGCTCTGTCCCCCAAATATTCCTGCAGATCGCACAAGATCTGCCAGCAACCCTCTTCTGGTTAAACTGCCAAAATCAAGACTCTCTGCTCACCTTCACTCTTTCATTCCCCTTTTCTCCCACCTCTGGAACAAACTCCCTCACTCTCTTCAATCCCACTCCACCCTCCAGGTCTTTAAAACAGCTGTTCACCACCATCTCTTATCTTCCCCCATCCAAAACCTTGATCTTTTCTACCCCCGCTAATTTCACCCCAGATTCACTTTTTTGAAATACCAACTTCCTTCCCGGAAGTCCTTGCAGTGTCCTTGTGTTTTATACTTCTCCCACCCCTCCCCCCCTTCCCACGGCTCCTCCCCCCAAGCCCTCCCACAGATCTCCCGATGTCCCTGCTCTCAAATGTTGTGTTTGTGTGCTTCCCCTTCACTCCCCATCTTGTCTACTTCTACCCCTATTATATGTTTTGTGTGTCTGTTTGATTTTTTTTGTGTGTGATAAATGTTAGCTCTTTCACGAGCCTCGATCCTGTATACAAAAAAAATAAATAATAATAATTTTAAAAATGCTTATTTGCATTTTTTGTTAAATTCACATATATAGCGGTAATATTTTTATGCAGGCAGAGTGGAATTGATTGAGTTGTTTATTGAGTGGAAAATAAACTTTGAAATTTTCAACAGCTTTTAACAAGCCATTCAAAAAAGTCCAACAGGATTGTACCCTCACTAATTTTATCTTCAATTAGTGCTTTCTGTAGAAAGGCTGTAGGAGTTTAAAAATAATTAAATTCATATTATGATACATTTTAAGATACATTAGGAATATTCATAAAACAGGTGTTGGTACCTTGAAATGAAATTTGGTGATTTGAAAAGCTTGTGATAAATTTTCTTGAGCATAAAGGAATATCATTAATGAAATCAGAAAATTTTCACAAATCAAATTGGCTTTTCTGAATCAAATGGAAGACGAAACACTGCATTGGAGTCATCAGAAGGAACCCGAATAACTAAAGAGCAAAGATGGAGTCATCAGAAGGAACCTGGATAGGATTCGAGTTTCAGCTGCAACAACTCTACCCTCAAACCCACCAAGTACAGCCAAGTGAGCCTTACAAAAAATTTTCTGCAAGAATTCACTTATCCTTAGACAGATATATAGAGAGAAGCTACAAAGAGCAATCAGAGATTGCACACCCTCACCTGGACGTGTTTTCAGTGGTTTTAAGGCTTTTGTGTTAAAACAAATATAGCGGTCGAACCAAGTGACCGATGACGTCATCATTTATTTTTTTTCTTCGCCAATTTATCCCTAGATGACGCTCCAGAAATTTCATCTTTTTTTTTTTTGTATATAAGGTCGAGACTCGTGTAAGAGCTAACATTGATCACACAAAAGACAAACTGACACATAAAACATAAAACATATGATAAAGGGAGTGGGAGAACAAGATGGAGAGCAGGGACATCGGGAGATCTGTGGGAGGGTGAGGGCTTGGGGGAGAGGAGGCATGGGAAGGGGTGGGGTGGGAATGGGAGAGGTATAAAACCCATGGCATGGACACTGCTAGGACTTCAAGGAAAGAAGTCGGTATTTAAAAAAAGTGGATCTGGGGTGAATTAACGGGGGTAGAAAAGATCATGGTTTTGGATGGGGAAAGATAAGAGATGTGGTGAACAGCTATTTTAAAGACCTGGAAGGAGGAGTGGGATTGAAGAGAGTGAGGGAGTTTGTTCCAGAGGCGGGAGAAAAGAGGAATGAAAGAGTGAAGGTGAGTGGAGAGTCTTGATTTTGGCATTTTTACCATAAGAGGGTTGCTGGCAGTTGTTGTGTGACCTGTAGGAATATTTCGGGGACAGAGCACAGATAGAGCTGGGGGAGCTAGGCCGGAGAGGAGTCGGTAGAAGACAGAAAGACCACCGACCTGCCTGCGGTGAGTGAGTAAAAGGCCCTCAGAGTTAGCTTCATCGCGGGAGATTCCAATGATTCTGAAAGCTTTGGTTTCAACAGCGTGAAGCCGAGCTAGGTGTGAAGCAGGAGCACCGGCGCAGAGAGGAGAACAGCATTCCATTGAGCTGCCGATGAAAGATGAATCTTGATCGGATGAAGTTGTGTACTTGTCGAATTATGACATCATAACGGAGGCACCTTTGTCATCATCATTACCATATTTTATTCCACATGGAGAGTTCTTTACAATGAGCCATGTCTCATTTTTTGTCGATGCAGCGCTTTCGGAGATATAGAGATGCAAAGTTTTTTGTTTTTTTCCAAGACGGCGCCCATACTACGTGACCTATGACGTCATAATTATCATAAAAAAATTATACAGGTTGAGGTGCACCTATGGTGAAAATTTCCTGTAAATCGGACCAACGGTTGGAGAGAAGATCATATGAATTCTGTGTGGACAAACAAACAAACAAACAGACAGACAGACAAACAAATAAACGGACTCAAATGCAATACCCTCTCCTCAGGCGAGGGTAATAAAGTTTAAAAGAGATAAAAGAAAAGAAAAAGCAAGAATTCGAATGAATAAAGATAAATGTGAAAAAGTAGAAAGAAATGTGAAAGGAACAAAGAACAAAGATTTTGGGAAGAACCCGGATAGATAGATTTCAGCAGTTACTACCCAGATTAAAATGCAGCAACAGGTGCAAGTCACCAGACCTCCATCAGTATGGAAGCGCAGTCCACACAGCATCAGGATATATATGCTACAAACACAATCAAATGGAAGACCAAACACTGCATTGGAGTCAACAGAAGGACCCCGATTAAGTAAAGAGAAATGTGCAAGATGTGTTAGATGTGATCAAAATGTTTCACTGAGTTGGTGAAAGAAAAAGAAGGAAGAGTGACATTTTAATAATGGCTGCAGATGGTAAAGAGAATGAAAGACAAAAATTGAAAACGTCCTTCCTGCTGCTATTAAAAAGTATATAAAGAAATAATATATAAAAATATATAAAAACAAATAAAGTAGATTTGGTTACCAAAACAACAACATTTCTGTTTGTATTGGTGGCTTGATTAGCTCGGTAAGTTGATTGTTTGCAACAAAAATGGAATGCAAAAGCCCCGAGCAAGTTGGTGGTTAAATACCACACAATGACTTGTTTTCTTGGTGGAGTAAAGGTGTTGCAGAAACAAGTGACATCGGTAAATACCTTTTTCTGGTCAAAATCCTATTTATTAATCAGAATGAATCCAAAAACTTGATCCATAACTGTTATCCTACATTATTGTTTTGCGGATATGGCTTCGGGGTAAATTGGGGAATAGATTATATTAGTTATTTCCATAGTACATGTTCAGAATAAGCATACGTAATAAATGTATGACCAGGCAAGTGAGGGAAGCTTTTAAGATAGCTAAATACATCTCTCTTTGGTCGGTATTGTCACCGTAGAGGTTTTGTTTTATTTACTGGTTACGTTGGGGGTTGTACCCTTGTGTTCCCCCCCCCCCCCCCCCCGTCACTATTTATAATTGTGAATTAATCCTTGTAAATGCAAACCTGTATTCTGGTGCCCATTGTGCAACGAGACATCAATAGGACACAATCGAGTGGCGATAAATCCGTACACGGTTCAAATGGAAATTGGCCCGCAGAGCTATTGGCTATTCGCTGTCGGCAGATTTGTTACGGTCACACAAGGCATGTATGCAAATTAAGGGTGGAACAGGTGACAGATTTGATCCATTCCCACCTGGTGGGTGCGTCTGTCTTTGGAGGCCCCATGGCCCAAGTATTGTGACCCAGAAGGCTCCTTTTAATTACCAACAAGTCAAACAATGTACTGGATAATC
Organism: Myxine glutinosa; assembly: GCF_964187855.1. NCBI lineage: Eukaryota > Metazoa > Chordata > Myxini > Myxiniformes > Myxinidae > Myxine > Myxine glutinosa. Next base: position 59,122,172 of record NC_136267.1, read on the forward strand.
AATGTGGAAACTCACTCTTGAGGCATCTTACAAATACAGCAAGATGTTTATACTCGTATGTTATATTATATATGCCATTAGTAACATTGTTAGCAAATCTCCCGCGATGAAGTTAACTCCAAGGGCCTTTCACTCACTCACACCACAGACAGGTGGATGGTCTTTCTGTCTTCTACCGACTCCTCTCCGGCCTAGATCCCCCCCAGCTCTCTCTGTGCTCTGTCCCCCAAATATTCCTACAGGTCGCTCAAGATCTGCCTGCAACCCTCTAATGGTTAAACTGCCAAAATCAAGACTCTCTGCTCACCTTCACTCTTTCATTCCTCTTTTTTCCCACCACTGGAACAAACTCCCTTCAATCCCACTCCTTCCTCCAGGTCTTTAAAACAGATGTTCACCACCATCTCTTATGTTCCCCCATCCAAAACCTTGATCTTTTCTACCCCCGCTAATTCACCCCAGATCCACTTTTTTGAAATACCAACTTCTTTCCTGGAAGTCCTAGCAGTGTCCATGTGATTTATACCTCTCCCTCCCACAGATCTCCCGATGTCCCTGCTCTGAAATGTTGCGTTTGTGTGCTTCCCCCTCTCTCCCCATCTTGTGTTCCGTTCCCCTTATTATATGTTTTATGTGTCTGTTTGATTTTTTGTGTGATTAATGTTAGCTCTTTCACGAGTCTCGATCTTGTATACAAAAAAACAAAACAAAATCTACTCTGCTGGTGTTAACTGCTTTTGGTGTGTCGCCCAATGTACATCAGAAAGAAATGAGTAAAAAGATTGCAAAATACAGCAGAAATGAAACCATCACAGCAAAGCTGTCCATGACTGCTTCAGTTACACTGCCCCCTTCATCCAACCTGTGATGCTTGGAGTTGATTGGTCTAAGACTAAGTGATATTCTTGCATTGGTTTACTTCCGATGTGCTGTGGTAATTTGTTGTTTCTTATAAAATCCTTGTTTTCAAATAAACTATGCACAAACTCTTGCATGAGCCTTGGTCATTGTAGGAAAACCGGCAAGATGGCATCATACTAAGATACGCAATTTGGTGTCTGTCTGTCTGACAGCGATATATTCCATCCATACTTATCCAATATCAACCAAACTTGACAGCAGGACTAAGGTTCACACAATGGAGGTTGTAGTGACTTCATTTCCCACACCTCCCCTCAGGGGGTTTTCCACCATGGACAAAATCCATGTTAAGCTGTATATATCCGTGTTAAGATAGATTATCGTGGCATTGTTTTCAAGGCCGCTTCTAATAACAAAAGTAATAACAACACTAATTATAATAGCATACTATTAATGTTATTACAAATCAATATTAATCCTAATAATATCCCCTCTCCCTCCCCAAGGGGCTTTTCCTCCTTGGACAAATTCTGTGTTAATGTGAATAAATAGCTTATCATGGAATTTTGTGGGTGCACAGAATTTGGGGGCACATGGAATTTTGTGGGTGCACAGAATTTGGGGGCACATGGAATTTTGTGGGTTCAAATGCCTAAAATTATCCTATAATGTTCAATTCTATAATGTATCCTATAATGTTCTTGTCACATCCACCTCTTTGCCGCACCTGGAACGTAGTTCTGGGGAGCTTATGTGATGGCGCGTCGTCCGTCCGTCAGTCTGTAAACACTTGCAACATCTCTGAAACTGCTGATGGGATTGTTATTAAACTTGGCACAAATTATATTTTGTATGTTGCAATTTATGTTCTTTCACGGAATTAAAAAAAAATCGGGGTGTAAGGGGATCTACTGGGGGTCAAATTGAATCCAGGTTTGAACCCCCAAAATAGGTATTTGCTTTCTTCTTAGAAACTACACAACTAGAAACTACACATGATATTTGAGACCACAACGTTCCATTCATCACCTGTGACGTATCAATGTTCGTTTGTCGCATTAAAAAAATCATGGTCTAAGGTGGTCTACGGGGGGTTGCCCCCCAAAAATAGATATTTGCTTTCTTCTCAGAAACTACACATACAATTCCGATTAAACTTGACCACAACGTTCCGTTCATCACTCGTGACGTACCAACGTTTGTTCACAGCATTAAAAAAAATCAAGGTGTAAGGCCTTCTCCTACCTTCTCCTACCCATTAGCTATTATGTCCAGGTATGTTGTTACTGCCCAGAAAAGTTCTCAGTCAATGACAAAGTGGAGTATAGTCTTGATGTATAGAGCAGGGGTTCCCACCCTTTTCCTCAGTGTGACCACATTCAGCCAGCTCATAATTCTTGCAACCCCAACATCATGCACGGACAAGATCAATCATTCACCTGTCAAAACAAGAGAGTCCATAGAACACCCCACGCAGTGTTGAGAAAAAGGATATTGATATTTCCAGTGTTGAGAAAAAGGACAGAACAAGGACACGAGCACGATCGATATTTCCTTCGTGTTGCAATTTTGGCTGAATCTCGATATTCCCCCGCCAGAGAGTGCAAGTGACAATTTTGAGTGGTCGAGGTGGCGTAAAATGGCGTAATATTTTGGCCAAGTACTGTTAAACTGGAGATTTTTTGAAGTGGCAAGAAGGTAATTTGTATCCTATAATGCTCAAGCATATAATTCAATTGAAATAAAATGAACGTTTGAAAAGCTGTATGGGGGATGGGAGGGGAATACTTATTTTGGAAGTTTTCCGCTGTTGGTGGATGCACTGTCTTTTACACCACCTTATTTAACACGTTCGATCAGTTTGTCAATCCTGTTGTTTGTGTCATTTATGACATCCATAAAAACAGTAACTTTCCTGTTTGGCATGATTTTCAATTTTGTTTGACTGCCAGACAGGCAGGAAGACGAAGACAATTACTCCGCATGTGAGATCGGGATGAGATTCCTTACAATTTGGACACATTCAGAACCAAATTACTGCTGAACTGCAGGTTCATGTTTCGATTAATTGTCCGATTTGTGTTTAACTTGTTCAAAATATGACATTCAAATGAAAAGAAATAGTTCCTCTATCATAGACTGTTGTCAGTAGACAGACAGACAGAGTGAACCAATTGCTTCACCCCACTTTTTAAATACAAAATGGAAGCATTTGAAGTTGTTGCAGCAATTGTCTTTTTAATATAGTGTGATAATAAAAAAAACTATCTCCTTCATGAACCCATTCTTACCCAGTAGGCATAGCGCAAGGCAGGGTTAAGCAACTGGTTCGACCTTTCTGTTTGTCTATCAGTCTATTTCTATGATTGAGGAACTACTTCATCTCAATTGAATTTTATATTTTGAACACAGTAGAACGTGAATCGGAACACAAATCTGCAGTTTAGCAGTACTTTGGGTCTGAAATTGGCAAAATGCATGTTGTCTCGTCCCGAGCACACATGCACACTCGTGGTAAAGCAATTGCTTCAGTCTGTCTCCAAAGGTGAAGCCTGTTTGGCAGTCAAACAAAATTGCAAATCATTTCAAACAGGAAACTTACTGTTTTTAGGGACATCATAAAGGACACAAACAACAGGCATAAGGAACTAATATAACGTGTTAAATAAGGTGGTGTAAAAAACGATGCCTCATTTGCGGCAAACTTCCAAGAAACGTTTTTTTTTCCTTTTTTCTACAGCCTTTAAAACTTTTATATTATTTAATTCAATTACATACTGGTTGAACACTGAAGAACACAAATCGTCTTGTTTGCAAACCAAAAACCTCCAGTTCAGCATTACTTGGCCAAAGTTTTACGTTGTCTCGACCAATTAAATTTGCCGAGTGTTCTGAGAGCAGAGTTGGCAGAAGGTTCAACTCTTCATATGGTTGCTATTGAGCCTGTTATTCAAAGTTCACGAACAAAGCTAATATAGATCATGCTCAGAAACATAGGGCAACAGTTGACAAGGCCAGCTCCATGTCCTTGTTCTCAAGATTGCATGGGGTAAGGTGTTCTATGAACTCTCCAAGTTTTTATCTATTACTGTGACCACAATATTGGGAACTGCTGTAAAAGAGTAGTTAATAACTTCCAGCAGCAAGAATACAATGAATACTGTTGGAGGCAAAATGCCCCCAAATTTCAATGAGAAAAATATAGTGTGATGGTTCTGCACCGCTAGCACCGCATTTCACATTCACTTTATAAAATAAACCCCCAAATTGTTGAACTTTTCCCGATCTATCTGTGTCTGTCTTTTTGTCTATTGGTCTAGCACCATCCACACATAGTGTTAGCCTGGGAGATTATAATTCCCCAACTAATTGGCTCTAATCTGCAGATTCCGGTGTACAATAACGGTTGCTCGGCCGCATCCAATTAAGATCCTAAGATAAGCTCAGTGCGTAACTGAGGGTGCGAGACCCGGTTGGAAAACCACATGACTTCAGGTAAACGGTAATTATATGGAGGACCCTGATAGACTAATTGGCACTCGTAGTTGACTAACAACCCGCTGTGACACGGAGTTGTTCATGCTCGGTGGCCTGAGGCCTGGTAGTCTGAGGGAACCAAGGCTCCCCTCGTAAGTAAACTCAAAACCTGGACCGTAACAATATATATAAATGTTCATATTGCTCATCAGTGAGTTACAGATATCTAGAGATGGAAAAAGTCTGGGAATGCTTATGTTGGCATGAATGCAAATAGAGTACTGTGATGTACTGGTGTATGGGAAACAAATATTATATGGGGATTTTTTTCCTGGTTAAAAGCGGGGTTAAAATTTTTACCATTGAATTCAGTGTCGGATGTTACTTTTTCATAACCATTAACCCATTACTTTCCAGAACACATCCCAAAGGGCAAAGCTTGTCGAGCCAAGTGTTTCTGTGACAGTCCTCATCTATTTATTATGTAGAATGCTTCTGTATTTAATGTCATGGGGCAAGCCTCGAAAATACAGAAAAAAACGAGAACGGCACTTCGTAAAGTGCATACTCCGCCAAGCTGAAAAGTTTACATTTTGTATCCTACTGATAGGCTGGATCTGCATTCAGACCTGAAAAAAAAATCGAATCAGCTATCGAATCAGCTTGTTCTTGTCATCTTCCCAACTCATACCACCAAGGCAGTGTTCTGGGCCCTGTGCTTTTTCTGGTCTTCATCAATGATCTCTCTGACTCTCTTGAAAACCCTCTCTATCTCTTTGCTGATGACTCCACTCTCTGCCGCTCCATTCCTCATCCCTCAGATCGGCAGTCTGCAGCCTCCTCACTCTCTGCAGACCTGGACAAAATCATAGACTGGTCAAACAAGTGGAACATGTCTCAATCCTGACAAATCTCACACTCTTACTATGTCTCTCCGAAAAGACCGACTTCAAAACCCTCCCATCTACTTTCTGAATAATCCTCTCCAAGAAGTTCTGTCACTCAAGCTTTTGGGTCTCACTATCTGCCATGATCTTTCCTGGGAAAACCACATTTCAAATCTGGCCTCCAAAGCCAGTCGCCGACTGGGCATCCTCCGTCGTGCGAAGTCCTTCCTTGGCACACCTGAGCTCCTCACCACATACAAGGCTTTCATCTGCAGCTCAATGGAATACTGCTCTCTCCTCTGGGCTGGTGCTCCTGCCTCACACCTAGCTCGTCTTCACGCTGTTGAAACCAAAGCGTTCAGAACCATTGGAATCTCCCGTGACGAAGCTAACTCCAAGGGCCTTTCACTCACTCACCGCAGGCAGGTTGGTGGTCTTTCCGTCTTCTACCGACTCCTCTCTGGCCTTGACCCCCCCAGCTCTCTCTGGGCTCTGTCCCCCAAATATTCCTACAGGTCGCACAAGATCTGCCTGCAACCCTCTTATGGTTAAACTGCCAAAATCAAGACTCTCTGCTCACCTTCACTCCTTCATTCCTCTTTTCTCCTACCTCTGGAACAAACTCCCTCACTCTCTTCAATCCCACTCCACCCTCCAGGTCTTTAAAACAGCTGTTCACCACCATCTCTTATCTTCCCCCATCCAAAACCTTGATCTTTTGTACCCCCACTAATTTCACCCCAAATCCACTTTTGTGAAATACCAACTTCTGTCCTGGAAGTCCTTGGTGTCCTTGTGTTTTATGCTTCTCCCCCCCCCCCCCCCCCTTCCCATGCCTCCTCCCCCCAGGCCCTCTCCCTCCCACACATCTCCCTACTCTCAAATGTAATGTTTGTGTGCTTCCCCTTCTCTCCCCATCTTGTCTTCTCCTTCTCTCCTTCTCTCTCCATCTCGGTCCGGTATTGAGAGGACGCAGGTGTCACATGCTCGCCGCTTCTTCGACCGGGCCACTGTCAGTTGCTTGCTTTTTTGGTGGTCGTGGGGATTTTTTGGCCATTGAGTCTGCCCTCTGCATAGCCCCGGCTCTGCTCCCTGCTTCGCCTGCCCGGCTCCTTCGCCTGCTCGCTGTTTCCTCGGGCACGCTCTCGTGGGTTGTGACCATCGCAGCGGTTTGGTGGCGGTTTCCCGCCGTGATCTAGATTTGTAGCGGCAGCGGTCGATTGCCGCTGCATTTGCCGCTTTGCCGTGATCAACCTTGGCCTCGTGATCGTCTCTTTGCTCCTGCCTGCCCTCTGCTTGGTCCCGGCTCTGCTCCTGGCTTCACCTACCTGGCTCCTTCGTTTCCTCGGGCCCGCTCCCGTGGGTTGGGACCATTGTTTCACCTCCTCAACCTTGGCCTCGTCTCGTCTCTCCACTCCTGCCTGGCATGGCTCTGCGGTACTCCGCCGCAAGGCTCCTTCTGCTCAATACCCGCTCCACCCCATCATGCATCTCTGCCATCAAATCAAATGGACTCCTCCGACGACCCAGGTACATTCACCGTGGCTCCGGTCGTAAGTTTGTATATTTGCAATCAGGTCACTCCATCCCCGTCCGCTGGTCGGCTCAGCGCACTCTCACTCTTCGTCCCAGCGCACCTGGTCACAGCAACGCACACAATCGCACCTCCTGCCTACGAACCCTGGCTAAATCACCTGAATTCATCCCTGCTGTTCAAAACAACATCAAGCTCACCCTGTTCAACACCCGGTCCCTCAACAACAAATGCCTCATCCTGAACGAATACATCCTGGATAACAAACTGGACTTTCTCTATCTCACCGAAACCTGGCAACAACCACTGTACTACTACACACTCAACCTCACCACACCCAATGGATATTCCTACGTCAATAAACCACGCTCGGGGGGCCGAGGTGGTGGAATTGCCGTTATCCACCGTCAAGACATCAGGACCAGCCTCATCCCCATCGCCTCATCCTCATCATTTGAACACCTGGCTTTTAAACTCTCTGGTCGCATGCAGTCAGTCATGGCTGTCGTCTACCGCCCTCCCAAACCACACCCATCATTCCTGTCTGACTTCTCCTACTTTCTGACCCAGCTATGTTCCCTCTCCCCCTCAATCCTCCTCCTTGGTGATTTCAATATCCACATGGACTCCACTGACTCCACAATAACCACTGACTTCACTGATTTACTCACCTGCTTTAACCTCACTGAACATGTCGACTTTCCTACCCATATCCATGGTCACATTTTGGACCTTGTCTGCTCCACTGGATTAAATTTGCACCATCTCTCTGGCTCCGACCTCACCCTCTCTGACCACTTAGCTATCACTATGACCATCAACATCCCCACCCCAACACCAAGACATTATCGCACTATCAACTTCCGTAAGCTAAACGCTCTTTCACCTACCTCATTCTCATCCACCCTCTCTGAAAAAATGTCCACTTCTCCCTTCGTTGACCTCCACACCCCTTCCGACCTCACTGACTACTACAACCACACTCTCTCCTCCTGCCTTGACCAGCTTGCGCCTGTAAAAACCAAAACAGTTTCTTTCACCCATTCTGCTCCCTGGTTTACCCCTGAACTCCGCCTGATGAAAACTCGTGCTCGCCAACTTGAAAGACTCCGCAATAAAACAGGTCTCACAGTTCACTCCCAAGCCGACAAGGACCGCCTACAAGGACCACCTACAACACTACAAAGATGCCCTCTCCCACGCCCGCTCCGCCTACTACTCTCAAATTATCCACTCTGGCTCCGGAAACCCAAAAGCACTCTTCTCGACAATAAACAAACTCCTCCGCCCCCTGAACACCACCACCCAGTCATTCACAGTAGACAACTGCATCTCCTTCCTCTCTTTCTTCCAACGCAAAATTGACAACATCTACAACAGCTTGACCACCGCTGCACCCGCTCCCCCCCCCAACCACCTGCCCCCCCCCTTGTCCTGCCATCCCCTGTCTCGGTTCTCCCCAATCTCCCCTACTGACCTCTCTGAACTCCTCATAGGAATGAAAACTGCCACCTGCACTCTTGACCCCATCCCCTCCAGCTTTGTCAAGGCCTCCCTCCCTGCTCTCTCTCCACTTATCATTGCAACAATAAACTCCTCCCTGTCTACAGGCATCGTCCCACCTTCCCTCAAAATTGCCGCTGTTACCCCCATTCTAAAAAAACCTGGTCTAAACCCTGACACCCTAAACAACTTCAGACCCATCTCAAACCTACCCTTTCTGTCAAAAGTTTTGGAACGCGCTGTAGCCACTCAACTCAAACATCACCTCTCTGCCAATAACCTGTATGAAACATTCCAATCTGGATTCCGCTCCAACCACAGTACTGAAACTGCTCTCCTCAAAATCACCAACGACCTTCTCCTCTCCTCTGACGCTGGCAACCTCAACATTCTCGTCCTCCTCGACCTCAGCGCTGCCTTTGACACCATCGATCACACCATCCTCCTCACCCGACTTGAATCCACCTTTAACGTTACCGGCACTGCCCTCTCTTGGATTAAATCATACCTCTCTGACAGATGCCAGTTCATCTCCATCAATAACTGCAAATCCCCCACTGCTCCCCTCCCCCAAGGTGTCCCCCAAGGTTCAGTTCTTGGCCCCCTCCTCTTCATCCTTTACCTGTCCCCCCTCGGTCACTTAATCCGCCGTCATGGTCTCCAATTCCACTGCCTCGCCGATGACATCCAGCTTTTCATCTCCACCAAGTCCGTCTCCACCGACACCCACTCTATCCTGACAAACTGCATCACTGAAATAAAATCCTGGCTTCAAATCAACTTCCTCAAGCTTAACTGTGATAAATCTGAAATAATCATCATTGGCCCCAAAACGCTCACAAAATCCACCCATAACTTTGCCCTCAACATCGACGGTATCCCAGTATCCACCTCCCCTCACATCCGGAATCTTGGCGTCATCTTTGACCAAACCCTCTCCTTTGACAAATACACTAAACAGATCACAAAGTCAGCCTACTTTCACCTGAAAAACATTGCCCGTCTCCGCTCATCCCTCTCCTCCACGGCTGCAGAAACACTCATCCACGCCTTCATCACCTCCCGTCTGGACTACTGCAATAGCCTCCTCTATGGTTCACCCTCAAAAATCACCAATAAACTCCAATACATTCAGAACTCCGCTGCCCGTCTACTCACCCATTCCCGGACCCGTGACCACATCACCCCCGTCCTTTACAAGCTTCACTGGCTCCCCATCCCCCAGAGAATCCAGTACAAAATCCTCCTCTTGACATACAAAGCCCTCCATAACCTGGCCCCATCCTACCTGGCTGACCTCCTCTCCAGACACACTCCCACCCGCAACCTCTGCTCTGCTGGTACCAACCTCCTGACCCCCTCCATCTGGACCAAATTCAGATCCTGGGGGGACAGGGCCTTCTCCATCGCTGCTCCCACCCTCTGGAACTCACTACCTCACACCATCAGAGACTCCTCCTCACTCACCACATTCAAAACATCACTAAAGACCCACCTGTTCAACACTGCATTCAACATTCAACCCATAGCATTTAACCCCTGGCTATCTCTTCTCCTTCTCCCTCCTTTTGCTTTAAATATTTCCCTATTGATTCTTGTCTTTTTGCAATTGTTGTTTTCATGTATTGTTATGCATTATGTTTTCCACTCTGTCAAAGCGCCTTTGGGCTTCTTGAAAAGCGCTATACAAAATAAATGAATTATTATTATTATTATTGCCTTCCGCTCCCTCTTTTTATATATTTTGTTTGTCTGGTTGATTTGTTTGTGAAATAAATGTTAGCTCTTTCACGAGCCTTGATTCAGTATACAAAAATATATATATATTTTTTTTAAATCATAACCCATCCTCAACCTTTTGAAATATCATGATAAATATATATATATATATCATTATTTGAAGAATCACTTTAAAATATCTCGTATCCGGATCCAGATCTTCATCAATATCCAATAATTTCGTCAATGGCACACACCTAACCTGTAACAACAAGATTTGACCGAATCCATCCATAACTTTTTGAGATATCCAGCTCACAGATGAACAGACTGCTCACCTGATACGTCCACCTTCAGTGACAGAGTCAAAAATCCCTTGAGATCTACTTACTAGTTGCGCAGTTGAAAGTTTATAACTCTTGACATCTAAGGAACTTGACGTACCGTAACTCTTCACTGAAATGTGAGGGTTGCTGCCTTATCCACACAGAAACATACTGTCTCTTGGCAATTGTCTGCCTTTCCCCTGTATGTCATTAATGCCAATGTGTGGTGCAATCTTTTCACTAATATAATTGTATTATTTAATGATTCACATCTTCTTTGGTCTTTTTCTAATCGGAGAATTGATATTTTTTGAATGACATGACTTCTGCACCTGTATAAAAAATAACAGAAAAAGGTATTGTGACATGATAGCTTTCTTTTGCAACGCCTGCAGACAACTCGATGCTGTGGTGCATCTTCAACAGAGCAACAGCTGTCATGTGCAGTTCCGCAGGGGACCAAACTTGGTCCGGTAATATTCCTGATTATGATCAATGATGCTGCCTTGACTACTGAGAAAAGATGGGATTTTTTTTTTTTTTTTTTTTTGTATACTGAATCGAGGCTCGTGAAAGAGCTAACATTTACTTCACAAACAAATCAACCAGACAACCAAAATATATAAAAAGAGGGAGTGGAAGACAAGATGGGGAGAGAAGGGGAAGCACACAAACACAACATTTGAGAGCAGGGAGATGTGTGGAAGGGAGAGGGCTTGGGAAGGAGGGGGGGGGGAGGGGGAGGGAGAAGTATAAAACACAAGGACACCAAGGACTTCCAGGACAGAAGTTGGTATTTCAAAAAAGTGGAATTGGGGTGAAATTAGCGGGGGTAGAAAAGATCAAGGTTTTGGATGGGGGAAGATAAGGGATGGTGGTGAACAGCTGTTTTAAAGACCTGGAGGGTGGAGTGGGATTGAAGAGAGTGAGGGAGTTTGTTCCAGAGGCAGGAGAAAAGAGGAATGAAGGAGTGAAGGTGAGCAGAGAGTCTTGATTTTGGCAGTTTAACCATAAGAGGGTTGCAGGCAGATCTTGTGCGACCTGTAGGAATATTTGCGGGACAGAGCCCAGAGAGAGCTGGGGGGGGGCAAGGCCAGAGAGGAGTCGGTAGAAGACGGAAAGACCACCAACCTGCCTGCGGTGAGTGAGTGAGAGGCCCTTGGAGTTAGCTTCATCGCGGGAGGTTCCAATGATTCTGAATGCTTTGGTTTCAACAGCGTGAAGACGAGCTAGGTGTGAGGCAGGAGCACCAGCCCAGAGGGGAGAGCAGTATTCCATTGAGCTGCGAATGAAAGCCTTGTAGGTGGTGAGGAGCTCAGGTGTGCCAAGGAAGGACTTCGCACGACAGAGGATGCCCAGTCGGCGACTGGCTTTGGAGGCCAGATTTGAAATGTGGTTTTCCCAGGAAAGATCATGGCAGATAGTGAGACCCAAAAGCTTGAGTGACAGAACTTCTTGGAGAGGATTATTCAGAAAGTGGATGGGAGGGTTGTCCAGTCGGTCTTTTCGGAGAGACATCGTAAGAGTGTGAGATTTGTCAGGATTGAAAGACATGTTCCACTTGTTTGCCCAGTCTGTGATTTTGTCCAGGTCTGCAGAGAGTGAGGAGGCTGCAGACTGCCGATCTGAGGGATGAAGAATGGAGCGACAGAGAGTAGAGTCATCAGCAAAGAGATAGAGAGGATTTTCAAGAGAGTCAGTGTTGACGACCTTACCATCGCTGAAGTTGTCCACAAATCACATACCAGTCATTTACAGGCTCATGTGGATGCTCTTTCGGAGTGGAGCTGTTTGAATGCAATGAAACCAAAAGCTGAAAAATGCAAAGTAATGCATGTCAGTTTTCTACGCAATGGTTCCCCTCCCCCCTTGATTACCATGGGAAATGAAGTTCTTGAATCTGTGTCGACACTTTGCCTCCTTGGTGTTACCATCCAGTCGAACCTGAAGTGGGATGCGCAGGTCGAGCAAGTCATCAAGCGCGCATCCCGCCGCCTCTACATTTTGTGCAAATTGAAGAGTAACGGTGTTTCAGACAGAGATCTTGTGTTCATCCACACAGTGTATATTCGCACTTTGATGGAATTCTGTGCACCGGTTTGGAGTAGTGGCCTGACAGTACAGCAGTCTGATAGCATAGAGAGAGTGCAGCGAAGAGCTCTTAGGATTATCGTGTACCCTGATCAACATCATTACGAGGAACTCCTTAGCAGCTTCGGCATTCCTTCCCTGGCTACGTGAAGAAATGATATCCTCATCAACTTCGCAAAATCGATCCTGGCTTCCTTGCGACATCGTGATCTGCTCCCAGCTGAATGGCAAATCCTCTCTTGAACTGGACTCAGAAATTCTCACCACATACACATTCCTCAATCAAGAACTCAGCGATTAGAACAATCTCGTGTCCTTGCTGTAGTGAAACTGTTCAACGTCCAGTTTAAACATGATTAATGTATTTTAATCTTTTAAATGATTTTTTTTCTGTTTGTTTTGAATTTCTTCATTTCTTCAATAATTTCGAAAGATTTCAACTTTTATTACCAGCATGTGGAATTTAATACAAAGTAAATATATTTATCCTGTATTATTGAAATAAAATGCATAATTTGTGGAGCATGATTAATGTATTTTAACTTTTAAAATTAATTTATTTTGTTTTGTTTTGTTGATTTTCCGAATTTCTGTAATAATCTCGAAAGATTTTAATTTTTATTAACAGCATGTGTAATTTAATACAAAGTAAATATATTTATCCTGTATTATTGAAATAAAATGCATAATTTGGGGGGCATGATTAATGTATTTTAACTTTTAAAATTAATTTATTTTGTTTTGTTTTGTTGATTTTCCGAATTTCTGTAATAATCTCGAAAGATTTTAATTTTTATTACCAGCATGTGCTATTTGACACAAAGTAAATACATTTTTCCTGTATTATTGAAATAAAATGCATAATTTGGGGAGCATGATTAATGTATTTTAACTTTCTAAATTAATTTATTTTGTTTTGTTTTGTTGATTTTCCGAATTTCTGTAATAATCTCGAAAGATTAAAATTTTTATTAACAGCATGTGCTATTTGACACAAAGTAAATACATTTTTTCCTGTATTATTGAAATAAAATGCATAATCTGGGGAGCATGATTAATGTATTTTAACTTTCTAAATTAATTTATTTTGTTTTGATTCGTTGATTTTCCGAATTTCTGTAACAATCTCGAAAGATTAAAATTTTTATTAACAGCATGTGCTATTTGACACAAAGTAAATACATTTTTCCTGTATTATTGAAATAAAATGCATAATTTGGGGAGCATGATTAATGTATTTTAACTTTCTAAATTAATTTATTTTGTTTTGTTTTGTTGATTTTCCGAATTTCTGTAATAATCTCGAAAGATTTAAATTTTTATTAACAGCATGCGCTATTTGACACAAAGTAAATGCATTTTTCCTGTATTATTGAAATAAAATGCATAATTTGGGGAGCATGATTAATGTATTTTAACTTTATAAATTAATTTATTTTGTTTTGTTTTGTTGATTTTCCGAATTTCTGTAATAATCTCGAAAGATTTTAATTTTTATTAACAGCATGTGCTATTTGACACAAAGAAAATACATTTTTCCTGTATTATTGAAATAAAATGCATAATTTGGGGAGCATGATTAATGTATTTTAACTTTCTAAATTAATTTATTTTGTTTTGTTTTGTTGATTTTCCGAATTTCTGTAATAATCTCGAAAGATTTTAATTTTTATTAACAGCATGTGCTATTTGACACAAAGTAAATACATTTCTTCCTGTATTATTGAAATAAAATGCATAATTTGGGGAGCATGATTAATGTATTTTAACTTTCTAAATTAATTTATTTTGTTTTGTTTTGTTGATTTTCCGAATTTCTGTAATAATCTCGAAAGATTAAAATTTTTATTAACAGCATGTGCTATTCGACACAAAGTAAATACATTTTTCCTGTATTATTGAAATAAAATGTATAATTTGGGGAGCATGATTAATGTATTTAAATTTTCTAAATTAATTTATTTTGTTTTGTTTTGTTGATTTTCCGAATTTCTGTAATAATCTCGAAAGATTTAAATTTTTATTAACAGCATGCGCTATTTGACACAAAGTAAATGCATTTTTCCTGTATTATTGAAATAAAATGCATAATTTGGGGAGCATGATTAATGTATTTTAACTTTATAAATTAATTTATTTTGTTTTGTTTTGTTGATTTTCCGAATTTCTGTAATAATCTCGAAAGATTTTAATTTTTATTAACAGCATGTGCTATTTGACACAAAGAAAATACATTTTTCCTGTATTATTGAAGTAAAATGCATAATTTGGGGAGCATGATTAATGTATTTTAACTTTCTAAATTAATTTATTTTGTTTTGTTTTGTTGATTTTCCGAATTTCTGTAATAATCTCGAAAGATTTAAATTTTTATTAACAGCATGTGCTTTTCGACACAAAGTAAATACATTTTTCATGTATTATTGAAATAAAATGCATAATTTGGAAAGCATGATTAATGTATTTTAACTTTATAAATTAATTTATTTTGTTTTGTTTTGTTGATTTCCCGAATTTCTGTAATAATCTCGAAAGATTTTAATTTTTATTAACAGCATGTGCTATTTGACACAAAGAAAATACATTTTTCCTATATTATTGAAATAAAATGCATAATTTGGGGAGCATGATTAATGTATTTTAACTTTCTAAATTAATTTATTTTGTTTTGTTTTGTTGATTTTCCGAATTTCTGTAATAATCTCGAAAGATTTTAATTTTTATTAACAGCATGTGCTATTTGACACAAAGTAAATACATTTTTTCCTGTATTATTGAAATCAAATGCATAATTTGGGGAGCATGATTAATGTATTTTAACTTTCTAAATTAATTTATTTTGTTTTGTTTTGTTGATTTTCCGAATTTCTGTAATAATCTCGAAAGATTAAAATTTTTATTAACAGCATGTGCTATTTGACACAAAGTAAATACATTTTTCCTGTATTATTGAAATCAAATGCATAATTTGGGGAGCATGATTAATGTATTTTAACTTTCTAAATTAATTTATTTTGTTTTGTTTTGTTGATTTTCCGAATTTCTGTAATAATCTCGAAAGATTTAAATTTTTATAAACAGCATGTGCTATTTGACACAAAGTAAATACATTTTTTCCTGTATTATTGAAATAAAATGCATAATCTGGGGAGCATGATTAATGTATTTTAACTTTCTAAATTAATTTATTTTGTTTTGATTCGTTGATTTTCCGAATTTCTGTAACAATCTCGAAAGATTTTAATTTTTATTAACAGCATGTGCTATTTGACACAAAGTAAATACATTTTTCCTGTATTATTGAAATAAAATGCATAATTTGGGGAGCATGATTAATGTATTTTAACTTTCTAAATTAATTTATTTTGTTTTGTTTTGTTGATTTTCCGAATTTCTGTAATAATCTCGAAAGATTTAAAAATTTTATTAACAGCATGCGCTATTTGACACAAAGTAAATGCATTTTTCCTGTATTATTGAAATAAAATGCATAATTTGGGGAGCATGATTAATGTATTTTAACTTTATAAATTAATTTATTTTGTTTTGTTTTGTTGATTTTCCGAATTTCTGTAATAATCTCGAAAGATTTTAATTTTTATTAACAGCATGTGCTATTTGACACAAAGAAAATACATTTTTCCTGTATTATTGAAATAAAATGCATAATTTGGGGAGCATGATTAATGTATTTTAACTTTCTAAATTAATTTATTTTGTTTTGTTTTGTTGATTTTCCGAATTTCTGTAATAATCTCGAAAGATTTTAATTTTTATTAACAGCATGTGCTATTTGACACAAAGTAAATACATTTCTTCCTGTATTATTGAAATAAAATGCATAATTTGGGGAGCATGATTAATGTATTTTAACTTTCTAAATTAATTTATTTTGTTTTGTTTTGTTGATTTTCCGAATTTCTGTAATAATCTCGAAAGATTAAAATTTTTATTAACAGCATGTGCTATTCGACACAAAGTAAATACATTTTTCCTGTATTATTGAAATAAAATGCATAATTTGGGGAGCATGATTAATGTATTTAAATTTTCTAAATTAATTTATTTTGTTTTGTTTTGTTGATTTTCCGAATTTCTGTAATAATCTCGAAAGATTTAAATTTTTATTAACAGCATGCGCTATTTGACACAAAGTAAATGCATTTTTCCTGTATTATTGAAATAAAATGCATAATTTGGGGAGCATGATTAATGTATTTTAACGTTATAAATTAATTTATTTTGTTTTGTTTTGTTGATTTTCCGAATTTCTGTAATAATCTCGAAAGATTTTAATTTTTATTAACAGCATGTGCTATTTGACACAAAGAAAATACATTTTTCCTGTATTATTGAAGTAAAATGCATAATTTGGGGAGCATGATTAATGTATTTTAACTTTCTAAATTAATTTATTTTGTTTTGTTTTGTTGATTTTCCGAATTTCTGTAATAATCTCGAAAGATTTAAATTTTTATTAACAGCATGTGCTTTTCGACACAAAGTAAATACATTTTTCATGTATTATTGAAATAAAATGCATAATTTGGAAAGCATGATTAATGTATTTTAACTTTATAAATTAATTTATTTTGTTTTGTTTTGTTGATTTTCCGAATTTCTGTAATAATCTCGAAAGATTTTAATTTTTATTAACAGCATGTGCTATTTGACACAAAGAAAATACATTTTTCCTATATTATTGAAATAAAATGCATAATTTGGGGAGCATGATTAATGTATTTTAACTTTCTAAATTAATTTATTTTGTTTTGTTTTGTTGATTTTCCGAATTTCTGTAATAATCTCGAAAGATTTTAATTTTTATTAACAGCATGTGCTATTTGACACAAAGTAAATACATTTTTTCCTGTATTATTGAAATAAAATGCATAATTTGGGGAGCATGATTAATGTATTTTAACTTTCTAAATTAATTTATTTTGTTTTGTTTTGTTGATTTTCCGAATTTCTGTAATAATCTCGAAAGATTAAAATTTTTATTAACAGCATGTGCTATTTGACACAAAGTAAATACATTTTTCCTGTATTATTGAAATAAAATGCATAATTTGGGGAGCATGATTAATGTATTTTAATTTTCTAAATTAATTTATTTTGTTTTCTTTTGTTGATTTTCCGAATTTCTGTAATAATCTCGAAAGATTAAAATTTTTATTAACAGCATGTGCTATTTGACACAAAGTAAATACATTTTTCCTGTATTATTGAAATCAAATGCATAATTTGGGGAGCATGATTAATGTATTTTAACTTTCTAAATTAATTAATTTTGTTTTGTTTTGTTGATTTTCCGAATTTCTGTAATAATCTCGAAAGATTAAAATTTTTATTAACAGCATGTGCTATTTGACACAAAGTAAATACATTTTTCCTGCATAATTGAAATAAGACGCGTAATTTGAAATACTCTGATTAATTGATTGAATATTTAATTTTTGTAATGTTATATATTTTACCATTTTTAAGTCAGCGTCGGCTATTTAATACAAATATTTAGATATTTTGAACATAATTATTGACATTTAGTGTAGCAGCATAGCAAACCTGTTGTGCATTTTGTGATACAAGCACCAAATTTGGCACAAATGTACATTAATATGTTGCGAACATTTTCAGATATTGGGCCACTTGAAATTCCGTAATTTTTTTTTTCAAATTTTTTCAAATTTCGTAATTTCAAATTTTTCGGGTGACACCGTCACAATTTCGGTCTTCGAGGCCGGCCGATATAGTGGGGCGGCTTAGCCCAAATATTCAAAAGAATTGTGCATTTTGTGATACAAGCACCAAATTTGGCACAAATGTACATTAATATGTTGCGAACATTGTGTGGTCAGCAATGAAGACGAGAGTCTGAATTACATGTATGCAAAAGACCTTGTGAACCAGTGAAGCAAATACACGGGTAAGCATGAATTAAATCTAGGGCATGATATAATTTCCATGATGTTTACCTCTACACTCAATGGTGGAAGGAGGTAATGTTTTGATCCCAGCTTGTCTGTATGTCTGTTTGTCTGTTAGTCCACAAAATTCCAGACAAAGCTTGTAGTAGTGGTAGTTGTAGTGGTAGTGGTGATAACAGAAATTGTTATATAGAACTGAACTTATATTATTATTATATGCAGAAAATAACTTCATTTCTATATGCCCTGCAGTGGACAGGTTAATTGGGTTATGCACTGAAGGGGTCACCCTGGTGTGCACTGCTGTGTTCTGCCTCACTGAGTTGTTCAGGTATGATGTACTCAGCACAAGCTTCCGGTCGGCCCGGAGTTGGGGGTGCGGGGCCTGTCACGGAACGTCAAAACAAACGGCCTGCCGGGGCCGCCCAAAAGTCGGGCGTGAGGGGCGCGTCCACTAATGGAACGCCTCTCGCTTCCCAGATCGAGGGCCACGTGGTCAGGAGAACCTCGTCCCTTCCGGTCACACTTTGCCTATCGGCCGGCCTCGAAGACCGAAATTGTGACGGTGTCACCCGAAAAATTTGAAATTACGAAATTTGAAAAAATTTGAAAAAAAAAATTACGGAATTTCAAGTGGCCCAATATCTGAAAATGTTCGCAACATATTAATGTACATTTGTGCCAAATTTGGTGCTTGTATCACAAAATGCACAATTCTTTTGAATATTTGGGCTAAGCCGCCCCACTAATTCATATATTGACCGAAGCATTTCAATCTTTCAAATGAATTTTTTCTCTTTTGATTGATTCACCAATGCAAACAGATAATTGATTTATTTTTCTGTCTGTATAATGTATTTGTTATTATGTGAAATTATTTATATTGTAAACTTCAGATTCTTAATCCTTGGTCTACAGTCATGTACATTTTTAATTTTTTTATTTTATTCTAATAAAACCGAATTGATTGATTGATTGATTGATTGGTTGGCCATTCATGACCCACTGTAATGAAAGAATCTTTAAATTTCATTTTGTTATTTTTAAGAGAGATTAAAAACTCAGGGAGGAGCTCATATACATATCATGAAAAGACAAGGACATTAAAAGAATGAACAAATTCATTCATTCATATGAGAGGACCCCAGCCTGATGAGCTTTGTGCTCAGACAGAAAGTTGAAATTATCAGTTTACTCGAACATAATTTTTTTTTACATTTGTGGTCTTCGTCACTCCTAATTTTGGAAGTGTCTTTCTGGGACAGCATGCAGGAAGATCTCCAAAAAAATTTTGGTGTACAAAGTCGAGGGTTGTGGAGTGGGACAATGTTGAGGGAGACTTGGAGAAATAAGGAACGTGGAGAAGAATAATGGCTAGGGGAGGACACACAGGTTGGACAAGATGGGTACAGCCGCAAACTCTCAGGAAGGAAAAACTGGAAAAACTGGGGGAGGGGGCGGGGGGGGGGGGGGTGGTTAAAAATTGTACAAAATATCATGGTTTTGGATGGGGGATAATCTGAGATGGTGGTGAAGAGCTGTTGTGAAGACCTGGAAGGAAGAGTGAGACTTAAGAGAATGTGGAAGTTGGTTCCACAGGCAGGAAAAAAAAAAACGAGGAACCAATGACTGGGGGTGAGCAGTGATTTTGGATTTTTACCAGAACGAGGTTAATGGGCAGACTGCATGCTTCCTGTAGAAACATGGGGGGAGGGGAGGAGGGAAGGAGCAGAGCACAGAAGTAACAGATGGTGCAAAATTAGAAAGGAAGCAGTAGAAGACAGAGAGACCATTGACCACTGAACTGTTTGGGATGTGAAAGTGATAGGCCCACAGACTCACCCACAGACTTTATCGCCAGAGATTCCAATGATCTTTAATAAGGATCCATAATGATCTTTAAGATCTTTTATAAGGCCTTGGTTTTCACAGCGTCAACCTGAGCAAGCGATGAGGCAGGGACACCAGACCGTAGGGGAGCAGTACGCCATCAACCTGCAGATGAAGGCCTTGCAGGTGGATAACATTTCAGGTGTGCCAAGGAAGGACTTTGCATGATGGAGGATGCCCAGTCAGCGACTCACTCTGAAGGCCAACTTAGAAGTGTGGTTTGCCAAAGAAAGATCATGGTTGCGAGTACGACCCAGGAGTTTGAGTGACTGAACGTATTCAAGAGGATTGCTGAGAAAATATATGGGAAGGTTTGCTAGATGGTCTTTTCAGAGAGAGAGTGCGTGAGAGTGTGAGATTTGTCAGGATTGAAAGTCACATTCCAAGTGTTTGACCAGCTCTTGATTCTGTCAAGATCTGCAGAGATGAAAGAGGCCTGCCTATCTGCAGGATGTTATGCCAGAGGGTAGAGTCATCAGCAAAGAGATAAAGATGATTTTCCAGAGGGTTAGAAAGATTGTTAATGAAGATTAGGAATAGGACTGGGCCCAGAAAACTGTGTTGGAGCACTTCCCCATTGACGAGAGACGAGAGGATTTTGTTGAGAGCCACACATTGGCTGTGAGAGCAGAGGAAGTCAGTAAGCCATGCGTGGAGTTGGCTTTGTACGGCATTCATGTTTTAGCGTTCGTGCAGGTTTTCTGTATGACAGTAACTTTGTTATACAGTTTAATAATGCATTCAGTACACTTACTAAAGCCCTCTTTACATCACCTCCGCTAAATGGCTCATTGCTCAGAATCGACTTTGACAAGACATAAATTGCCTTACAGCAACAATGTGACATTCAATCCTTCAAAATCAAAAATGAAACTTAACATTATGTTCTTGAAAAGCTTAATAATCCTTTATGAAAATTATTACTTGCAAAATCGAAGATTTCTCAAGTATATTGCTCGGTTGCGTTTGTGGTTCTGTCTGTCTGTCTGTCTGTCTGTTTGTCACTGGCCTACAGGTCACAATTCAAAACCGATCGTCACCAAAATTCACCAAGTTGTATAGGTCGTCCCAATTGAGAAGGCTATTGATTTTGAGGTCAAAGGTCATCTGGAGGTCAAATTTCTAAAATCGCCATTTAAAATCCGATTGACTTGAAAATTGAATAGCATTTGTATATTGAGTCACTAAATTGGGACATGAAGTATTTTTGAGGTCAACTCAAGGTCAAATTTTAAAAATCATCAATTTTCATCTGAAAAGCCGTCAATTTTAAACCGATTGACTTGAAAATTGAACGGCATCTGCATATAGTCACTAAATTGGGAAACCATCTATTTTTGAGGTCAAAGGTCAACTGAAGGTCAAACTTCCAAAATCATAAATTTTCACCTGAAAAAAACCATCAATTTTCATCCGATTGACTTGAAAATTGAACAGCATTTGTGTATTGCCTCACTGAATTGGGAAACCAACTATTTGTGAGGTCAAACGGTCAAAGGTCAACTCAAGGTCAACCTTCCAAAATCATCATGGTGGATATTATGGTCGATGATATAAATATAATACGTGCAAGTGAACAAGCATACATCATAATTTTAAGATTACCAAACACATTTAATTTTAGTATTTCGTTCAATGCACTATTATTTTCAAAACACTCTGCATATATGCATATATATAAATAAATATAAATATATATACATATATATATCACTAAATATAAACAAATAAATATAAATAAAGATATATATATATATGTATATATATATATATATATATATGTATATATATATATTGTTGCGGATATGAGGATTGTGTTTTCAGATACGACTTTGATGGTATGGTGGGCCGAGCGGGATGGCCGCCGTATCCGTACAAGTTACCCGATTGTACTCGAACGTCGACGAAGCCGCGCTATGCTGGCTCAATTAGAAAAAGAAGACACCCGGCTGGATTATAATGACACAATACGACACCAGGGGTTCAGTTCTCAAGACCTCCGGAGGAGGTTATATTAAGGCGGAAAAGGTTAGATTACAGGGACAAGAGGGAAACATAGGAAGGTGGGCACTTAGACACAACCTTATATTAACCCTAGACAGACCACAAATAAACGGGACAAGGCTCACTCACACGGGGTTTGATGGCCAGGAAAGCGGCAGTCGATGGCTCAGGTGCACCTGGCTCAGGGACAGAATCGCGTACGGTGGTGTCCAGCAGATGCGGGGAGGTCGCTCAGCGCTCGTGGGTCGCGACTTTGGTGGAGATGCCGGGGAGGTCGCTCAGCGCTCGGGAGGGTGGCGTCTTGTCCTTCCAAGCTCGGGGCGCATCTCACGTCACGTCCGGCGCGGGGCCGCGTATATCCGGCGGGGAGTCACGCCCTCGCTCGTTAGCTCCGCCCCATATGGCATCGGCCCATGGCTTCTCATTGGGTGCGGGGGTTACCGGCTCCGCCCTTGACGAGGGGCCGACAGGGAGCCCCCTTCTGGGTAACCCCGTCGAGCACATGTTCAATGGCGGCCAACCGAGCCGGAGTGAGGACGCAAAGCCGCTGTTGTTGTGGTTGTTGTTGGAGCTTGAGATGATGGGAAGAGATGCGGGGAGGTATGGGAAGGTCCTAAACTCCTACTGGTGCCATATCATCACATTCTGGTGCAACGAAGAGTCATAATTAATGGAAACAAGTCCTTAACTGACATAGATTAAGAATAACTAGCAAGATGTCCTATAATTGTCTACGTGTGGTGCGGGGGACCTGGGCACGACATTTAATGGGGGAATGAAGGGGAAGATCGGCTCTAATGGGTGTTGTTTACAGACAATGGGACTAGGGAATGGGGTAAGGGGAGAGTTGGGGAGTATCGGAGAAGATAGGGGAATATTTACAAGCGGATATGGAGGTCAAATTCCATATTCGCAACATTGCACCCTTCTCTACCCTCGGGGCGTCCCGACCCGATAAATTTTTACCTACTTTAGTGTGGCACGCAATGTAGTTCCCTCTACTATTAACTCTACCCTGAGTGCGACAGTTTTATAGATATTCACAAATGAGTAAATATGTCCCCCTGCGACGTTGCACCCTTCTCCTCACAGAAACACACCCACAGGATAACCGCATCCGGAAAGAATTCTCAAACTAAACATACAGCCGGTAGGGAGCATTATTTACAAGACTACGCTGATATTTACACTACGATCCAGGACCTGTCTTTGGAGGAACACATGCAGATGTTATGCATAGAGAGAGCGCGCTTGCCAACATCGATACACCAACCCACGAGTGCTCTGTGGCCGACGGCCTTTAATAACGTGCAGAGCACCCTTTCCGAGCATCAACAGCACCACCCCACCACCAATCGGTGCAGTCACCATTGTTCAATGAAATAAAAATAACTTCAACAACCCCTAACCCTGCAGGTGTCTCTTGCTCTTCTTGTGGTGCACTTGGTGGTGTTAAAAGTGGTTCACCTGTATGGCATAGGTGCCACGTTGACCCATAGGTCCATCCCCGGGTGGTGCTTGGCCGCAAACGAACTGCGGTCCATTGTGGGTGGCCACAAACATTGCGGTCCATATGGTGTACCGATCCAGGCAGCGAACAGCGAAAGTGCAGGCCCACAACTGCGCAGCCAGCACCTCTCTCTCCTCTCTCTCTACCCCAAAGCCAGATCCTCGGAGGTGGGAGACAAAAGAAGCAGACAAGTGAGTAAGGTGGTAAGGGCGCAAAAGTGCACGCAATGTAAGGTAATGCACACTGGGGGCACATGGGAACCAGGTGAGACAGGTACGTTCCTATCGTACGCCCCCCCCCCCCACCAGGTAACCTACATGGCCCCTCCCTTACCCCTTACTGCATCCACACAACACAACACTACTCATAAACATCTACTTTACAAATCAACAAACATCCCTACTGTCTTCCCCGTTCCTCCCATATACCAAATTCGTCTTCTCTCCCTCCTAACCAATCAAATTTGCCATTTTCAACTCAACATCAAAATTTGCCATCACCAATTCATCATCAGTCCCTCCTAGGGAGGGAGAGATGGAATCACCCCAATGTCTCATCCACGTCGTGATGCGTCTCACAAATCCAACAGCAATTCTCATTTCTGCAACACAAACAAAGAAAACACAGGTGTGGAGTCATCATCATCACCACAGGTAAGTGGCTGCGTATGGTGCGACAGGTTCATCAATCCTAACTATCTCCTAAATGACTTTAACAACTTTACACTACCCGGGGGCTTTCTCCGGCCAAACCATTGGCCCTCTTACACTATGGGTTCTAAAAACCAATTCCCATTGGCCAAACTGTGGTGCTCTTCAATTTGGGGTCTCACTCCCCCGATTCATCTCCCGGTGCCCTCGTACAATTTCTGGGCTGCGACGTGTACCTCTCCCAGTGGGTCTACCCACCTGCACACCTCCACCGCTGCAGTTGCCTCCGAGCTTACCTGCTCCTTACCCTAACCTAACTACCAGGGGAAGGCCCTCTGGCTCTCTCCCCACTCCGTGCCCTCTCTGGCACTGGGCTGCCCGATCCACACCCGGGATCCTCAGGCACCCACTCACAACTACCGGCTCCCAGAGCCCACCTGCGGCCTCACCTGGCCGACATCCTCACAGTGGTGGAGTGCCCAACCAACTACACACACTAACAGGCTACACGCCCAGCCATTTCCACAACACTAATGCACCCATTCACAACACCATTCTGCAACCGCACCACAAATGCCAATATCCAACCACAATTTACCTGCACCCTCTACCTAACACTTACACTACCCGCCCCGGGTGCTCGTGAAAGGGGTCCACTCTTCCCCCATCCACACCTTCGCACCATGCACACCACTCCGTACCACTCACTCCAACTCTCTCCACACACCTGTACCTGCACACCTGTGCTCTCACACCTGGTGCCACCTGCACCCTTCTCTCCCCAAGCGCATTCGCGCTGATCCACACACTCACTACTCATACACTGCTCCACACACCTGTCCAGTTGCACACCTGTGCAATCACACCTGTTCAATTCTCACAAACACGGCATCATCTCAGCTAACTACTCCCTTCTGAAACTTGCGCTTCCCAGTCGTCCCTTTAAACTATTGCGCTCCCTCGTCATTATCATCCATACTAATCTACCTGCGTCCCCACTACAGGTATCAGTCACTAACTAAACTTAACGTTACCTAATGTCAATCTTCGCTAGATCCCTATCAATATAACCTAACCCACCCGGGCTAGTTTTCACTGCCATACACCCCATAAACTATTGCTCCTTTGCCCCCACCATGGGAAGGATGGTGGATTTGCCATCCCACCACATCGGGGGTCTCTCACTACCAATTTTGCACATCAAATTTCAACAAATCAAAAATTTGGCCAATCACTGCCCATCATCTGCCAATCACTACTGCCAATCCTTGGCCAATCATCAAATTTTGCTTTTCTCTAATTTTGGGTCCAAAACACTAACCTCATCACCCAGTCTACTCACTAATACCTCTCGGTGCGCCAATCCCTGTCCAAAGCCCGGCTTCGTAAAGCCAAGCAATGGATGCTGGTTGTTTTGTGCCAGCGGCTGGGTGCGTCCCGCATTCGGTGCAGGGAAGGAGGTTTACCCGGGCCGAGATCCCACGCACCACCTCGGCGTGGAGCCATCCAATGTCCCGATCTCGACCTGCCGGCACGTCTCAACAAAACGTGGTCGCCATGACGACCCTTCCTATCCAGCCGCCCGCTCCGCCTAGTGGAATCCGGACGCGGCCGTTCAAAGCGAGGCCCAGCACGCACCGAGGGCCCGCTTCGGCTAAAAGTCGCTCTAACCTCTAACCCGTTTAACGTCGATGCTTCACCTGCATGCTTACACCCCGCAGCCCGTTCCTTGCTCACACATCCAGCCGTGCCCATGCTCCTCGTACCTTTCCTTACACACCCAGGTACCCTCATTCCACTCACAGCCTTGGTCACACACCTGACCACCGAACACTTTGGCACACATTCGTTGGTCGCACACCTCACCAAAACACCTCTTCGCGCCCCCTCCTCAGTCACCTCCTCTGTGACAATCACAGGTGTGCTCTCATTCGCACACCCAACCACGTGCCTCACTACCAATTCCAGCGTGCATTCCCACTCACGCTCTACCATTCCAGGTGTGCATCCTTCCATCCCAGGTGTACATCCTCGCTCACCTGTCACAACTAACTCACGCTCCATGTCACTCTCACTACTTTCACCTCCATTCCTGACAGCGCACTCACCCTTACTCTTGACAGCGCACTCTTTCCTCATGCACCTGTCCGTCACACACCTTTCTCGCGCACACTCCTGCGCACACTCTCCCGTCACACCCTCTGTAACACTCCCCACAGGTGGACACTCTTCCTTACTTCTGACAGCGCACTCTTTCCTCATGCACCTGTCCGTCACACACCTTTCTCGCGCACACTCCTGCGCACACTCTCCCGTCACACCCTCTGTAACACTCACCACACCACGCTTCCATGTGCCCCCTCGCACACGCGCTACGACCGACTCACTCTCGCCAGCACACTCACTCCTTGGCACGCACTTTTTCCTCACACACCCCAGAGTCGGACTTCCTCGCACACCTCCTTTTTCGCACACCAGACCTGTCGCACACTTCACCAACGGCCTCTCACGAACACCCGGGTCCATCTCGACCCCCAAGCTTCTTAAATCCCCTGGCGCATCATACGCACGACCATATTGGTCACCACTTACACCGGGTCCTCTTTCTTTTCGCTTCTCCTCCATCACCTGCGAATCCCTCATCCGGTTAATGAGCACATCATCACGATTCGAACACAGACTTTGGACCAATTCTTTTACTTCCTCCTTTATCTCTTTCTTATCCTCTCTCCGTCGCTTCTTAATTTCGCTCACCCCTTCTTCCACTTCCTCTAATTTTTGCTTCATCTCCTTCATCTCTTCGTGCGCCCCTTTAAGTTCTTCCTCTAACTCCACTTTATTTTTTTCTATGTGCTCCCGCACCTCCCGCTCTTTAACCTCCATTACCTCTACCACCTTGTCCATTTTCCTCGTCAGGTCCTCATGTACCGTCTGGCACTCTTTTTTAATTACCCCTACGTCCTTTTTCATCTCCTTCTGTGTCGATTTTAAACCCTCTATTACCGCTGTGTTCTTCTTTACCTGGTCCCCCAACTCCTTTTGTCCCACTGTCAGTTGTTCTACTCCCAGCGTCAACTCCTCTATACCACCTTGCAATTTTACAGTCCCCTTTCTCACCTCTTTCTCCATGCGCTCCTTACAGTGCCTCACCTCCTCGCGCACTCCTCCGACCTCCTCACTCACTCCTCTTCTGATCTCCTCCCCCATCACTTGCATCTCCTGCCCAGATGCCACCCTCATCTGCTCCATTTCCTCCCTGTGAGCGTCCAGTTTGGTTTCTACCCCCATTCTGACCCCCTCTATCTGCTGCCCCATTTGGTTAACTTCCCTTTCCGCTTGGTCCCTCATGTCCCTCAATTTGCCTTCCATACTGTTTTCTAACCCCTCTAACCCATTTTTCACTCCCTCTATCTGATTCTCCTGGGCAGCCATTCTATTTTCTACCCCCGTTAACCCATTCTTTACTTCTTTTATCCCGTTGTCTAACTCCTCAAAATTATTGTCTAACTTCGCACTGGTACCCCTCGCTTCGTCCCTCATTACCCCCATTTGGTTTCCCATTACCCCCATTTGGTTTCCCATTACCCCCATTTGGCCCTCCATTCGCCCACTATCAACCCTCATTTGCTCACTCTGAGCATCCATCCGGTTCCCCAATTGGTTACTCTGCAGTTTGAGGGACGCCTGCATTTGCGCCATAAATTGCTCCATGAGGACCTGCATCTGGGCCATCCCTCCCACTTGTGCAGCGGGTGCGGCCGCCGTAGCTATGTGCGAGGCGCAATTTCGCGCGTCTGCTACCCCCGCTGTTTCGCTCTCCTCATGTCCCTCATGTCCCTCAATTTGGTCCTGGACCGACCCTGCTTCACTCTCCCCTACCGGACCCCAGCCGTCTTGATCCGCCATAGCGCGACTTTCAAAATTCGGTTTTTATTTTTTATTTTCGTAAAACAAATTGAAATTTTGCCGTTATAATTTCGCGCGGGAAACGCGCTCCGAATCGATTTTCCCTCCCAAAATTTGGGCCTAACTAATTTAGTCCCGGGTTCGAATCCCACTCCTGACACCAATTGTTACAGATACGACTTTGATGGTATGGTGGGCCGAGCGGGATGGCCGCCGTATCCGTACAAGTTACCCGATTGTACTCGAACGTCGACGAAGCCGCGCTATGCTGGCTCAATTAGAAAAAGAAGACACCCGGCTGGATTATAATGACACAATACGACACCAGGGGTTCAGTTCTCAAGACCTCCGGAGGAGGTTATATTAAGGCGGAAAAGGTTAGATTACAGGGACAAGAGGGAAACATAGGAAGGTGGGCACTTAGACACAACCTTATATTAACCCTAGACAGACCACAAATAAACGGGACAAGGCTCACTCACACGGGGTTTGATGGCCAGGAAAGCGGCAGTCGATGGCTCAGGTGCACCTGGCTCAGGGACAGAATCGCGTACGGTGGTGTCCAGCAGATGCGGGGAGGTCGCTCAGCGCTCGTGGGTCGCGACTTTGGTGGAGATGCCGGGGAGGTCGCTCAGCGCTCGGGAGGGTGGCGTCTTGTCCTTCCAAGCTCGGGGCGCATCTCACGTCACGTCCGGCGCGGGGCCGCGTATATCCGGCGGGGAGTCACGCCCTCGCTCGTTAGCTCCGCCCCATATGGCATCGGCCCATGGCTTCTCATTGGGTGCGGGGGTTACCGGCTCCGCCCTTGACGAGGGGCCGACAGGGAGCCCCCTTCTGGGTAACCCCGTCGAGCACATGTTCAATGGCGGCCAACCGAGCCGGAGTGAGGACGCAAAGCCGCTGTTGTTGTGGTTGTTGTTGGAGCTTGAGATGATGGGAAGAGATGCGGGGAGGTATGGGAAGGTCCTAAACTCCTACTGGTGCCATATCATCACATTCTGGTGCAACGAAGAGTCATAATTAATGGAAACAAGTCCTTAACTGACATAGATTAAGAATAACTAGCAAGATGTCCTATAATTGTCTACGTGTGGTGCGGGGGACCTGGGCACGACATTTAATGGGGGAATGAAGGGGAAGATCGGCTCTAATGGGTGTTGTTTACAGACAATGGGACTAGGGAATGGGGTAAGGGGAGAGTTGGGGAGTATCGGAGAAGATAGGGGAATATTTACAAGCGGATATGGAGGTCAAATTCCATATTCGCAACAATATGTATATATATATATATATATATATGTATATATATATATTGTTGCGGATATGAGGATTGTGTTTTTTTTATTGTGTTGTATTGTATAGTAAATTGTTGTGAAATATTGCTTTATTCTGGACCCTCCTTACTCCAGTTATGTATAAAGGTCAAAGGGCGTCCCATAATTAGGTCATAAACAATCACGTCAGCCAATCATAGATTTCCCCCTTTGTTGATAGTTATATCTTTATTATGTGTATTAGGGTAAGGCCTTGTCTTCCATTAAGATGACACTCCATTGCACCAAGTGAAACAAGATAGATCCCCTTCATTCCTCATTCCCATTCCCAAAATCTCCATTTCCAGCTACATCCCCTCCAAGTCTCCATTGCCAACCGCACTGGGCAGTATGCCAGGTTTGTTACAGCGGTGGTTGTTGATTTCGCCCCAAAGCCGCCACTAAGCATATGCTCAGCTCGGGGAAGAAGGGCGTGCCCGCCCATCGTCATCAAGGGCGGAGCCAGAAGGCCGTGCCGAACAATCAGGGCCGAGGCGAGCTGACCGATGGGCGTGTCCTGAAGGCCGGTGGCTTGATCGCCTGAGGCGCTATAAAAGCGCGCGCGCAAGAAGCGACGTTGTTGTTGAGTTGAGTGGTTGGACCAAAAGAAACACGTGCAAAGAGACGTGGTTGGACCAGATGAGCTTTGACAAGACGAGAGAGACGAGTCCTGAAAGGAGCACGCGACGTCCACACAGCCGCAGCAGCAACAACAGCAGCTTGGGGCCTGAACGGCAGTTTTGAGCAGGGCCGCGAAGGAACGGCGGCTGCTAAACGCGCCGATCGTGCTGCAGGACCCGTTGGACCTTCCTCTCCCTCCAGCCATCCACCTCCTGCCTTTCCATCCTTTTGTGTACGTGAGTTTGTTCTGTGTGTCTTGTCCCTGGGTATTAATTAAGCTCGTATAAGTTAATAATTGCACTGTGTCTCTGAGTTCTTCTGTAAATTATTTTCTTATCTTTCCTTCTTCCTTGGTTACTTTGAGCATGTAAATAATAGGAATAAATTTAGTAGTATTTCCAACCTTTTCGTCTTCTTCTTCTTCTTCACATCCGTGTCGCTTTTGTCTTTTCCATATTGAATATCTGTGGCGCGATCCGGCCAACGTTCGGGAATCGGGTTAGTCGGGGTAACTGTTCGGCCGCGGTGCCATCCGCTCGGCAAACCAACATCCTTATCCGCGGTCCGTAACAATTGGTGTCGGGAGCGGGGTCGGACCCGAAGCGCGCTTAACGCGCTCAAAATTACAAGCTGCTGAAATTTGTTTTAAAGAAAAACCCGAATTTTGAAATCGCGCCATGGCTAGTCAAGGCGATCGGATGCCGGTGGGGGAACTAGAGGAGGGGTTAGGGGTAACCCAGGATCAGAGGGAAGAAATGGAGGAGGGCAATGAGGAGGTGGTTGAGGAGGTTTCAGGCGCGCAAGATGGCGCTCTCGCGCACGAGGTTACGGGCGCGCAAAATGGCGCCTCGCACATGGCTACGGCGGCCGCGCCCGCCGCACAAGTGGGAGGGATTGATGTGCGGGACCTCATGGCGCAGATTAATGCAGCCATACTAATGGCGAATATGGGGCTAGAAGCAAAAATGGGGGCAATGAGGGACGAAACGAGGGCTCAGAGTGATCAATTGGGGGCAATGAGGGATGAAACGAGGGCTCAGAGTGAGCAATTGGGGGCAATGAGGGACGATGCGAGGGGTACCAGTGCCCAAATTTGGAAGATAGACAGCAAATTTGAGGGGTTAGACAACGGGATAAAAGAGGTAAAGAATGAGTTAACGGGGCTAGAAAATAGGATGGAAGACAAATTGCGGGCAATAGGGGAGCAATCCGCCCGGGAAATCAAACAGATGGGGAACCAGATAGAGGAGGTGAAAATCGGGTTAGAAAGTAAATTGGATGCTCAGAGGGATGAATTGGGACAGATGAGGGTGGCATCTACTAAGGAGATGGAGGAGATGAAGGAGGAGATACGACGAGGTGTAAGCGAGGAGGTCTCGGGGGTACGCAAGGAGGTAAAGCGAGGTGAAAAGCGTATGGAGAAAGAGGTGAGGAATAATACGGCTAGGTTACAAGGGGGAATAGAGGACCTGACGCAGGAGGTGGAACAGCTGACGGTGGGACAGACGGAGTTAGCGGAGCAGGTACAAAGGAATACTGCGGTACTAGGAGGGTTAAAAGCGACACAAAGAGACATCAAGGACGACTTGATAGCGACGAAGAGGCAATGTCAGATGGTACGTGAGGGACTGACAACGAGGTTGGACGAGGTGACAGAAGTAATGGAGACGAAGGACCGGGAGGTGAGGACGCACATAGAGACGGTCAAGGTAGCCTTAGAGGACGAAATTGAGGAGACGCACCGGGAAATAAAAGAGGTGAAGCAAAAGTTAGAGAAGGTGGAAGAGGGGGTGAGTGAAATTAAGAAGTGACGGACAGAAACTAAGAGAGAAATACAGGAGGAGGTGATGGAATATGTGCAAGGTCGGTGCTCAAATCGTGATGATGTGCTCGCTAACCAAATAAAGAGTGTGCAGGTGGCGAAGGAGGTGCAGAGACGAGGTGCCAAGGTGAGTGGCGATATACGTGGAAATGTATATGATGTGAGGGGAGCTTCAGTCGGCTTGGGGATTGATTTGGATCCGGGTGTTCGTGAGAGGCCGTTGGTGAAGTGTGTGACGGGTACGGTGTGCGAAAGAGGAGGTGTGCGAGAATGTCCGACTCTGGGGTGTGTGAGGAAAAAGTGCGCACCGAGGAGTGAGTGTGCCGTCGAGAGTGAGTTGGTTGTTGCGCGTGTGCGAGGGGGCACATGGAAGCGCGGAGTGGGGAGTGTTACAGAGGATGTAACGAGAGAGTGTACACCTGTGGTGAGTGTTACGGAGGGAGTAACGAGAGAGTGTGCGCAAGAGGATGCGCGAGAAAGGTGTGTAACGGACAGGTGCATGAGGAAAGAGTGCGCTGTCAAAAGTAAGGGAGAATGCACACCTGTGGTGAGTGTTACAGAGGGTGTAACGGGAGAGTGTGCGCGAGAAAGGTGTGTAACGGACGGGTGCATGAGGAAAGAATGCGCTGTCGAGAGTAAAGGTGAATGCGCGACCGAGAGTGGAGGTGAGAGTAGTGAGAGTGACACGGAGCGTGAGTTGGTTGTGGCAGGTGAGAGAGGATGTACACCTGGAATGGAAGGATGCACACCTGGAATGGTAGAGCGTGTGTGGGAATGCACACTTGAGTTGGTGGTGAGGCACGTGGTTGGGTGTGCAAGTGAGAGCGCACCTGTGATTGTCACAGAGGAGGTGACCGAGGAGGGGGCGCGAAGAGGTGTGTTGGTGAGGTGCGCGAACGACGAGTGTGTGCAAAGGTGTGCGGTGGTCAGGTGTGTGACCAAGTCTGTGAGCGAAAGAATGAGTGCAATAGCGAGGTACGCGGGGTGTACGGGCGGCGCTGGAGCACCGAGCTCATTGAGGGTGAAAGGGGTAGCGTATGCGTGTGAGCATGCAGGTGAAGCATCGACGGTAACCGGGTTAGCGGTTAGAGCGACTTATAGCCGAATCGGGCCCTCGGTGCGCGCCGGGCAGCTTCGCGTGCCGCGAGGACCAGCGGGGATCCGAACCACGGCGGTTTCGAAAGAACCGCCGTACGCGATCCACGCCGGGCCGCGCTTTGAACGGCCGCGTCCGTGCTCCACTAGGCGGAGCGGGCAGCCCGATAGGAAGGGTCGTCATGGCGACTCCTTTTTGTTGAGGCGTTCCGGCAGGTCGAGATCGGGCCATTGGACGGCTCTGTGCCGAGATGGTGCGTGGGATCTCGGCCCAGGTAAGCGTCCTTCCCTGCACCGAGTGCCGGACGCATCCAACCGCCGGCACCAAAGAACCCGCATTCATTGCTCGGCTGTACGAAGCCGAGCTTTAGAAGTGAATTGGCGCACCGAGAGGCACTAGTGAGTAGACTGTGATGATGAGGATAGTGTTTTGGACCCGAAATTAGGAAAACAAAATTTGAGGATTGGCAGTGATGATTGGCAGAGTGGTAATGGTAGAGTGATTGGTAGTGATTGGCAAATTTTTGATTAGCAGGAATTTGGACGAGCAAAATTTATAGGTTGAGATCCCCGATGTGGTGGGATGGCAACTCCGTCATCCCTCACAAAATGGGGGCAAAGGAGCACTAGACTTATGGGGTTTATGGCAGTGTAAGCTCGCCGAGGGCGGGTTTGGATAATGTGTAGGGACCTAGAAGATGACCTTAGGTAACGTTAAGGTTAGGTAGTGACAATGATACCTGTAGTGGGGACGCAGGTAGATTAGATTGGATGATAATGACGTGGTATGTGCTTAGTTTAAAGGGAAGACAGGGAGCACTAAGTTAGCAGGGCAACAGGTAGATTAGATGATGCCGTGTGTATGGTTAAAAGATGTGATTGCACAGGTGTGCAACTGGACAGGTGTATGGAGCAGTGTTTGAGTGAGTGATAGTGATGTGTATTGTGTTGACCAAATGGTCCAGGAAGGAAGGAGGGTGCAGGTGGCACCAGGTGTGATTGCACAGGTGTGCAACGACAGGTGAATGGAGAATGGTTGTATGGAATAAATGGTGTGGAATATATGGAGTATTGGAATGGATGGTCGTGGAGTGAGTATGGTGGAAACTATGGAGTGGAGTGGATGGTGCGAAGGTGTGAATGGGGGAAGGATGGACCCCCATCACGAATACCCGGGGAGGGTAGTGTAAGTGTTAGGTAGAGGCTACAGGTAAATTGTGGTTGGATATTGGCATCTGTGGTGCGTGGTGGAAGAATGGTGATTGGATGGGTGCGTTAGTGTTGTGGAAATGGCTGGGCGTGTAGCCTGTTAGTGTGTGTAGTTGGTTTGGGCACTCCACCACTGTGAGGATGTCGGCCAGGTGAGGCCGCAGGTGGGCTCTGGGAGCCGGTAGAGTTGTTGTGGATGGGGCCCGAGGATCCGGAGGACGGACCCGGGTAGCCCAGTGCCAGAGGGCACTGAAGGGTGACAGAGCCAGGAGGGGCCTTCCCCAGTTAGATAGGTTAGGTAAGGAGCAGGTAAGCTCGGGTGGCAACTACAGTGGTGGAGGTGTGCAGGTGGGTAGACCTGCTGGGAGAGCTACACGTCTCAGCCCAGAAATTGTGCAAGGGCACCGGGAGATGAATCGGGGGAGTGATACCCCAAATTGAGAAGCACCACAGTTTGGTCAATGGGAATTGGTTTTTAGAACCCATAGTGTAAGTGGCCAATGGATTGGCAGGGAAAGACCCCGGGTAGTGCAAAGTGTGTTAATGTCATTTAGAGGATAGTTAGGATGAAAATCTCCTTGCACCATCTACATCCACTCACCTGAGGCAACGATGGTACCTCCACACCATCCCAGGTGGTTTTTGTTATTTTTATTGATGCAAATGTTTGGAATGTGAGACGCATCATGACGTGGGTGTGACATTGTGCTTGATGTTCCATCTCTTCCTCCTTATGAGGATTGATGATGAATTGGGTGATGGCAAATTTTGGTTAGAGGGATTGTGGTGACGAATTTGGTATAGGGGAAACAGGGGGAAGACGTGACAGTAGTGACGAATTTGTAAATGTGTATATTTTGTAAATATGGGGTAAGGGCAAGGGTAGAGTAGGTGACAGGGGGGTGACGTACGGTAGGGACGAGCTTTTCTCACTTCGCTCTCCGTACGCACTTCGCCTTGCATTGCCCTGATTGATGTGTACCCTTGTGACCTTACCCCTCGCTCATCTGTCTTTCCCCCCTTTGTCTCCCACATGAGGACCTGTGCGCCACTGGGCGCCGAGGGGAGCGTACGTGAGTCCGCCATTGTGCGCCCGGAACTCCCAGAACCAGCTGTTTGCATCGATGCACCACATTATGGACCACATGTCTGTGGCCGAGCACCACTTATGGACCCCATGGGTTGGGGCATGGCCCCTCTGCTGGAACCGGCCATGAAGGCCCGAGATCTTGCTGGCGGACCTTGATCACAGGGCACCGATGCCCCACAGGTAAACCACACTAGTCGGCCCTGTGGGCCATAAATAAATAAAAATGGACACCTTGGGTGCATTTTAATAGTGCAAATAGGCCGCCAGCAAAGAAAAAGACAACATCTGGAAGAAAATAACATGGCCAGCAGAGGGAGCCGAAGAGCAAGAGACCACCAGCAGGGTTTGGGGTTTGTTTGTTGTTTATATTTTTTATGACCAGTGATGACTGTGCACCGATTGGTGCTTGAGGGTGTGTTGGTGCGTTTTGGGTGCTTTCATGGTGCATCGATGCAGGGCAGACTGTCTCTCCCCCCAAAAGAACAATCACAGGTCCTGGGTTGCATTTTGTAAATAAAAGCAGAGTCATTGTAAATAATGCGCCCCCACCGTAAATGTATAGTTTGAAGACCATTCCGCAATTCGGTTAGCTGTGGGAGTGAGTCTGTTAGGTAGGGTGCAATGGAGCAGCGGGACATATTTATTTATGTTTTAAAACTGTCGCACTCAGGGTCAGGTTAAAAGTAGAGGGAACTACACCTATATGTCACACTAAGTTTAAGTTATAGGCCCGGGACATGCCTAAGAGGAGGAGGGTGCAGTGTTGCGGATATGAGGATTGTGTTTTTTTTATTGTGTTGTATTGTATAGTAAATTGTTGTGAAATATTGCTTTATTCTGGACCCTCCTTACTCCCGTTATGTATAAAGGTCAAAGGGCGTCCCATAATTAGGTCATAAACAATCACGTCAGCCAATCATAGATTTCCCCCTTTGTTGATAGTTATATCTTTATGATGTGTATTAGGGTAAGGCCTCGTCTTCCATTAAGATGACACTCCATTGCACCAAGTGAAACAAGATAGATCCCCTTCATTCCTCATTCCCATTCCCAAAATCTCCATTTCCAGCTACATCCCCTCCAAGTCTCCATTGCCAACCGCACTGGGCAGTATGCCAGGTTTGTTACAGCGGTGGTTGTTGATTTCGCCCCAAAGCCGCCATTAAGCATGTGCTCAGCTCGGGGAAGAAGGGCGTGCCCGCCCATCGTCATCAAGGGCGGAGCCAGAGGGCCGTGCCGACCAATCAGGGCCGAGGCGAGCTGACTGATGGGCGTGTCCTGAAGGCCGGCGGCTTGATCGCCTGAGGCGCTATAAAAGCGCGCGCGCAAGAAGCGACGTTGTCGTTGAGTTGAGTGGTTGGACCAAAAGGGAGACGTGCAAAGAGACGTGGTTGGACCAGATGAGCTTTGACAAGATGAGAGAGACGAGTCCTGAAAGCAGCACGCGACGTCCACACAGCCGCAGCAGCAGCAGCAGCAACAGCAGCAACAACAGCAGCTTGGGGCCTGAACGGCAGTTTTGAGCAGGGCCGCGAAGGAACGGCGGCTGCTAAACGCGCCGATCGTGCTGCAGGACCCGTTGGACCTTCCTCTCCCTCCAGCCATCCACCTCCTGCCTTTCCATCCTTTTGTGTACGTGAGTTTGTTCTGTGTGTCTTGTCCCTGGGTATTAATTAAGCTCGTATAAGTTAATAATTGCACTGTGTCTCTGAGTTCTTCTGTAAATTATTTTCTTATCTTTCCTTCTTCCTTGGTTACTTTGAGCATGTAAATAATAGGAATAAATTTAGTAGTATTTCCAACCTTTTCGTCTTCTTCTTCTTCTTCACATCCGTGTCGCTTTTGTCTTTTCCATATTGAATATCTGTGGCGCGATCCGGCCAACGTTCGGGAATCGGGTTAGTCGGGGTAACTGTTCGGCCGCGGTGCCATCCGCTCGGCAAACCAACATCCTTATCCGCGGTCCGTAACAATATATACATATATATATATATATATATATATATATATATATAGATATATATATACAGATATATATATATAGATATATATATACATATATATATACATATATATATATATATATATATATATATATATATATATATATATATAGATATATATATATATATATATATATATATATATATATATATAGAATCTTGTTTCTCAAAGTCTGAGAGTCCTTTAGGTGCTTTTTTGCAAACTCCAAGCGGGCTTTCATGTGTCGTTCACTGAGGAGAGGCTTCCGTCTGGCCACTCTGCCTGAAAGCCCAGATCGGTGGAGTGTTGCAGTGATGGTTGTCCTTCTGGAAGCTTCTCCCATCTCCACACAGGATCACTGGAGCTCATCCAGAGTGACCATCGGGTTCTTGGGCCCTTCTTGGCCCCTTGGGCCCTTATTACCAAGGTCCTTCTTCCCCGATTGCTCAGTTTGGCTGGGCGGCCAGCTCTAGGAAGAGTCCTGGTTGTTCTACACTTCTTCCATTAAGAATTATGGAGGCAAATGTGCTCTTGGGAACCTTCAATGCAGCAGAAAATTTTCTTGTAGGCTTCCCCAAATCTGTGCCTCGACACAATCCTGTCTCTGAGCTCTGCAGGCAGTTCTTTCGACCTCATGGGTTGGATATGAGATATGCATTGTCAGATGCTCTGATATGCATTGTCAGCTGTGAGACCTTATATAGACAGGTGTGTGCCTTTCCAAATCATGTCCAATCAATTGAATTTACCACAGGTGGACTACAATCAAGGTGTAGAAACATCTCAAAGATGATCAAGAGAAATGGGAGGCACCTGAGCTAAATTTCAAGGGTCATAGCAAAGGGTATGAATACTTATGTAAATGTGATATTTCAGTTTTTTCTTTTTAATAAATTTGCAAAAATTTCTAAAATCCTGTTTTCTCTGTCATTATGGGGTATTGAGTGTAGGTTGATGAGGGAAAAAATGAATTTAAAAGATTTCAGCATAAGGCTGCAACATAACAAAATGTGAAAAAAGTGAATACTTTCTGAATTGTCTGAATACTTTCTGCATGCACTGTATATATATATACACACACACTAGTTGGGTATGCTTCACAAATTGTGAGCAGTAACAAACCGTGCTTCATACATATAGGTACATAATAAATAGAAGCTTTACGATTATAGGCAAGAATCACAGACCTGCTGCTCGATATCAATTTAGACTCTTTTTCTCTTTTTCATTCATGGACATTATTGTCACGTTTATTTCACAGTTAGTTTACAGTTATAGAAATGACAATTTTCAAATTATATATATTGATTGAGGTTTTTTTTGGATTTTTTTCTGTGAATGTGTTTATGGTGTTTCACATGACTTTTCATTTACGAACGCTTTCCGACGGTTCTGTGATTTTTCCCGATGTACCGGCTTCGATGTGCATTGGCACGCCAAATATCAGCTTTCTACCACATCCAGAAGGTACCAAACATTAATATCAGTCAGTGGGTTAATCAGTCACTCAGTCAGACAGTTAGTCAGTCAGTGGTTAGAAAGAGCTTTATATATTAAATAATTGGAGAAATGTCTGTTTTTTTTTGTCGGTTTGTATTTTTACTTCTGTGGATTCCAAAACCCCTGGACTGAATGAGTCAACAACTGGTGGGTTGTACTCGCAGGATGATTGCGTATAAAAATTAATAGTCCCTGGGGTTCAGGGTGGGGGAGAAGCCCAATTCCCTCTATGTAAATATGTATCATCTTGCGCCATCTGGTTGAAACCTATATTACGAGTCATAAATCAAAAAAGTGGGGGCAGATGGGTTCTTTGCTAGTCCTTTAAAAAGGAGTGCATAGACCCTTGGAGTAAATATACTGTGCTATGGAATGTCTGAATATGTTCGTGTACTTATACTAAAAAAGATCACTTTTTTTTTTTTAATCGAAATGTTTAGCTAAAAAATTAAGTGGACACTTTGGATCCCGGGAAGGCCAAATTCCACCTACAGATTACCCAATTGAAGTACAAAAACAGGAATTTCAATGTGAGGTGGAACTCAATGCATGCAATCAAGCTGCAAATATGAAAAACAACTTCGGCTAATGCAAGAAATTTTTTTAGTTCAATATCATGATATGTCCAACACGTATGGGATAGTTATAAAGGTGTCACAGTGAAAGGAAGAAATAGCGGTAAAATGAAAGGTACTAACATGGTGGAATACTCGTACAGCCTTGAGGATGGTGCTCTTTGCTGCCATCTGAGTCAATACTTGTATTTTCCATGATGTCCTCAAAGTCCAGGATGAACACAATGACCTCGCCCTGCTGGTTCTTCACAGGAATAATGTGCGTAACGCACAGAAAGCACGAGCCTGCGGAAAGAAAATAATACAAACAAATTCACAAGAAAAATTTACCTGAAATTCTGACAGGTCGCAAACCATGAAATGGTTTACATGTTGGTGAAGCTGCTAGACAGGAAGCCACACAATTGACATGATATGATATACAGTTGTCACCCAGACTATAATTTCATAACTTGGGTTTATTATGATTATTAAATGTATTATTCGGTTTATTAAACCCAGACTTGGGTTTATTATAATTCAAACTTCCACTCTGAATATTCCATATAATACTAAAAGTCCACCAACCAATGCAAGCAGATAGGACACAGTTTAATGTCCATTGAGGGGACGGTGCATTTTGTGATACCTAGCCCTCGCCTTTATAACACCAAGATGACAATTTATAGCTGGGCCAAGATTCAAACGCAGGCCGGACAGCTCAGAGGCAAGTGCGTGCACCTCAAGGCTATTCTGCCAGCCCACACCGTGTTGCGTGGGCTGGCAGAATGGCCTAGACAGACAGAAGTATGGCAATTTGATTATCCGTGCTGGATTTGTTTCAACATGAAGTAGTATTAACTAGATCTCCCAAACCAAAGCAAGACCAAAATGAAGATTTTCTGAATTTACCTTATTCATATTGTACGAAGCTACTGCACAGCTCTCGTTACATGTGGGGAAAGAACCCTATCTTTTATTTTCATCTTTTCATTATCCTTCACTGAACCTCACTGTAACTGACCACTTCGGGGAAAGTCGCCGAAGATGTTGTTTTTGCCTAAGGACATTATAAATTTTCACAATTGTTGCAGTTTGAAGAAATGTGAAAAGCTCCTATTTTATCAAGTCTGATACTTTAAAAAAAAAATCCTTTCCGATTGTATTGATCGTTAAAGATAAATTAGTGTCCCATCTCCAACACCTTCCCATTTTAGGCACCCGCCCTCCATCACCATAAACGTACATCCGCTTAAGGCCAAACAAATTATAACAATGGTCAGTATAAGGCTTATAATTAAGTCAGGTTCCCTACTAGTCAGGTTCACTATGTTTTTTCGTTCAAGATTTTTTGGAGATTAGCAAAACTATACATTTTTGGAATATTCAGAGCATGAGGAATCCAAAAATTAATGTTGGCATTTGCATGGACACCTTTGCGAAAATGACACTCAGGACAGTGATGAAGATCTGTAAAAGCATATTCCTGAACGGTGTAGACCTAGTAGATCCTGTGTATAGGACTTATAGTTCAATCTGATACTAACAAGGCTGCTTTCTTGCTTTATAAACCCATACCTATAACTTCAAAGGACTAGCAATATCATGTATTATGTAATACAGTTTTATCACAAATATAAAGATAATGGTTTTCAATTACTTTTGTTTGTTGCTTTTCTAGAATCCTGAGCACTATTTTGGGGCCTTTATTGGATTCCTTGACCCAGAAAACATAGGTTTAGCATATTTAATTAAGTCTCTAGGTTGACTAGAAGCCGAGAAAGCGCAAAATATGTATTTTATGGCGGCCATTTTGAAAATCCAAAATGGCGGCCATGCAGGTGTCTGTGCAAACGCCAACATTGATTTTTGGATTCTCCATGCTCTGGTGATTCCAAAAATGTACATGTTTGCTAATTTCCCAAAATTGTGAAAGAAATTATATTTGTTAACATAGTGAACCTGACTAGTTATTTCTTTCATTTTCATTGCTCGAAATTGGTTCACGAGTTATCAAGTGACCACTATATTCGTCGTGTGTGTGTGTGTGTGTGTGTGTGTGTGTGTGTGTGTGTGTGTGTGTGTGTGTGTGTGTGTGTGTGTGTGTCTGTGTGTGTGTCTGTCTGTCCGCAGCATAACTACCCGATGATATCACTCGATCTTGATGAAACTTGGGTGGGAGGTTGATATCATGATCTAGTTGTGTCCTGCCTAGATTGGGCGTGTTGCGCCCATTGTGGACGGAGCCATGCCAGAAAAAGATGTCTTTTTAGGGGGTAATCGAGTTCAAGCTACATCTTCTCCGAGGGGTTTGGTGGAATCTGACAGGGGTTTCGATATTTGGTTAGGCCAATGCCATGTGTCTAGCTCCACGGAGCTCGATTTTTCATTTTTTTTTTTCATTTCATTTTTCACCGAATTTTCGGTATTGTGTAACTAACTAACCTCATAACTGATTATACATTATTTTCTATCTCATTTCAAGGTCAGTAACCTTCGTTTTGACATTTCCGGGCCTAGCCTGTCCGGGCCTGTTTCGGTTATAGTCCGTCCTTTGTCATTGAATACCGCTCGCTCGTGAACCATCGTCGTCTCCTGACTTGTAAATTATTATTATCGATATAAATCACATGGTAAGTTCAAGCCTTGCCTCCACTACATGTATAGTATCACTGTCAGTGACCATTGTGTGAACCATTTGTTGTTTTAACTTGCAGCGCTTTCGACAATACATTGACCCTCTTGGTCAATGACAATTTTCAGATCAGGCCAGATGAGATCGGTGACTTCCTCCAGGTGCCATATAAATCTGCACTAACATGTTTCATGGTCGGATTGTCAGAGACTAAACCGATTCCTCCACCAGATTTCCTGGTGAGGAGGGTGCATAGCTATATATGGACACCCAGCAGGATTTAAAACAAAACCTGTTAAAGGGCAGCGGAGCTCCAAGTGAGCCAATGACCATCAATATTTGGTACCCAACTGTGCCCAAGGACATCCTCCTGTAATTGGGTTAGCCATTCCTGGAAGATTGGTGGCAGGATTTGCACTCCGGCCACCATAACACTTCATTCCGCAACATACATGAAAAACAAAAATCATAGATGAAAAACACATACATAACAACCATGACATACATAAATAACACTTCATAAATCAAACCCAGAAGAACCCGCTCCATGGAAGTACCTCTTGCGCAGGGCATCTGACTGGAAGACAGGACAATGGCAAAGCCTTTGGATCCCCAATCCTTTGAAGATAGAGGGAAAGAAAACCTGCTGGGTTGGGATGTGGTGGTGTGTGCCGGGGTGGTGCTGAGGTGTCGTCCACCAGACGGCAGTTTCTTTGGGATAACCTGAGGCAGTCCCTTTGGGAGGGTGCCTGGAATGTCCTCACTCTTAGAGAAGATAGTCACTCTGCTGTCATCTGAGCTCCAGCATCTGAAAATGCTGTTTTTTTTTTGTTGTTGTTTGCTGTCTTCATTTTTTGTTTGCACCACTTTTTCTTTTTTGTTTGCCAAAAATTGCAGCACTTTCTGAGGATCGGAGATCAGATAGTGGTGAGATCATGGTGGGTGGCTACCCCTACTACTAGTCTTGTCACTGATGGTTACCATTCCCAGAGAGTTGCTGTAGCTGTATGCAACAAGCTGACTCCTATGGTAATTGGGGTACACCGGTCAACAAGCGTGTTATGAGACTGAGGATTCGTCACTTTTTTCACGAATAAGCACTGGCAACAAATATCAGTGCCCACTTATATCATGAAAATTGTACAAAAATGGTTGGGGAAGAATTGGACTGCAATGTCATCCACCGGAGGAGGACCATGCCTTCCACAGCTTCAGCGACACTGTGTACCCACCTCTCTTCCCCATGGGTATAGTTTTGTGGTTGCTGTTGGCTAAGTACTAGCTCATCCACCTTTTGATGGTTGCTGTTGGTAATATTATCTCATCCACCTCATGTCAAGGGTTCCACGACCCCTCTCAGCTACTTGAGTTTCACAAACTGGTCCAATCCAGATGCGTGGTTTTTAGGAGACGCCATCTCCTTAGAGGATGGCCGGTGGCTCCCAAAGGGAGCTTCTCATTGGCCCTTTGTCGGGTGTTGTTTTTAGTCCTGCCAAGGCATCACAGTCACCTTCCCCACTTGCCTAGCAAAGTCAGTGAGAGGTGTCGCTTTAGTCGCCGCCAACCCAACCATGCAGGTACCACTCACTGAGTTACATGTTACCAGTGGCAGTCCCAAAAGACTGACCTGACTCTGTTGGGGTCAGTTCCCTGGTCTCTGTATATGTTCCGATTCAAGCAAGTGATCTCACTGAGAAGGAGACTTTCGATGCAATTATTTGATACCTCAATTAGCAATTAATTGGCACCTCAATTAGCAATACCTTATTTTCTTTTTTGTACCTCAGTACTATATCTAGTCGCATTGCTTTGTTTTCTATGTTCATGCTCGATGGGATCATTAGGTCGTATGTGAGCATTACTTCCTTGTTTTCAACTATCGCTAGTGGTTCATGGCTTCAAGTCTTCTGGCACTAGGATATTGAAGTTTTTGCAGATGTGTCAGTGGATTACTCGACATACTTTGTTGTTCCTTTGGGTACACAGCTGTTCTGACATGAGTTTTTTTTTACATCCCGATTGATAAGAGGTGGTTCGTACTTTCTGTTTCTATCTTGCAGAACCTACACCTGTCTGGGTGACTATGCCCTGCCATCTTCTTAAAGCAATTTGTATAGTGTCCTTGATCTTGGGAATTTATTCGGATTTGTTCTCCAACCCAATTGAGCTGACCTCTTATTA
Source organism: Myxine glutinosa (assembly GCF_964187855.1). Taxonomy (NCBI): domain Eukaryota; kingdom Metazoa; phylum Chordata; class Myxini; order Myxiniformes; family Myxinidae; genus Myxine; species Myxine glutinosa. Next base: position 59,166,463 of record NC_136267.1, read on the forward strand.
GCCATTCCAACGAGCCTTCTTTGTTTATGCCCCATCTGTCCAACTATTTTTATACCTTCCTGCTCTTTGCTCGTTTTCCCAGTTGTCGGTGTATATCTGTTGATATTTTGTTTTCTATTTATATTTTGTCTTTTTTGCCGTCATTGGAACTGTATTTGTTGCTGTTTCGGTTTCATGTCAGACATCTTCCAATGAAACATGTCTTTGGAAATGTTTTGCTCGGTGGGTTAGGGATACATTGGTTTAATTGTTTACATCCATACTCTGGTTTTTTTTTGTATACTGAATCGAGGCTCATGAAAGAGCTGACATTTACTTCACAAACAAATCAACCAGACAAACAAAATATATACAAGGAGGGAGCGGAAGACAAGATGGGGAGAGAAGGGGAAGCACACAAACACTTGAGAGCACACAACATTTGAGAGCAGGGAGATGTGTGGGACGGAGAGGGCTTGGGGGGAGGAGGCGTGGGAAGGGGGGGGGGGGGTGGGAGAAGTATAAAACACAAGGACACCAAGGACTTCCAGGACAGAAGTTGGTATTTCAAAAAAGTGGAATTGGGGTGAAATTAGCGGGGGTAGAAAAGATCAAGGTTTTGGATGGGGGAAGATAAGAGATGGTGAACAGCTGTTTTAAAGACCTGGAGGGTGGAGTGGGATTGAAGAGAGTGAGGGAGTTTGTAACAGAGGCGGGAGAAAAGAGGAATGAAGGAGTGAAGGTGAGCAGAGAGTCTTGATTTTGGCAGTTTAACCATAAGAGGGTTGCAGGCAGATCTTGTGCAACCTGTAGGAATATTTGCGGGACAGAGCCCAGAGAGAGCTGGGGGGGCAAGGCCAGAGAGGAGTCGGTAGAAGACGGAAAGACCACCAACCTGCCTGCGGTGAGTGAGTGAGAGGCCCTTGGAGTTAGCTTCATCGCGGGAGATTCCAATGATTCTGAATGCTTTGGTTTCAACAGCGTGAAGACGAGCTAGGTGTGAGGCAGGAGCACCAGCCCAGAGGGGAGAGCAGTATTCCATTGAGCTGCGGATGAAAGCCTTGTATGTGGTGAGGAGCTCAGGTGTGCCAAGGAAGGACTTCGCACGACGGAGGATGCCCAGTCGGCGACTGGCTTTGGAGGCCAGATTTGAAATGTGGTTTTTCCAGGAAAGATCATGGCAGATAGTGAGACCCAAAAGCTTGAGTGACAGAACTTCTTGGAGAGGATTATTCAGAAAGTGGATGGGAGGGTTGTCCAGTCGGTCTTTTCGGAGAGACATCGTAAGAGTGTGAGATTTGTCAGGATTGAAAGACATGTTCCACTTGTTTGCCCAGTCTGTGATTTTGTTCAGGTCTGCAGAGAGTGAGGAGGCTGCAGACTGCCGATCTGAGGGATGAAGAATGGAGCGACAGAGAGTAGAGTACACCATGCGTTTGTACACCATTGTACACATTTGTACACATTGTACATTTGTACACTCATGGTACAGTACACCATGAGTACACCATTGTTGATCCATGCGTTTGCATACAAATTGGATTCAGTAGATTGTTGAAATTTTCACTTCGTTGGCCAATCCTACTCTTGTGACCCTATGCACTTGGTCTAGCTCCATCAGGCCGCTACCTCTTTCTTGTCTTGGCAGATACTTTCTCAGGATGCATTGATTTTTGTGAAACATTCTGTGGATAGTGTGTGTGCGTGTGTGTGTGCATGTCGCTCCACTTTGAACCTTAGTTCCTGTAAAAAAAAAAAACTGGACATGGTATGTATATGCTGGTGGAGGAAATGAATCAGTGACACATTACAAATCATTATGTCTTACAATCACTCTCATCATTAACCATTGTCTTACACAATTAATAACGTTTTATGCCTCCGCCCCCGAAGATGGCCGGAGGCATTATGTTATTGGGTTGTCCGTCCATATGTCCACCTGTCCAACCGTACATTTGTACACCTGGCAATTTTCTTTGGTATGATTAGTAATATTGTATAACCCATATACCATATGAAACGGAAGCTTAGTATCTCTGAGCTGTGTGAATATTCCCCCTGTTTGTATAATTCAATTAAAATTTAAAAGGCTTCAAAGTTTTTCATTTCTATGCCTAAGGCCCTGTGTGTGTGTGTGTGTGTGTGTGTGTGTGTGTGTGTGTGTGTGTGTGTGTGTGTGTGTGTGTGTGTGTGTGTGTGTGTGTGTGTGTATATATATATATATATATATATATATAGACTTGGCATTTAATATGGAATATTTTTTTTGTGGGGGTGAACTTACTTTTCAAGATGTCTTAGAACCAAAAGTTCATTGGAATTATGTTGAAATTATTCTAGATTTTGTTAATGTGACCTTTAAAAGAAACAAAAACCACATTTGACATTTCGAAACAAATAAATTGATCCTTGAAAGTGATGTCAACTGATATCGAACTCAATTCATGGACAGTACTGTGTTAAACTTCTGTACGTTTTCCAGAAGTATCTCTTTATTTTGCACATTAGCCAAAAATTTTTTTAACAAAAACAAAAGTTAAATTACGACTGGGATTACGGACAGTAAAATTACAGTTCAGTACTTCGTGTAACCCCCACGAGCATTCAGGAGAGCACGTACACGTTGAGGCATGCTGTTCACGAAATTTGCCAAGGTTTGGACAGGAATCGCTTGCCATGCAGTGACAATAGCCTGCTGCAATTCACGCACAGAGGTCGGCTGCTGGTCCAAGTGGTCGATTTGACGCATTAATTCTGCCCACAAGTTCTCTATCGGATTCATATCCGGGGACATGGCAGGCCACTCCATATACTCTACACCATGGTCAGCAAGAAAGTGTTGGATCATGCGAGCACGATGAGGCCGTGCATTGTCATCTTGGAAGACAATGTTTCCTCGAAAGGCTGCACGAGCAAATGGAAGCAATGTTTCTTCCAGAATGGCCCTGTACTTGAACTGGTTCAGGTTTCAATTCAGAACAACCAGGTCAGTTTTGCCCCCTGCATGAAAAGCAGCCCAAACGGTCACCCCACCACCTCCAGCTTGGACTCTTGGCACTATACAATCTTTGTTGTAGGCTGCATGCACTTGTCTGCGCACTCGGACGCGGCCATCTTGACGATAGACCAGAAATCTAGACTCGTCACTGAAGATCACGTGATTCCAGTGTCCTGGCTGCCATTGACGGTGCTCTCTGGCTCACTGCAATCGGCGCTGGCGGTGTTGTCTGGTCAGGCGTGGCTTTCTCAGGTGATGCCTAGCACGATAGCCTGCTTGAACCAGTCGTTGGTTGACTAGCCTTCTGGATACAGGCACATTTGTCAGTTGCTGCCACTCAGCCCTAAGCCGATTCGCTGACTTGGTACGGCCATTGCGGACTAACCGGTGCAGCTGGCGATCATCCCTCCTTGTGGTTCTGCGGGGACGTCCTGGACTCGGTCTTGGAGTAGGGACACCCCTCTGAGCATTTCGTTTCAGGATCTTTGACACCTGTCCTTGAGTGATGTCATACTGCCGAGCAATAGCACGGTGTTTCATGCCGTAATTTCGTAAAGCCACCACTCCATGACAAACAGCATTGTCGAGTTGACGGACCATCTCCAGAGGAAGCGGCAATAACTTTTGGAGACGTGCAGCAGTTGTTTTCCACTAATACAGAACGCAACAACCCTTGTATACCCGACTGTGAAGCCAATCATCAAATGCACCTGTCCGTACATTTTGCCACGCCACCTGTGATATAATCCTGTTGTTGACTTCTTGCTGCGACAGACAATCAGTGACATGGTTCTTTTAACAAATAAATCACCAAAGTGTAAAAGAAACTCACCAGATTGATATACTGAGTTAAGAAAGTAAACCCAAGTCAAGAAAAAAAAAATATTCCATATTAAATGCCAAGTCTGTATATATATATATATATATATATATAATATTATAAACAGGAATCAAATTCCTGCGAGGGGCTAAGTGTGAAAATTTTCTGACTCAATGCGGGGCTCGAACCACAGACCTCCGTTGATTACGCGTCAACAGCCCACTGCGCCATTGAGCCAGCCGCAATCTCCTCAGAACTTTTCCACACTTAACACAGTGACACTTAACATATATATATACACTTTTCCACACTTAACATATATATATATACTAGCTTGGCTCGGCTCGCTGCGCTCGCCTCCCCACGCGTCGTTACTGAGGAACGGGCTTATTTTAGCCGAGGATAATGACTGTACCTGAGTTGCAGTTTTGTCATGGTTTACACCAATCATAATTCAAACAATCATAATGCACAAATGTATTTGTAATATACGTGATATTACATTTTATAAACAATTGAAGTTGAAAACAAAAATGTTTTCGCAAAAAAATCCTCCAATCAATCCTCCTCCTCCTCACCCCCAAAGAAAAAAATCCTCCTCACCCCCCCAAAAAAAGGAAATTTTTTCAAAAAAAATACCCTTAGGACATACCAACAGGAGAGATAGATGCATACCAGAAGTTTGGTACGATTTCACAAAAGTTTGAGGGAGTAGTTCAGTGACAACACAACACAAGACTGACACTGCACAGATATATATATATATATATAAGACAAGCTTGGCTCGGCTCGCTGCGCTCGCCTCACCACGCGTCGTTACTGAGGAGTGGGCTTATTAGTCCCCTACCGGTGTACACCGGAGGGGACTATAGGTTTGCACGCCGTCCGTCAGTCAGTCCGTCAGTCCGTCAGTCAGTCCATCAGTCCGTCAGTCCGTCAGTCCGTCAGTCCGTCAGTCCGTCACGCAAAGAACAGTTTTCCAGACTTTTTTTCTAGACTCTTAATGCTAAATGATTTCAAACTTGGTACATGGTTTCCTCATAAGTTACAGATCGATTTCGAACTTCACGACGTTTCGATCATTTTTGACAAAGTTATGGCACTTTGAACTTTGGTAATTCTGATAATTCTGATGATCCTTAACTCAGTGCCCTTTTAAGTTTTAATTTCCTTTAAAAAAGATTTTCTCTGCAATAATTGGACAGATTGAGATCAAATTTTCACCATAGGAGTGACTCGGTCTGTAGAATATTTTAATGGTAAGTATGACGTCACAGGTCACGTGGTTCGGCCGCCATATTGTTCCTTTTTCTCTGCAATGGCTGAACAGATCGAGGCCAAACTTTGCAGGCAGAATCGCATACCCATGACGAACAAAAAAGTCAGCGAGCATGACGTCATGTATCACATGGTTTCAGAGTTATGACGTTTTTAAGCATGAACCTTTAAAACCGAGCCCCTCCCTCATTTTTGATCCAATCGAGGGGAAACTTCACAGATCTGTTCAGCATGTCAGTCTACTAAAATGTCCTTTTGGAATTTGCGCTAGGGCACGTGGTTTGGCAGATATCGTTAATATTATTAACGAAAATATTTTTTTAAATGGATATCTCTTGTTTATTCTGGAGTTCTCCTTAAGCCGCACCGCGCGCCCTCAGCCTCGTCTCGCGAACGTCAACAGCGCGACACAGTGCGCGCTTTCTGGAGGGGCGGAGCCAAGCCGAGCAACATATATAATTATATACACATCGATCATTGATCGTGAACCGGAAAATATAATAAATTACTGATATTTAGCGACTCGAAAGGTTCTTTATCAACAACTTATTTTCTCGTGCTTCTGCTGACCTGTCTGCAAGGTGTATAAGTCGAAGTCCCGAGTGCGAATCACAGGTGATCCCGTCCTGAGGTAATTAGCGATTGGGAACGATTCAGAACCTGTGGGTAAATAACCCTTGGTAATTTCCCCAACAGTTTTCCGGCCGACAGACTGCCGGTAGCTTGCAGCGCAATACTCAGAATGCTTGTTTTAGCTAAGGATAATGACTGTACCTGAGTTGCTGTGTTGTCATGATTTACAGCAATCATAATACAAACAATTATTTTGCACAAATTTATTTGTAGTTTGTGATATTACATTTTTATAAGCAATTTAGGTTGAACATTTAGGTTGAAAAAATATATATAATTCAAAAAGGAACTCCTCAGCACACACATACGGGAGGGGTAGGTGCAGACTGGAAGTTTGGGATGATTACACCTCACCAGCACGTAATTCAAAACTCCTCACCACCAAGTAATTCAAAACACCTCACCCCACCTAATTTAAAACACCTCACCACCAAGTAATTCCAAACACCTCACCACCAACTAATTCAAAACACCTCACCACCACGTAATTCAAAACACCTCACCCCACATAATTTAAAACATCTCACCACCACGTAATTCAAAACACCTCACCACCAACTAATTCAAAACACCTCACCACCACGTAATTCAAAAGACCTCACCACCAACTAATTCAAAACACCTCACCACCACGTAATTCAAAACACCTCACCCCACATAATTTAAAACATCTCACCACCACGTAATTCAAAACACCTCACCACTACGTAATTCAAAGCACCGTAATTCAGAGCTGCTGCAGGAAAGTGATAGTGTCACCAGCTGTATGCGGGGCTGCACCATCCTGCATAAACCAGGTCATGCTGAGCTGGTTTGGGTGACCTTTTGGGCTAGATCATTATGGAACTTCTGGAGCACGGCCCGGTAGCGCCGTGCTTCATATGTAGGTACATAAGCAATAACAAACCGTGCTTCATATGTAGGTACATAATAAATAGAAGCTTTATGATCATAGGCAAGCATCACCGCCCTGCTGCGAGATATCAATTTAGGTTTTTTTTATTTATTCATTGATTTTATGGACGTGTTTACGATATGTACATCAATTTTCATTGAGATTTTTATTTCACAATTTAAATTTTTAGAAATCTCAATTTTCAAATGCTAAATATTGATTTATTTTTTTTAATGATGTCTTTGATGTTTTTTACGTACATTTTCAATTACGGATTCTTTTTTTTCATTCTTGGACATTATTAGCATGTTTATTTCACAGTTTACAGTTATATAAGTTACAGTTTTCAAATGCTAAATATTGATTGAGGTTTTTTAAATTGTTTTTGTTTACGGTTTAAGTATTTTTTTTAAGGATGCGTATATGGTTTTTTAAATGTAAATTTTCATTTATGGATGCTTTCCAACAGTTCTGTGATTTTTCCCGGTGTACCGGCTTTGATGTCCATCGGCATGCCAAATTTCAGCTTTGTATATATATATAACTGTGAGAAATAGTAGAAACTCCACAGTACGAGCAGGGCGTCTCATTTGCATTGAATAAATAATCGGGAGATTAAATCAGACGCGGACGTAGCTTCAGGACTTCGATCTTTAATTTGACAAGCTTTCGACCAACAAAGGTCTTCTTCTGACTCGGCCCCAAGAACAACGGAACAAGTTCCGTTGAACTTGGGGCCGACTCAGAAGAAGACCTTTGTTGGTCGAAAGCTTGTCAAATTAAAGATCGAAGTCCTGAAGCTACGTCCGCGTCTGATTTAATCTCCCGATTATATATGTATGTATGTATATATATATATATATATATACAGTGGGGAGAACAAGTATTTGATACACTGCCGATTTTGCAGGTTTTCCCACTTACAAAGCACGTCAAGGTCTGTTATTTTTATCATAGGTACACTTCAACTGTGGAAGACGGAATCTAAAACAAAAATCCTGAAAATCACATTGTATGACTTTTAAGTAATTAATTTGCATTTTATTGCATGAAATAAGTATTTGATCACCTACCAACCAGTAAGAATTCCGGCTCTCACAGACCTGTTAGTTTTTTCTTTAAGAAGCCCTCCCATTCTCCACTCATTACCTGTATTAACTGCACCTGTTTGAACTCGTTATCTGCATAAAAGACGTCTCCAGACCGTCTCCGACCACAAAGACCGCAAAGACCGACCGCAAAGCCGTCTCCAGACCTGTCCACACTCAATCAATCAGACTCCAACCTCTCCACAATGGGCAAGACCAGAGAGCTGTCTAAGGACATCAGGGACAAATTTGTAGACTTGCACAAGGCTGGGATGGGCTACAGGACAATAGGCAACCAGCTTGGTGAGAAGGCAACAACTGTTGGCGCAATTATTAGAAAATGGAAGAAGTTCAAGATGACAGTCAATCTCCCTCGGTCTGGGGCTCCATGCAAGATCTCACCTCGTGGAGCCTCAATGATCATGAGAAAGGTGAGGGATCAGCCCAGAACTACACGGCAGGACCTGGTCAATGACCTGAAGAGAGCTGGGACCACAGTATCAAAGAAAACCATAAGTAACACACTACGCCGTCATGGATTAAAATCCTGCAGCGCACGCAAGGTCCCTCTGCTCAAGCCAGCGCATGTCCAGGCCCGTCTGAAGTTTGCCAATGACCATCTGGATGATCCAGAGGAGGAATGGGAGAAGGTCATGTGGTCTGATGAGACCAAAATAGAGCTTTTTGGTTTAAACTTCACTCGCCGTGTTTGGAGGAAGAAGAAGGATGAGTACAACCCCAAGAACACCATCCCAACCGTGAAGCATGGAGGTGGAAACATCATTCTTTGGGGATGCTTTTCTGCAAAGGGGACAGGACGACTGCACCGTATTGAGGGGAGGATGGGTGGGGCCATGTATCGCGAGATCTTGGCCAACAATCTCCTTCCCTCAATAAGAGCATTGAAGATGGGGCGTGGCTGGGTCTTCCAGCATGACAACGACCCGAAACACACAGCCAGGGCAACTAAGGAGTGGCTCCGTACGAAGCATCTCAAGGTCCTGGAGTGGCCTAGCCAGTCTCCAGACCTGAACCCAATAGAAAATCTTTGGAGGGAGCTGAAAGTCTGTGTTGCGCAGCGACAGCCCCGAAACCTGAAGGATCTGGTGAAGATCTGTATGGAGGAGTGGGCCAAAATCCCTGCTGCAGTGTGTGCAAACCTGGTTAAGAACTACAGGAAACGTCTGATCTCTGTAATTGCAAACAAAGGTTTCTGTACCAAATATTAAGTTCTGTTTTTCTGATGTATCAAATACTTATTTCATGCAATAATATGCAAATTAATTACTTAAAAGTCATACAATGTGATTTTCAGGATTTTTGTTTTAGATTCCGTCTTCCACAGTTGAAGTGTACCTATGATAAAAATTACAGACCTTTACGTGCTTTGTAAGTGGGAAAACCTGCAAAATCGGCAGTGTATCAAATACTTGTTCTCCCCACTGTATATATATATATATATATATATATATATATATATATATATATATATATATACAGTATATATATATATATATATATATATATATATATATGTATATATATATATATATATATATATATATATATATATATATATATATATATATATAGATATATAGTTCAATCTATATATATATCTCTCTATATATATATATCTATATATATATATATATATATCTATATATATATCTATATATATATATTGTTACAGACACGACTTTGATGTTAAGGTGGGCCGAGCGGAATGGCCGTCGTGTCCGCACAAATTACCCGATTGTACTCGAACGTCGACGAAGCCGCGCTACGCTGGCTCAATAGGAAAGAGAAGACACCCGGCTGGGTTATAATGACACAATACGACACCAGGGGTTCAGTTCTCAAGACCTCCGGAGGAGGTTATATTAAGGCGGAAGGTTAGATTACAACTACAAGAGGTACATCATAGGAAGACAGGCACTTAGACACAACCTTATATTATTCCCGACAGACCACAGAGAAACAGGACAAAAACTGACTCACACGGGGATTGATGGCAAGGAAAGCGGGTATTCGATGGCCAGCACAAGGTGCACCTTGTGCTCAGGGACAGGATGGCGCGGCCCAAAAGATGCAGGAGGTCTCTCAGCGCTCAAGGTGGCGTCTTGTCGTCTCAAGCTGGGGGCGCATCTGACGTCACGTCCGGCAAGCGGCTGCGTATATCCGGCGGGGAGTGACACGCCCTCGGCTCGTTAGCTCCGCCCAGATGGAATCGGTCCGCCCTTCTTATTGGGTGCGGGGGGGGTTTACCAGGCTCCGCCCTTGACGAGGAGCTGACAGCCAGCCCCTTCGTGGTAACCCCGTGGGGCGCATGGATAATGGCGGCTAACCGAGCCGGAGGGAGGACGCACACTCCCCGCGCGCGCCGTTGTTGTAGTTGTTGTTGTAGCTGTAGTTGTTGTTGTTGTTGTTGTTGTAGCTGTAGTTGTTGTTGTTGTTGCTGTAGTTTGGGGAAGAAGATGGGAGGAGGTATGGGAAGGTCCTAAACTCACTACTGGTGCCATATAATCACATTCTGGTGCAACGAAGAGTCATAATTAATGGAAACGAGGCCTTAACTGACATAGATTAAGAATAACTAGGAAGATGTCCGAAAGTTGTCTACGTGTGGTGCGGTGGACCTGGGCACGACATTTAATGGGGGAATAAGGGGAAGGTCGGCTCTACTGATTGTTATTTACATGCAATGGGACTAGGGAATGGGGGACTGGGGAAAGTTGGGGAGTATTGGAGAAAATAGGGGAATATTTACAAGCGGATATGGAGGCCAAATTCCATATTCGCAACATTGCACCCTTCTCTACCCTCGGGGCGTCCCGACCCGATAAATTTTTACCTACTTTAGTGTGGCACGCAATGTAGTTCCCTCTACTATTAACTCTACCCTGAGTGCGACAGTTTTACAGATATTCACAAATGAGTAAATATTTCCCCCTGCGACGTTGCACCCTTCTCCTCACAGAAACACACCCACAGGATAACCGAATCCGGAAAGAATTCTCAAACTAAACATACAGCCGGTAGGGAGCATTATTTACAAGACTATGCTGCTATTTACACTACGATCCAGGACCTGTTTTTGGAGGAACACATGCAGATGTTATGCATAGAGAGAGCGCGCTTGCCAGCATCGATACACCAACCCACGAGTGCTCTGTGGCCGACGGCCTTTAATAACGTGCAGAGCACCCTTCCCGAGCATCAAAAGCACCACCCCACCACCAATCGGTGCAGTCACCATTGTTCATTGGAATAAAAATAAATTCGACAACCCCTAACCCTGCAGGTGTCTCTTGCTCTTCTTGTGGTGCACTTGGTGTTAATTAACAGTGGTTCACCTTTATGGCATAGGTGCCACGTTGACCCATAGGTCCTTCCACGGGTGGTGCTTGGCCGCAAAAGAGCTGCGGTCCATTGTGGGTGGCCACAAACATTGCGGTCCATATGGTGTATCGATCCAGGCAGCCAACAGCGAAAGTGCAGGCCCACAACTGCGTAGCCAGCACCTCTCTCTCCTCTCTCTCTACCCCAAAGCCAGATCCTCGGAGGTGGGAGACAAAAGAAGAAACAAGTGAGTAAGGTGGTAAGGGCGCAAAAGTGCACGCAATATAAGGTAATGCACACTGGGGGCACATGGGAACCAGGTGAGACAGGTACGTTCCTATCGTACGCCCCCCCCCCCCCCACCAGGTAACCTACATGGCCCCTCCCTTACCCCTTACTGTATCCACAAAACACAACACTACCCATAAACATCTACTTTACAAATCAACAAACATCCCTACTGTCTTCCCCGTTCCTCCCATAAACCAAATTCGTCTTCTCTCCCTCCTAACCAATCAAATTTGCCATTTTCAACTCTCATCAAAATTTGCCATCTCCAACTCAACATCATAATTTGCCATTACCAATTCATCATCAGTCCCTCCTAGGGAGGGAGAGATGGAATCACCCCAATGTCTCATCCACGTCGTGATGCGTCTCACAAATCCACACAGCGATTCATCTCCTGCAACAAAACAAAGAAAACACAGGTGTGGAGTCATCATCATCACCACAGGTAAGTGGCTGCGTATGGTGCGACAGGTTCATCAATCCTAACTATCTCCTAAATGACTTTAACAACTTTACACTACCCGGGGTCTCTCTCCGGCCAAACCATTGGCCCTCTTACACTATGGGTTCTAAAAACCAATTCCCATTGGCCAAACTGTGGTGCTCTTCAATTTGGGGTCTCACTCCCCCGATTCATCTCCCGGTGCCCTCGCACAATTTCTGGGCTGCGGCGTGTACCTCTCCCAGTGGGTCTACCCACCTGCACACCTCCACCACTGCAGTTGCCTCCGAGCTTACCTGCTCCTTGCCCTAACCTAACTACCTGGGGAAGGCCCTCTGGCACTCTCCCCACTCGGTGCCCTCTCTGGCACTGGGCTACCCGGGTCCATCCTCCGGATCCTCGGGCCCCATCCACAACTCTACCGGCTCCCAGAGCCCACCTGCGGCCTCACCTGGCCGACATCCTCACAGTGGTGGAGTGCCCAACCAACTACACACACTAACAGGCTACACGCCCAGCCATTTCCACAACACTAATGCACCCATCCACAACACCATTCTGCAACCGCACCACAAATGCCAATATCCAACCACAATTTACCTGTACCCTCTACCTAACACTTACACTACCCGCCCCGGGTACTCGTGAAAGGGGTCCACTCTTCCCCCATCCACACCTTCGCACCACGCACACCACTCCATACCACTTACTCCAACTCTCTCCACACACCTGTACTTGCACCCTGTGCTCTCACACCTGGTGCCACCTGCACCCTTCTCTCCCCAAGCGCATTCGCGCTGATCCACACACTCACTACTCATACACGGCTCCACACACCTGTCCAGTTGCACACCTGTGCAATCACACCTGTTCAATTCTCACACACACGGCATCATCTCAGCTAACTACTCCCTTCTGAAACTTGCGCTTCCCAGTCGTCCCTTTAACTATTGCGCTCCCTCGTCATTATAATCCACACTAATCTACCTGCGTCCCCACTACAGGTATCAGTCACTAACTAATCTTAACGTTACCTAATGTCAATCTTCGCTAGATCCCTACACACCATATCCTAACCCACCCGGGCTAGTTTTCACTGCCATACACCCCATAATCTAGTGCTCCTTTGCCCCCACACATGGGAAAGGTGGCAGGGATGCCACCCTCTCCCACCGGGCCTATCGCTCCTCAATCCCCCAGTCCTCTGGCACTAATAAGCCCCCCTTATTCAGAGGTACTGGGTCCCGCCTCGGCATCTAAAGCCGAGGCGATCCACGGGGGCGCCTGCTCGCCGGTGTAAGGTCTTATCCGGTCGGCGTGGACGATCCGAGGGAGGGCTCGTGGCCCCATTTTGATCTTAAAGACCACGTCACAGATTTGCGACAGGACGACTCCTGGGCCTTGCCAGGGGGAGGTGAGTTTTGGGCACCTTCCCTTCCGCCTCCGGGGATTAAAGAACCAAATCTTCATCCCCGGAGCGTATTGACTCCCCTGGCTCCGGTCGTCGTACCTGCGCTTCATCTTTTCCCCCGCCAGATGGAGTTGGCGGCGGGCGAAGGCATGGACTAGCTCCATGCCTTCCTCTAGGTGACGTGCGTACCCCTCCCTCGGCGGGTTAACCACTGTGTCTGGCACGGGACCGCATAGCAAGTCGGCGGGAGCCCGTAACTCCCGCCCATACATAAGCAACGCTGGACTGCATGCGGTGGCCCCGTGCTGGCTGGTTCGGTAGGCCATGAGCAAGTAAGGGAGATGTTCGTCCCAGTCATCCTGACGGGTGGTGGTGAACAGTGCCAGTTGTTGGATTAGAGTTCGATTGAATCTTTCCACCATCCCGTCAGATTGAGGTCTTAAAGGCGTTGTTCTGGTTTTCCGAATTGACAGGAGACTGCACACATCTTTTAGCAATTTGCTCTCAAAATTTCGTCCCTGGTCGGTGTGCAACTCCTGTGGAATCCCATGCCGGCACACAAATCCTTCCACGAAGGCCTGCGCTACCACCCCTGCTTCTTGGTTGGGGAGGGCGTAGGCCTCCGGCCACTTGGTGAAATAGTCCATTACAACGAGGATATACTTATTACCTTGGCGGGTGCGGGGCAGCGGTCCTAGAATATCCATAGCCACCCGCTCAAGGGGGGCCCCCACCTGATGTAATTGAAGGGGGGCCCTCATCCTCCGTGCTGGTCCCTTTTTGGCAGAACAGGCGTCGCATCTCCGACACCAGTCCTGTATGTCGCGCCCCATATTCACCCAATAGAACCTCCGGCGGACCCGAGATATTGTCTTTGTCCTGCCCAAATGGCCGCCGGAGCGGGTACCATGCACCTGTTGCAATATGACGTTCTTGAATTTGTCAGGGACTATCACCAGCCAGGAAGTTCGATCAGAGGGAACCTCCACCCACTTGCGATACAAGATGTTGCCTTTCAATTCCAGGGTCTGCCACTGAGCCCAATATGCCTTTGTCTGCGCCCCGAGGGGGGTGACCTCTTCCCCCTTTGGTCTTTGCCCCAATTTGACCCATTGGAACACCGGCCCCAGAACAGGATCCTCCTGCTGGGCCGTGCTCCAAGCCAACTCTCCAAATTCCTCGTCTGCGGTTAGTGGCAAAATTGGCCCTCTCACCCGGGTTGCCCGGACGACGAGAATCGGGGCGGAATCGCCCAATTGCTCCCTCTCCTCGTGTCTCGCACAAAATTTACAGTTTTCCCCCAGACAAGGACGCCGAGAGAGTGCGTCCGCATTACCATGGGCCTTCCCGGCCCTATGGGCCACATCAAAATCGTACTGCTGCAACTTTTCCAACCACCTTGCAATTTGGCCCTCCGGTTCCTTGAACCGAAGGAGCCATTGCAAGGAGGAATGGTCAGTTCTAACCAAAAATTTCCGCCCGTACAAGTACGGGTGGAAATGGTTCATGGCAGCCAGCATAGCCAATAACTCTTTGCGAGTGACGCAATAATTTCTCTCGGGCCTACTTAAGGCCCGACTATAATAACCAATCACTCTCTCCACGCCCTCCTGTGTCTGAGACAAAACTGCGCCCAATCCTTCCTGGCTCGCATCCGTGTCCAGGGTAAATGTCCCGTCACTAGTGGGGTAAGCTAGAAGGGGTGCGGATGTTAGACACCCCTTCAATTTTTGGAAGGCCTCGTGGCACTCCCGTGTCCAATTAAATCGCGTCCCCTTCTCCGTAAGCCGGTGGAGGGGACGGGCCAACTCCGCAAATTTCGCCACAAAGCGCCGGTAGTAGGAGCAGAGTCCCAAAAATCCCCGCACCTCTTTGATGGTACGTGGTGCGGGCCACTCCTCTACCGCTTTAATTTTGTCTGGGTCTGTTTTTACCCCCTCGCGGCCAATCACGTGACCTAGATAGGCCACCTCTCTTGCAAACAAAGTGCACTTACTCGGGTTCAGCTTCAACCCTGCCTGTCTGAGGCACCCGAACACCTGGTCCAAATTAGCTAGTGCCTGGGGGAACGTTTGGGCATGTACCAGGACGTCATCCAGGTACACCAGGCATGATTGCCATGGCATGCCGCCTAGTACATGCTCCATCAATCTCTCAAAGGTGGCGGGGGCGTTACACAAACCAAACGGCATCACAGTAAACTGATACAGTCCCTTACCTGTGGAAAATGCCGTTTTCTCCTTCCCTGCCCTATCCATCTCCACCTGCCAATACCCACTCTTGAGGTCCAAAGTTGTGAACCAATTTGAGCCCGCAACGGCATCGAGGGTGTCATCAATCCTTGGCAGGGGATATGAGTCCTTGAGTGTCACGTTGTTTAGCTGGCGATAGTCCACGCAGAACCGCGTGGTCCCATCCTTCTTTTTGACCAGCACAACAGGTGACATCCAAGGACTTCCCGAGGGCTCGATCACACCTGCGTCGAGCATTTTTGCAACCTGCTCGTCAGCTTCCGCCCTCTTGCTCCAAGGGAGCCGTCGGGCGGCCTGACGAATAGGCCGGGCCTCACCGGTGTGGATCTGATGTTTCACCAGGCCCGTACGTCCAATATCCTCGGTGGACAGGGAGAAGAGGTCCAAATGGGACCCAACCAGTTTGTGTAAGGCCTCCCTCTGGGTACCTCCCAACTCTACGCTACTACGATTTACCATCTCGCAAATGGGATCGGGCCAATTCCTACTTGTTATTGAAGGCTCCCCCCGGGGTCGGCTCGGCTGGACGTTCTCGCCCCTCACTGTCGCGACTTCCTCAACTGGGGTGCAGCCAGCTACCCTCGTGCCCCTTACTATAGTGCGTGGTTCTGTACTCACATTTACTACTCGGACGGCCACTACCGGTCCGTCCGTTTTTACAAGGGTGCGGCCCACGATTAAACCCGGTATGGACTGCGCTGCCACCGGTTCGACCAGGCCGCAGGACTCCTGCCATGTTGGGCGAGCTGCCCACCGGGCCGGCACTATCGCCTCGGCCCTTGGGGGGATGGTCACGGCCTCGGAAGCCTCCAGCTCCGCTCTCTCGGCCGTGCTCACTCCCCCTAACGGCAGCTCTTCTACTCCCACCTGCAGGATCCCCCGGCACAAGTCGATTTTACAACCGCTGGCAGTCAACAGGTCCAACCCTATTAAACATGGGTCGCACACCTCCGCCACCCAAACATCTATCTCCCTCCTTACCGACCCTAACTTGAGGGTCACAGAACCACGCCCTATGATCGGGGCCGTTACCCCGGTAGCAAGCTGCAAACTATAATTTTGCAGGCGCTGGATCTTATCCCAGCCACCTGCGCTCGAATCAAGGACCACAGGGCTGATGATCGTGGCGCTAGCTCCTGTGTCCACTACGGCGTCTACCCCCACGCCGGCAATTTTGCATCTAATTGTCAGGCTACCGGTTCCAATTTGGCCACAATAAATGACCTGTCGCGTCAATGAGGGCTCTCCTCCATCCTCTGCTGCCGAACACCGCCCTACGTGCCCGACACCTTCTAGTTTCCCGGGGTCTGGCGGGGGGGTGTCTGGGGTCGGCTAACCCGCTCCCCCCTGGGCGGAGTTGAGGACCTCAACTGCCGGGGATCATCCCGGCGCGCGTTTCGACAGTGCCGCGCCAGGTGACCCAGGCGGTTGCAGGTATAGCACCTCACCTGATAAGGTGCTTGCCTCCGGAATTCCAAATTCCCCCCCCTGTAGGTCCGAATTGGATTACCCGCTCGTGGTCCACCGCGGGCCACCTCCGGGGCCGCCTGCCATGGTCCAGGTCCCGCCAGGCGCTGGTCCACCAGCCTCCGGACCATGCCCGCCAGGTCAGGACCCACGTCGGGGGCGGGCCCCCTAAGGGGTCCGCCCTCCATCGGGGGTCCCATCTGGTGGACCGCCATTGCGAGACGCTCGCCCCCCCGGGCCAGGGGCCTCGCTGCTTCCCAACGGGCCGCAGCGTCAGCCGCCTGGCTCAGAGTCTGCGGGCGCCACATGGCGAGCTGTTGCCGGAGCTCAATATCCGGGAGGGCCTGGATAAAATGGTCCAGCGCCAGGCTTTCCCGGGAATCCGCTGCCATGCTAGCATGTGCGATCCCCACTGCGCGGCGAATGTCGTGGGCAAGTTCCCCGATGGCTTCCTGGGGCTTGCGCTTTCGCAGCGCGAGCTGAGCTTTAACAAGCTCGCTCTGCTGTTCTATTCCAAATCGATTAATTAGGGCGTCGCGGAGGGCTGGCAGGGTGAGAGCACCCGCTGGTAATGCCGTCAGCACCTCCGCCGCCGCGCCGCGCAATGCGGCCACCAGGTGTACTCCACCTTCGTCCTCACCCCAACCGTTGCCCTTACACACACAGTCGAACTGCGCCAGGTACGCGCGTAGATCACTCTTGCCGTCATACGGCGCGAGTGGGACCTTGTGGGACCACCTCATATGTGAGTCGTTGCCCGCCTGCCGGACCCCGTGCGTCGCCCCTTGCGGGGTCAGCGCGGGGCCGAACCGGCCGGGCCCCCACAGTACACTACCCCCAAGGGGCTCTCGTGCCTCCCCGGTCCCTCCAACAACTACCCCTGTTGGTGTTGATGCCTGGGTCACACCTCCGCAACCCGCTACCCATTCCATACCACCACCACCACAACCTTGCTCACCCACACCTCGCACCTCTCGTTCCATACCCTCCGGACCAGCCATACACCTCACTCTTGGCCTCTCACGAACATCCGGGTCTATCTCGACCCCCAAGCTTATTAAATCACCTGGCGCATCATACGCACGACCATATTGGTCACCACTTACACCGGGTCCTCTTTCTCTTCGCTTCTCCTCCATCACCTGCGAATCCCTCATCCGGTTAATGAGCACATCATCACGATCCGAACACAGACTCTGGACCAATTCTTTTACCTCCTCTTTTATCTCTTTCTTATCCTCTCTCCGTCGCTTTTTAATTTCGCTCACCCCTTCTTCCACTTCTTCTAATTTTTGCTTCATCTCCTTCATCTCTTCGTGCGCCCCTTTAAGTTCTTCCTCTAACTCCACTTTATTTTTTTCTATGTGCTCCCGCACCTCCCGCTCTTTAACCTCCATTACCTCTACCACCTTGTCCATTTTCCTCGTCAGGTCCTCATGTACCGTCTGACACTCTTTTTTAATTACCCCTACGTCCTTTTTCATCTCCTTCTGTGTCGATTTTAAACCCTCTATTACCGCTGTGTTCTTCTTTACCTGGTCCCCCAACTCCTTTTGTCCCACTGTCAGTTGTTCTACTCCCAGCGTCAACTCCTCTATACCACCTTGCAATTTTACAGTCCCCTTTCTCACCTCTTTCTCCATGCGCTCCTTACAGTGCCTCACCTCCTCGCGCACTCCTCCGACCTCCTCACTCACTCCTCTTCTGATCTCCTCTCCCATCACTTGCATCTCCTGCCCAGATGCCACCCTCATCTGCTCCATTTCCTCCCTGTGAGCATCCAGTTTGGTTTCTACCCCCATTCTGACCCCCTCTATCTGCTGCTCCATTTGTTTAACTTCCCTTTCCGCTTGGTCCCTCATGTCCCTCAATTTGCCTTCCATACTGTTTTCTAACCCCTCTAACCCATTTTTCACTCCCTCTATCTGATTCTCCTGGGCAGCCATTCTATTTTCTACCCCCTCTAACCCCTTTTGCATCCCTTCCATTTGATTCTCTTGAGCGGCCATTCTGTTTTCTACCCCCATTAACCCATTTCTCACCTCTTTTATCCCATTGTCTAACCCCTCAAAATTATTGTCTAACTTCTCACCGGTACCCCTCGCTTCGTCCCTCATTACCCCCATTTGGTTCCCCATTACCCCCATTTGGTTCCCCATTACCCCCAATTGCTCACTCTGAGCATCCATCCGGTTCCCCATTTGTTCCCTATCAGCCCTCATTCCCATCATTATTCTGCTTTCCATTTCTTCATTATTCTTGTCCATAAGGGCCTTCATTTGCATAAAAAACAAATTCCAATCCACCGGGGGCGCTGCCACGGTCGCTGGCGCGGTGATCAGCGAGGCGCCATTTTGCGCGCCCGCTTCTTCGTGCGTGACGGCGCTATTTTGCGCGTCTGCTACCCCCGCTGTTTCGCTCTCCTCATGTCCCTCAATTTGGTCCTGGACCGACCCTGCTTCACTCTCCCCTACCGGACCCCAGCCGTCTTGATCCGCCATAGCGCGACTTGCAAAATTCGAGTTTCGTAAAACAAAACAAATTTCGGCCGCTCCAAATTTTGACCAAATTTTTTTTTTTTTCTCTATTCGTTTTTTTTTTTTTTTCCAAAATTTGGTCGGGCCTCGAATCTCACTCCCGACACCAATTGTTACAGACACGACTTTGATGTTAAGGTGGGCCGAGCGGAATGGCCGTCGTGTCCGCACAAATTACCCGATTGTACTCGAACGTCGACGAAGCCGCGCTACGCTGGCTCAATAGGAAAGAGAAGACACCCGGCTGGGTTATAATGACACAATACGACACCAGGGGTTCAGTTCTCAAGACCTCCGGAGGAGGTTATATTAAGGCGGAAGGTTAGATTACAACTACAAGAGGTACATCATAGGAAGACAGGCACTTAGACACAACCTTATATTATTCCCGACAGACCACAGAGAAACAGGACAAAAACTGACTCACACGGGGATTGATGGCAAGGAAAGCGGGTATTCGATGGCCAGCACAAGGTGCACCTTGTGCTCAGGGACAGGATGGCGCGGCCCAAAAGATGCAGGAGGTCTCTCAGCGCTCGAGGTGGCGTCTTGTCGTCTCAAGCTGGGGGCGCATCTGACGTCACGTCCGGCAAGCGGCTGCGTATATCCGGCGGGGAGTGACACGCCCTCGGCTCGTTAGCTCCGCCCAGATGGAATCGGTCCGCCCTTCTTATTGGGTGCGGGGGGGGTTTACCAGGCTCCGCCCTTGACGAGGAGCTGACAGCCAGCCCCTTCGTGGTAACCCCGTGGGGCGCATGGATAATGGCGGCTAACCGAGCCGGAGGGAGGACGCACACTCCCCGCGCGCGCCGTTGTTGTAGTTGTTGTTGTCGCTGTAGTTGTTGTTGTTGTTGTTGTAGCTGTAGTTGTTGTTGTTGTTGCTGTAGTTTGGGGAAGAAGATGGGAGGAGGTATGGGAAGGTCCTAAACTCACTACTGGTGCCATATAATCACATTCTGGTGCAACGAAGAGTCATAATTAATGGAAACGAGGCCTTAACTGACATAGATTAAGAATAACTAGGAAGATGTCCGAAAGTTGTCTACGTGTGGTGCGGTGGACCTGGGCACGACATTTAATGGGGGAATAAGGGGAAGGTCGGCTCTACTGATTGTTATTTACATGCAATGGGACTAGGGAATGGGGGACTGGGGAAAGTTGGGGAGTATTGGAGAAAATAGGGGAATATTTACAAGCGGATATGGAGGCCAAATTCCATATTCGCAACAATATATATATATATATATATATATATATATATCTATATATATACACAAAGAATTAAGTTAAGCACCCCTACACAACGAATTAAGGGAAGCACCCCCTAATATATATTCTTTGTGTATATGTATACATTGGCATATATTCTAAGGTATGTGAGATCAAATAATGATTGGTATGACATTAGCAATTATCCATTGATGAAATTGAGTGATCAAAGTGAAAAAAAGTGATTGGTTGAGTCAGTGATCCGATCACGTGGGTCCTACACACGTTATTGACGCAAAGATCGCTAGAGGTCTTCTCAGAACAATGATTGTACGTTAGAAAACATAAACGTCATCCACACTGTCCGTGATGGACCTATAGCTCCATACTTAAATTGAGGTGAAAATATGCCTAAAATTCCCAAAAAATTTCACCTTAAATTATTCAGAATAAAATATTGAAAACGGCATGATTGTTATGTTTTTATGTGACCATAATATCACTTCTCCAGAAAATATAGCAATATCATGGGTATATTACACTGTTTTGACGACAACAACCTTGTAATGTGCGAGGTTGTAAAAAAACGGGGGGGTGCTTAACTTAATTCTTTGTGTATATATACATATATATATAGATATATAGATATATATATATATATATATATATATATATATATATATATATATCTATATATATATATATCTATATATATATATATATATATATATCTATATATATATATCTATATATATATATATATATATATATATATATATATATATATATATATATATATATATATACAGTATATATATATATATATATATATATATATATATATATATATATATATATATATATATATATATATATATATATATATATACAGTATATATATATATATATATATATATATATATATATATATACAGTGCATTCAGAAAGTATTCAGACCCCTTCACTTTTTTCACATTTTGTTATGTTGCAGCCTTATGCTGAAATCGTTTAAATTCATTTTTTCCCTCATCAATCTGCACTCAATACCCCGTAATGACAAAGAGAAAACAGGATTTTAGAAAGTTTTGCAAATTTATTAAAAAGAAAAAAATGAAATATCACATTGACATAAGTATTCAGACCCTTAACTCAGTACTTAGTGGAAGCACCTTTGGCAGCGATTACAGCCTCGAGTCTTCATGGGTATGACGCGACAAGCTTTGCACACCTGGATTTGGGGATTTTCTGCCATTCTTCTCTGCAGATCCTCTCAAGCTCTGTCAGGTTGGATGAGGACCGTCGGTGGACAGCCATTTTCAGGTCTCTCCAGAGATGTTCAATTAGGTTAAAGTCAGAGCTCTGGCTGGGCCACTCAAGGACCTTCAGAGAGTTGTCCCAAAGCCACACCTGCGTTGTCTTGGCTGTGTGCTTCGGGTCATTGTCCTGTTGGAAGGTGAACCTTCGGCCCAGTCTGAGGTCCTGGGTGCTCTTTTTCAGGTTTTCATTAAGGATATCTCTGTACTTTGCTCCGTTCATTGTTTCCTAAACCCTGACCAGTACCCCAGTCCCTGCAGCTGACAAACACCCCCACAGCATGATGCTGCCACCACCATGCTTCACCGTTGGGATGGTATTGGGCAGGTGATGAGCAGTGCCTGGTTTCCTCCAGACATGACGCTTAGAATTGAGGCCAAACAGTTCAATCTTGGTTTCATCAGACCACAGAATCTTGTTTCTCATAGTCTGCGAATCCTTTAGGTGCTTTTTTTGCAAACTCCAAGCGGGCGTTCATGTGTCTTTCACTGAGGAGAGGCTTCCGTCTGGCCACTCTGCCATAAAGCCCAGATCGGTGGAGTGTTGCAGTGATGGTTGTCCTTCTGGAAGTTTCTCCCATCTCCACACAGGATCTCTAGAGCTAAGCCAGAGTGACCATCGTGTTCTTGGTCACCTCTCTTACCAAGGCCCTTCTCCCCCGATTGCTCAGTTTGGCCGGGCGGCCAGCTCTCGGAAGAGTCCTGGTTGTTCCAAACTTCTTCCATTTAAGAATTATGGAGGCCACTGTGCTCTTGGGAACCTTCAATGCAGCAGAAATTTTTTTGTAGGCTTCCCCAGATCTGTACCTCGACACAATCCTGTCTCTGAGCTCTGCAGCTAGTTCCTTCGACCTCATAGCTTGGTTTTTGCTCTGATATGCATTGTCAGCTGTGAGACCTTATATAGACAGGTGTGTGCCTTTCCAAATCTTGTCCAATCAATTGAATTTACCACAGGTGGACTCCAATCAAGGTGTAGAAACATCTCAAAGATGATCAAGAGAAATGGGAGGCACCTGAGCTAAATTTCAAGCGTCATAGCAAAGGGTCCGAATGCTTATGTCAATGTGATATTTCAGTTTTTTCTTTTTAATAAATTTGCAAAACTTTCTAAAATCCTGTTTTCTCTGTCATTATGGGGTATTGAGTGTAGATTGATGAGGGAAAAAATGAATTTAAACGATTTCAACATAAGGCTGCAACATAACAAAATGTGAAAAAAGTGAAGGGGTGTGAATACTTTCTGAATGCACTGTATATATACAATATAATATACAATATTTATGATACATATATAGATAACAAGTGAGTAAAAAAATTTATGCTAAATTAAAAAGGCAACCCCTACATAGAGAGTACTAGCGTACTCTCTGATATAATTCATATACGTATATACAATACATATATAATACACACATATTGTCCTGTGGCTGCCTCTCAGTTAACACCAAAAGTATGCCACGGATGGCTAATCGAGCTTAATGAGGTGTTTCCAATTCAATGGTGGATCATACATGAGCTTGGGGGTTTGAGGGAGAATGCCGCAGCCTACCTGGGTGGCCTCGACGATGTCTTCACCCTGCGAAAAGTAACTCACGAACGAAAACGGAATTTATGGCATAAAAAAAAAAAATTATTAAACGGTACCCGATAACAAAGAACACGGCGGAAGAACTAAAACCTAGGTTGGGATCCCACTCACAGACTTCAAATACAAGACAATGGTAAGGTTAATAAAATAAAACGTTGTGTTGGGTTCTGTGGTGCGTTTTATCTGTCTGGATGTCGGGTCCGTTCGGCCGTCCAAGCTCCGATGTTTGCGCTCCGTCAGGCCCACGTACGCCACTGCCGGCAAGCCTCATGCCCCTGCGCGATCGCCCGCGAGGTCCTGTGCGTGAACGCCGGGCACGAGGATCATCGGCACTCCAACGTCTCTCCAACGTCCAACAAGCAGGGCAATCTCCGGATCGCAAGAGAAGAGGTCCAAACGGGAACGAAAGGCAAACAGGGAAGAGGTCCAAACGGGAACGAAAGGCAAACAGGGAAGAGGTCCGAGCAGGAAGGAAGCCAAAACGAGAAGGGCTAAAATGCCGGCGAGCCATTTGTTTTGTTGCTCGTCATCTGACGTCAGCTCTCTTCCTCTGCCAATCAGTGCCTCCTTTCCTTGTGACCTTTCACGCCTTTATACATCACCGGCGCTTCTCCTCCAACCAGTGCGTAGCTTCTTACCCGTCTTTTCGCACCCTCCTCACTGATTGGCCGAGAGCCTTTGGCGTCACGTCATCGTGTGGCACGTCCTTCATCTTCCCTACCCTCCAATCAGCGACCTGCCTCCAACTCGCCCCTCCCCCCTGTTAATCACGAGTTCTCCTGAGCATGGCTCTCGGCCTGCCTGTGCGATGTTTGTTTTCATGCCGGCGTTGTAAGTGGCCTCTTCCGATCTGTTCTTCCGTAAGTCATTGTGGCGACGGGGGAATTATTTAATGTGTGGTGCACTAATGGGCCTAGCTAATGTCTATGGGATCTATTGCCATAAGGGACAATGGATAAATCACAGAGGGGACGACACACAATGGAATTAGCATAATCCCGAGAACTACTTTCCATGCCCCGCCCCCTCATGGCGGGAACACAGATCCAACTTATCCGACATGCGGTCTAACACAGAACTTATTACATCGAGATTCTCCAGCATGACAGACGAATAACCTACCTATACAGTTCTACCTAAATCGATATGTGCACCTACCCAACCGACATAACAATATATATACATATATGAATATATGAATGAATGAATGATCGTTTTAAGGCCATTTTCCCCGCTAGAGCGGGGGTTAGCCTTGCGGGCCCCATGACAATCATGGTTCCCTGTTTGAGGCAATGTTTTTTATGGCCGGATGCCTTTCCTGACGCCAAACCTTGGTCACGCTCTTCGATGCGCAGGGATACGGTGTACCTATTCTAAATCGGGGTACACACCGGGATCATTCATCCCAGCAAGCTGGTACTCAATATGCCGACCTCGGAAGGATGACAGGCTGAGTCAACCCCACTGGACTGGCGTTAATTCAGCGATCGATAGGGATTCAAACCCAGGATCCGAGGATCCCAAGCCGGCACCCTAACCGCTAAGCCAACACCAGGCTAAATATATATACATATATATACAATATTTATGATAGGCTCGGGATGACATCAGTGGATGAAGGGGGGGGGGGGGGGCTGTCCCAGGTGAAAGGAAGGTGGATAAAATTCCAAAATCAGGAGAATGAGTTATCGGTCAAATCAAGGGTCATCGGTCAAAAGCATGTAGGAATTGTGCTGGAGAAGACAATGCTTTGAATTGGACATCAATGTAGCTGGCGTAGCCACCCACAGTCTGCAAAATAAAAATTGCACATCTCTTTGGATTTGAATTAGAAGTCAGAATTATCACTGAATAACTGGTGAAGTCGAATAAATTGGGAATAGGCGATGGAGCTTTTGACATGGGAGTATGAGAACAAAATAATAATTAAATGTGTGAGTCAGTACACTTACAATAGAAAGTGGTGACTAAACTGTTCTCTTTGATGGAAACTGATGTCAAGAAAGATTATTTTCTCCATTCTCCTTAGCATTTTTTCTATTATATTATTCTTCAGTTTATTCTCATTTTTAAAATTTATTATTATTACATATTTCTTCCTTCCCCTCCCCCCCCCCCCCCTCCCCCACCAAAAAATTTCTCCTTCGGTTGGAATACCTACAGTGCATTCAGAAAGTATTCAGACCCCTTCACTTTTTTCACATTTTATGTTGCAGCCTTATACTGAAATAGTTTAAATTCATTTTTTCCCTCATCAACCTACACTCAATACCCCATAATGACAAAGAGAAAAAAGGATTTTAGAAAGTTTTGCAAATTTATTAAAAAGAAAAAACTGAAATATCACATTGACATAAGTATTCAGACACTTTGCTATGACACTTGAAATTTAGCTCAGGTGCCTCCCATTTCTCTTGATCATCTTTGAGATGTTTCTACACCTTGACTGGAGTCCACCTGTGGTAAATTCAATTGATTGGACATGATTTGGAAAGGCACACACCTGTCTATATAAGGTCTCACAGCTGAAAATGCATATCAGAGCAAAAACCAAGCCATGAGGTCGAAGGAACTGGCTGCAGAGCTCAGAGACAGGATTGTGTCGAGGCACAGATCTGGGGAAGCCGACAAAAAAATTTCTGCTGCATTGAAGGTTCCCAAGAGCACAGTGGCCTCCATAATTCTTAAATGGAAGAAGTTTGGAACAACCAGGACTCTTCCTCGAGCTGGCCGCCCGGCCAAACTGAGCAATCGGGGGAGAAGGGCCTTGGTAAGAGAGGTGACCAAGAACCCGATGGTCACTCTGGCTGAGCTCCAGAGATCCTGTGTGGAGATGGGAGAAACTTCCAGAAGGACAACCATCACACCAACACTCCACCGATCTGGGCTTTATGGCAGAGTGGCCAGACGGAAGCCTCTCCTCAGTGAAAGACACATGAAAGCCCGCTTGGAGTTTGCAAAAAAGCACCGAAAGGACTCTCAGACTGTGAGAAACAAGATTCTGTGGTCTGATGAAACCAAGATTGAACTGTTTGGCCTCAAATTCTAAGCGTCATGTCTGGAGGAAACCAGGCACCGCTCATCACCTGCCCAATACCATCCCAACGGTGAAGCAGGGTGGAGCAGCATCATGCTGTGGTGGTGTTTTTCAGCAGCAGGGACTGGGGGACTGGTCAGGGTTGAGGGAATAATGAACGGAGCAAAGTACAGAGATATCCTTAATGAAAACCTGAAACAGAGCGCTCAGGACCTCAGACTGCGCCGAAGGTTCACCTTCCAACAGGACAATGACCCTAAGCACACAGCCAAGACAACGCAGGAGTGACTTAGGGACAACTCTCTGAAGGCTCTTGAGTGGCCCAGCCCGAGCCCTGACTTGAACCCAATCGAACATCTCTGGAGAGACCTGAAAATGGCTGTCCACCGACGGTCCCCATCCAACCTAACAGAGCTTGAGAGGATCTGCAGAAAAGAATGGCAGAAAATCCCCAAATCCAGGTGTGCAAAGCTTGTCGCATCATACCCAAGAAGACTCGAGGCTGTAATCGCTGCCAAAGGTGCTTCAACTAAGTGCTGAGTTAAGGGTCTGAATACTTATGTCAATGTGATATTTCAGTTTTTTCTTTTTAATAAATTTGCAAAACTTTCTAAAATCCTGTTTTCTCTTTGTCATTACGGGGTATTGAGTGTAGATTGATGAGGGAAAAAATGAATTTAAACGATTTCAGCATAAGGCTGCACCATAACAAAATGTGAAAAAAGTGAAGGGGTCTGAATACTTTCTGAATGTCAACATGTTGTCAACAACAACATGTCAACAACATGTATGTCAACATTTGGTGAAGATTCATTTTCCATATTTTTCCACCGATCCTGACTGAGTTTTCTGTCATATGAAAAAACAGTTTTTGATTATGGAATTGTGCTTTATGATTATTTAGAAAATTTGAGAAAAAAATTGGTTTGAAAAAAATCGGTTTGAATTTTTTTTCTCAAATAAGAGAAACATTGAAGCTTCAGAATATTCTCGATCCTTCAAGAAAGTAAAATATGACAGCGTCCTGGCAATAAAACGACAATTTCCTGAAGGGTGATTAAAACTGACTTACTAAGCCTGAAAGAGTACAAACAAAACAGACCATTTAACAATGGAGTGAGCCTCACCAAGGCATATAGGTTACATCTAGGTGCATCTAGGTGCATCTAGGTGCAAACACACAAATGCTTAGGAATGGGCCTGACTAACCCAGACATAATCCACATTCAAAATCAACGTATGGGTCGATTAGACGACTTTGTTGAACTATGCCTAAAGCGATCCGGTGTTGCTAGCCGAGTGTGTAGGCATTCCAGCACATCTCAGATCATGAGTTCAACTTGCCAGCTTGGAATATGACAAAAGATGCCCGTGTGTGCTCTTAGACTCTGTGGTCTGAGGTATGTTGCAAACCCTGACAGAAATGTTGCGAATGTTATTGCAGTTTGCTGTGGCTGTAGATGCTGCACAGAATCTGTGCATTCGTCACTTGTTATGGTTAAATCAGAGAACTTTAATTGGCTCTGAGGTATATAAATTACAATCTGAGAATGAACGATCTGTCATAAATTAGATAAACTGCATAGGGACTCACACACTCACACAACAACTATGGGAGATGCCTCTTCGCAGTGATTGTACCCCCCAATCCAAGTCGGGGGCCAAATCTTCACCATTCTTCTTGCTGCCTGGATTTTTCAGGGCAGAGTGGTCATGGTCAGTGCCAATCGGTCCCCATGGACGGGCCCTTTCCCTCTTTCACTATTTCTTTCACTATTTCTTTCATTCTTTCTTTCATTCTCTCTTTCATTCTCTCTCTCTCTCTCTCTCTCTCTCTCTCTCTCTCTCTCTCTCTCTCTCTCTCTCTGTCGTGGTCCTAAGTTCGTAAGGCGGCAGTACGCCATCCTGGATATGGGGGATCTCTGGGTTGCTCCTGCGAGATCAATCGGCTGTCTTCATGCCACGGGCTTGTTTGAGAGAACTGTCTGGGGCTATACAACAACAACAAAAACAAAAACACCAACAACACACTCACTATTCTCGCACTCACTCAATGATGCATAGACTGATTACAATAGCTTCCGTCTCCCTTTCACTGGGATAAATAGAATTGATCTGAGAATGAATGATCTGTAATAAAGCAGAGCTGCAGGGGGACTCATACTCTCTCTGTTCATTCACTGATACAGGTTGATTAAATAGCTTCTCCCTTCCAGCAAGGCTAATTCGCCTCAAACATATATATTTTGTGCATTCAATTCATTTTCAGTGCCTTCAGAAAGTATTCACACCCCTTGACTTTTTCACATTTTGTTGTGTTACAGCCTGAATTTAAAATGGGTTAAATTGAGATTTTTGTCACTAATCTGCACATAATACCCCATTATGTCAAAGTGGATTTTTTTTTTTAGAAATTCTTACAAAATAATTTAAAATGGAATACAGAAATATCGAATTCACATAAGTTCAACCCCCTGAGTCAATACTTCATAGAAGCACCTTGGCAGCGAGTACAACTTCGAGTCTTCTTGGGTATGTCTGTATCAGCTTCGCACATCTGGATTCGGGGAGTTTCTCCCATTCTTCCTTGGAGATTTGCTCAAGCTTTGTCAAGTTGGATGGGCTGTGTCGGTGAACAGCAATCTTCAAGTCTTTCCACAAATTCTCAATGGGATTGAAGTATGGGCTTTGGCTGGGCCACTCAAGGACTTTCACATTCTTGTTCTGAAGCCATTCCAGTGTTGCTTTGGTTGAATGCTTGGGGTCATTGTCCTGTTGGAACATAAATCTTCGCCGCAGTCTAAGGTCTTTTGCACTCTGAAGAAGGTTCTCCTTAAGGATTTGGCTGTATTTCGCTCCATTCATTGTTCCCTCTATTCTTACAAGTCTTCCAGTCCATACTGCTGAAAAGCATCCCCATAGCATGATTCTGCAGCCACCATGCTTTACAGTAGATGGGTGATGAACTGTGCTCAGTTTCCACCAGATGTAGTGCTTTACATTCAGGCCAAAGAGTTCAATTTTCGTCTCATCAGACCACATAATATTTTAGCCTCCTGCTCTCAGAGTCTTTCAGATGCATTTTTGCAAACTCCAGGCATGCTGACATGTGCATTTTTTCTCAGGTGTTGCAGAGACTGTTGTCCTTCTGGCAGGTTCTCCGATATCAGCAAAGTAACTCTGTAGTTCTGTCAGAGTGGTCATTGGGTTCTAAGTCACCTCTCTGACCAAGGTCCTTCTAGCCCTGTTGCTCAGTTAGGTCGGATGGCCAGCTCTAGAAAGAGTCTGGGTAGTTCCATTTTTTTTTCCATTTCCTAATGACGGAGCTCACTGGGCTATTGGGAACTTTCAACACTCGAGAAATTGTTTTATACCCTTCCCCGCATATATGTCAACTCACAATTCTATCTTGGAGTTCTACGGACAGTTCCTTGGCCTTCATGGTGGAGTTTCTGCTCTGACGTACACTGTTAACTGTGTGACCTTATATAGAAAGGTGTGTTTCTTTTTCGAGCATGTCCAATTAATTGAATTCAAGTTGACCCAATCAAGTTGTAGACATCTCAAGGATGATCAAAGGAAATTGGATGCACGTGAGCTCAATTAGGAGTGGCATAGCAAAGACGTTGAACACTTATTGACTCCTGACATTTCAGCTTTTCATTTTTAATATATATATTTTAATTTCTAAAAAAATATTCCACTTTGTCATTATGAGACGTTGTGTGCAGATCAGTGACCAAAAAATCTCAATTCAATCCATTTGAAATTCAGGCTGTAACACAACAAAATGTGAAAAATTCAAGGGGTGTGAATACTTTCTGAAGGCAGTGTATATCATGGGTAATCATGTGGCTGGCTATCCAGTGACTGAGACTTCTGAACAGAATTCTTCAGAGACTTCTCCAGAGAGTTGTCATAAGAGCACTTGCTGTATGGAGTTTGTTTGAAGAAACAGTTCAGCTTTGCAAATATTGAGCCAGATCTCGGCTCTTCGTTATTCCACTCCTGCTTGGACATGTCAACTTGTTTCTAGATTACCCAATCTTTGCTTCCAAAGTTCATTTTATCCAAATAAAGTTAATTGTCATTTATATGATAACAATTCTTTAATTTCCAAAAACAACAACATCTCAAAGATCTAGAAGTTGCAGCAACAAACTTTAATGGACTGGCACAAATGGATTGTGGAGTGGAACAAATAAACTCCACAGGCAAGCAGTTTTGCAACAATAATTGCATCTCCCACAGGGCCAGTCAGTGGAAGAAACAAGATACAATAAGCATGCATAATCTGTTTGAAAGCTATTATTATTCAAATCATAATCACCTTAATAAATAGGCACCAGGTGTTTGTAACTGTGTCAATAAATACAAGCCGAAAAAAAAAATGTTTATTTGCTTTTTAATTATTTAAAACAATATGATGATGTGTGATTTCGAAGTGATTTAGCCTGTAGGAAATTTATTTTTACTCTCGAATGCTAAAAGGAATACAGGAACTTTGGAAATGCCACTTTACAGGTGTGGAGGTTTTCACGCTCACTCGTACTAATGGTGTCCCTATGGCTGCGGCTGAAGATTCGGTGGGCGATACAGACAGACAGCCAACTGCCAAGGGGAAATTTAGTGCACTAGAGCACAGTACAAGGTTTCATTGTGCTATGTGTAAAAGCTGAGTGAAGGCAAACACTCTCTTTAATATTGCAAAGTGTGCTCTTCAAAATGATAAATCATTTAACAAATCCCCTCTTGGGGTTTCCAGTGATTTTAATTGTACCCTTTATAATTATATAAAACTACAGTAATATAATAGTTGGTTTGAGACTGAATTTTGTACATTTATCAGACAAGGTTTCTTCTGACAAAACAAATGTGCCTTGAGCTGGCTGGTTTAAAAAATAAAATTATCAATACAGGTATCGAGGGTCATGGAAGAGCAAAGGGCCTTTGATCCTATGCTGTGGTCCAACGACGCATGATCTATATAATAATAGCGTAAGGACTCGACTTTGTTATCCCTTTTACGCCGCACCCAGTGACCCGATGCCCACGGCACTAATGGATTTACGATCTACGAACCGCGCTGTTTGTTTATCACGTACAGACATACTCGAAAAATCTGAATTAGCCGACGTTGGGGCCAAAAAGCATCCGATTAACTACCGATACGACGCCATCTTACGACGCCATCGTATTGGCGTCTGCTGGGCGAAGGCGAAGCGAGCCGTCCGCTGATTGGACAGTCGAGTGGTGTGAACATGGGTGGTGTGAACCAAATGGTCTTTTTATTCCCTTGAACATTTTAAATTAGGATATATAAGGAAACGTCTTTATCGTCATTTTAATAAAGTTAAATGGAGTGACGTTGCGATACTCGGGGTGCGTTGCATAAATCCTCGTAACTCAGAGAGGTGTAGCAGGTGGCGAGACGTAAGGAAGCTTAAAGATAACGAGCTGAAACAGACGAACGATATGTCAATCCCTTTCTACACCGAACGGCAATAAAAGTATGAGAGCGGGAAGGCATGGCCTGAGCACTTCGAGCAGAGAGGACTGATTGGACTTAACTTAAAGAGAAAAAATTGGAGCTTAACGGAAGAAGAAGATCCCATGAGCGCTCCCCTATGCCATCCATAATGGTACACTCTATCCATACACCACATCCTCCCTTCCGTGGATGTTCCATGGGTTTCGGCTAGTTATTAATATTTCGTATGCAGCCTTTGGCTGCTGGTTGCATCATTGCTGGGAGCACGGCTGTGCCGCTGATGCAGTGCCCGTGCTTCCAGTAAGTCGGTACTTATTTTTCTGACCTCGGAAGGATGACAGGCTAAGTCAACCCACCTGGTGTTATTTAACAACACGACAGGAGCTCAACCTCAAGACCCTAAGATCATCAGCCAACTTAACTGTTACGCCAACACCAGGCTTAAAAGACACAAAATGAGCCAAATAAGAAATAGTAGAACAAGATTGTATAGATGCATCAAGCACAAGAAACAAATTGCAGCAACTTGTGGCATGGTAAAGGATAAAAACAGGGACTCTGGTTCCTGGCATAATGCATGTCAACTGGATGGGGCAAATGGAGGTGTTGGGTATGGAGGTGAGAGGACATGAGGAGCAATATCAGACAGGAACCGGCAAAAAGCTGCAAGGCAACCAACCTAGCTGGGATAGCTGGAGGCATGAAGTTAGAAACTGAGGAAGGAGTGATTCGTTTGTTGAGAAATGTCTCTTTCCCATGATGAAGGGAGACTAGTGATAAGTTGACATGCTGTTGGGAGAGATAGTAGACTACAGGCTAGACCCATCTGCCTGAATGAGCTGCCAGCCTTGATGTTCCCATGAAGACCGGCGCAGAGAAGATCCTTTTCAAGAGAACATGATTTGTTTGAGGAGTGAATGTGAGTGAAGGAAGAGCAGAAAAGGTTGGATGGAAAGTTATACATGATTGAATCAAGAGGAGAGCACATGCCATTCAGGGAAATATGGGATGTGAATGGAAGTGTCACAACAGCTACCTTGGACAGTGAGTGGTGTGAGTACTGATGACAGGATGCCAATTGTCATGGTGGCAGTTTTGGACGTCAGATTTTCTAAAAAGACATTTGGGGTCACAGGATTGGAGGAAATTGAAGTTGGCTGATCAGAGCTTCATACACAGAATCAACACAGGAGAGACAGGAATCCAGAGATGTTCCTAAGGAAGTGGGAGAACGTGGGAGGGGTGTGGAGGTTCAGATAGGGCAGGACAGTGGCTAAGTGTAAGTGAATTTTAAACAAACCACAACACCACAGCCAGTACTGCCAAAGTAGTGCAATGAGCAATGTGGGAGGGAGAATAGTGCGAGCAGATAGCATCACAGGATGTTCCCAATGAATCCAAGACATCCTGTTAAAGAAAAGTTACTAATAAACAGATAGCACCTGCAGATAATTTGGAAACTTTGTCGGAAATGTTTGGGTGGTGCACAGCGGGGTGAGTGTGAGGTGGGGAAGAGTCGGGAAGGGGGGGGGAGGGGTGATGATGGGTATTAGAGTGAAAGGGATCAGTATAGGGTGGAGGGCACTGGTTGTGGGGGCATAGGCATGATGGTCATGGCACAACCAAGGGTAAAAGCAGAAGATGCAAGGGGTTAGGGGTTGACTATGACTGTTAGAAACACGTATCAGCTTTTACAGAAAGGTGGTTTCACCTTCAGGATACATGAACTGACAATACAGTCGCACACATTGTGGCTGAATGAAAAGTAGGGTTATTGAAAGCTTTCATGATGGCTACACTATACCTGTATTTTGTACTTCCATAAATGAGCTCAAATGGCACCCAAGAAAGCAGAAACAGGAGCTTGCACACGGTAGAAGAATGGTAAGATGTTGGAGTAGGAGGGAGATGAGGAGACTAATGAATACAAAGGATTTGCTATGGTTCGTGGGAGGCGGCAGCTTGTTACAATCACATACATGAAAGAGTCGAAGAGGAAAGAATGGAAGAGGTGAAAAAAGGTTTTAAAATTTAAATAAAAGGCTCAAAGTAGATAATGGAGAGAGAGAGTGAGAAAGAAAGAGAGGTTAAGAAAGGCGGAGACAGGAAAATAAGAGAGAACAGTGGTGCCAGGACAGAAATGAGAAAAATATTTTGGGTTGGGAGAAAGGGATTTTCTGATTATAATGAAAGGAAACAAGAAAATTGTACATGAGAGGAAGTAAAGCGCAAAGGATAGAAACTAGTAAAATCTTCTTCTTCTTTGGTATACAGCCCAGGGCTGTGGATAGCATGTTTTTCTGGGGCACAGCTGTGTTACTCATGCAGTGCCTCCTGTAGGTTAGAGCAGGAATTTGGTCAGGGTGTTGGAGATAGCTCGCCTACTCTTTGCGAAGAATCTCAAGCTTTCGATACAGTCTGACATCTTCCCTTGCTCTCCAAACCGTCTGTCTATGGAATTCAAGGCCGACTCCACTCTTGGATTATTGACTTCCTCCACTCTCGTAGCCAACGTGTGGCCCTCAATGGAACCCTTTCTTCTCTTCTCCCTGTCGAGGCTAGAGTTCCCCAAGGCAGTGTTCTCGGCCCCATTTTATTCCTAATCTTCATCAATGATCTCTCTGGAAAACCCTCTTTATCTCTTTGCTGATGACTCCACTCTTTGCCATAACATCGCTCATTATTCTGCTAGACAGGCAGCAGCCTCCTCCCTTTCCTCCGACATTGACAAAATCACAATCTGGTCAAACATTTAAAATATGTCTTTCAATCCAGAGAAATCCCACAAACTCACTCTCTCTCTCCGAAAGGACTGTATGTCTTGTTATTCGAAAGGCCAAACGTCCTCCCATCTACTTTCTCAACAACCCTTTCAAACAACCCTCATGGTTTATCTTGGGCAAGCCACATTTCAAAGTTGATCTCCACAGCCAGTCACCGACTGGGCATCCTCCATCGTGCAAAATCCTTCCTTGACACACCTGAGCTCCGATCCACCTACAAGGCTTTCATCATCAGTTTGATGGAGCAGGCTCTCCTATCTGGGCTGGCTCCCCTGCCTCACATATTGCTCAGCTTGATGCTGTGTAAACCAAGGCTTTTAGGATCATTGGAATCTCTTGTGATGAAGCTGACTCTATGGGCCTAATTGCCATCGTCGACAGGTCGTTGGTCTCTCTGTCTTCGTCCACCTATTTTCTGGTCTTACACTCTCTGCCCTCTCCGTGCTCTGTTCCCCCCATGTATCTGCAGATCGCACGAGGTCCACCAGCAGCCCCCTCCTCATGAAACTGCCTAAATCTAGAACCACTGCTCACCTCCACTCATTTATTCCTCTTTTTCCTGCCTGTGGAACTCCCTTCACACTCTCTTAAATTACATTCTTCCCTCCAGGTCTTCAAGACAACTGTTTGCCACCATCTCAAGCCATCCACAATCCAAAACCATGATCTTTTCTGCACCCATTAAAGCACTCCACCCAAAACTTTGCTTACACATCCATCTTGTTCATCCCTTTCTTGCTGCCCTACCACTCATCATTACCTGCATCCCCTTGTTGTGTCTGTCGAGTTTCTCCCTCTGCCTTGCTGCTGCTGTTTCCTCCTTTCTCCTGCTGTTCCTTTTGCTAAGTTGTGTCCTGATCTGTTCTGTGCCAGGCACAAATTATCCGATTGGCAAAATTTAGGTTAGGGAAGAGTCTTCCACTCGCTTAAAACCAGAAACAGAAGGCTGTCGCGAATTCAGAAATTGCATCCAAGAGGATATCATAAAGGGAACTAGGCTCACCCAAAGTTAATTCTAGCCGACCATCAGGCTGTTTAACTTCAAATAGATCTCTGGGTAACTTTTCTTTGGCAAAAAATTCTCAGACTGGTTGCAAAATACCCTTAAACGTCAACTGCTATTATAATATAGCTTTCATTTTCACAGTGTCACACAGCTTGAAAGGTTATATCTTAATATGCATTGCAAGGTTTTCCAAAGTTTGAAGTTTTGCATTGCAAAGGACTATAGAGAGAACACATTATATACAGGCAAAAAACACAAGGAAAACCAAATGCAACACCCTCTCCTCTGGTTAGGATAATGATAAATCCTGTTTGGAGGCTGTCGACTTGTTCCTGAGATATTAAAGTTTATTATAAATCCTTTCCCCTCGCCCTCCCACTCCCACGACTACCGCCTACCAATGTATAAAAATTAAGCACAACTCCACAACTGCTTGCACAATTGACTAATTAAAATCATCATTAGCCTGTCCACCCATGCAGTGGGGAGACAGGTACAATTTGCAATTGTGTGAGTGTTTGTGTGCGCGTATCATTGGCTATCATCTCCATTTGCAGGTTTCAGGAGGTGGAACAGAGTCCTGCCAGGATCCAAAGTATCCATCTCCGCTTTGGTAAGGGATCACGGTTCATGGACCAAGCTGTTCAACTTTTTCAGAGTTTTGTTTCAAGGGCTCTTTTCAGGATCGTCACCGAACCCCGGATTGCCTCCAGTTGTAGTTCATTTGTGGTAATATTCCCAGGGGTCGTTTTTAAAATCTCAGTGAGGTTCTTCTTCATCATTCCTGTTGCTCCAATTATCACTTTCCAATTTCCATGCTCTTCAGCTTCCAAGATCTCTTGACCTCATTTTTGAGGTCCTAGTATTTGGTCATTTTCTTGATTTCTGTGTTGTTTAGGCCAACATCGCTGGGTACTGATATCTTAATCATCAATGCTGTATTTTGCTTTTTGTTCCTGAGTACAATGTCCGGACACAATGCTTTGTTTTCTGTGGTCGCGCTCGATGGAATCATCAGATCGTATATGAGCCTGACGTCCTCATTTTCAATGATTGCGCTTGGTTCGTGTTTCGATGTTTTCTGGTACTGGGTTGTTTAAATTTTTGCAGATATGCCAATGAATCAGTTTGCATACTTTGTTGTGCCGTTGTGTGTAAAGTTGTTCTGATATTCTTTTGCGTTCCGAGAGCAGGTGACTAGTACTTTCTGTTTCTGTCTTGCAGAATCTACACTTGTCCGTCTGGCTGAGTCCCACCATCTTTTTAAATACTAGGGCATGCCCGTACTATATCTATATCTAAAATTATATCCCCCCCCTCTATTTACATGAAATGGTTTGGTCCAAAGCGAACGGCTTGCGAGTACGGTGACAATCCCCCCCCCTCTATTTACATGAAATGGTTTGGTCCAAAGCGAACGGCTTGCGGAGTTTGGTAAAGAAATCGCCATAGCGTGCACAAACGCGCAGGAAAGCGAAAGAATCGCAAATTAGTTTTAATTAGTTTTAAAACATAGTTTAACGCCAACATAGCGGCAACATCGTTTGCCAACGTGAAATAAATGAATACGCTCTCAAATGTGCCGTCCGAGGCAGAGTCTGTTCGCCACGTTCGGCACACGTGATAACTCGCTGCTCTCTGATTGGTTGAATCGTTTTTTGGACATAGCTCGGTAACTACTTGTCTGATTAATATGAAACCTTGAAAAGGCACATCCTCGGGTCCCCAGCAATATACCTGGCAAGTTTCAAGTATATCGGACCGGTAGTTGTCGAGAAACAGCGGTCGCATACACACACACACACAGAGATTACTGGAATTATAGATAGATATTGGTGTAGTGTCCTTGATTTTGGGCATTTATTATGATTCGTTCGCCTCCCAGTTGAGCTGAAAAGGTGGGATGTGTTTGTGTGTTTGTGTGTGTGTGCGTGTGTGTGTGTGTGTGTGTGTGTGTGTGTGTGTGCGTGCGCGCGCCCAGGCCATAACTCTTTTACCATTTGAGCTTTTGTCATCAAATTTTCAACAAACGTTTATTATGAGAATATAGAGAAGACTAATCAATAATTGTGTCCAAATGTCAAAGGGTAAACATCACAGTGAGTACAAATAACCTTTATTCGCATATCCGCCACTGGACGGAAGGGTTTTGTATTAGCTTCCGTATTTCTTAATTTTGTCCGCTTCCATTGTGAGATACTTTCTAGTCTACAATTTGAGCTTTTGTTGTCGAATTGTATTTGTATTTGTCGTGTATTAGCGTGTATTAGCATTTGTATTTGTCGTGTATTAGCTTCCGTGTTTCTTTATTTTGTCCGCTTCCATTGTGAGATGCTTTCTAGTCTACAATTTGAGCTCTTGTCGTCGAATTTTCAACAAATCTTTGTTATCAGAATCTTGAGAACACCAAGTAATACATTTCACTGTTTTGTTTTTGAGCTGTTGTTTTCTTCAAGTTTAGTTCGAGTACAAAGCGGATGTAGACGGTCTTTACATTTTGGAGTGCTTTGAAGTTCCTCGTGTAATCACAAGAAAAACAAAAGGATTAATTCTCCTTGAGTAATATCAAGCCACACAACCATGAGATTTTGTTTATCGTAAACCACAAGCTGACTCCCGCATGTCCCAGGTGGGCCTTTGTAAAACCACAAAACAGGCTTACCTGGTCCAGAAACATACTTGAGGCCTGTTGACACACTCTTGGCCAAATGGAAATTTCTGCATTAACTGACAAACATTGTGTATGCCCTTGTCATAAAGTGTGAAAGAGTGCAAATTAGTCACTCTGCCGCTTATTGCCTCTTTTCTAGTCTTGCACCCTCTGCTCTGTCTGTGTTTTGTCTGACCTCCAGGTTTCTGCAGGGTGCACTCGATCCATCATCAACCTCCTTCTGGTCAAATTCCAAAAATCCAGAATCACTGCTCACCTCCACTCATTTGTTCATCTTTTTCCCACCTGTGGAATCAACTTCCACATTGTCTTCAATCTCACTCCTCATCCCTCCAGGTCTGCACGACAGCTGTTCATCACCATCTCAGATCATCCCTCATCTAAAAACATGATCTTTTCTACCCCTGTTAACCTTCCTCAAGCCAAAATCTTTCCAAATTTCCAGTTTTTCCTTCCTAAGAGATTTCTTCAGTATCCAAGAGATATAGATCCTTCCACACATCCCTCATTTGTCCAAGTCTCTCTCTATTTTGTCCCTGCTGTTTCTGCCTCTTTCTTTTCTTTGCCTCTCTCTTTCTACTGTTCCTTTTTTGTTATGCCCTGATCCTTTCTATGTTCTAGCTCTTCCATGAGCCAAGACTTTGTACACAAAAAAGAAAACATTTTAGCAACTCAATCCCAAAAATGATAATAGTTATTTGGCTTGGTTAGGCTGTAACATAACTAGTCTTACCTGTTGCCCACCATGATTATTTTCCCACACACATCTAATGAGGATGCATGATTGCTCCACCCATCAGAACAGTTAGCTTTCCATCTGTACTCATGTTAAATAATCTAGCTTACAGCAAAATCGTCAAATGAATGGCATGGAATTATGATGGAATAAATTGAGAATCAAATCAAAGGGTGGTGCTCATTCCAATATAACATCTCAAGTGATATCACATGGGGAAGGATATAGCGTGGGCCGATAAAGCTCAGCAGTCTATCAAGGAAGGTGTCAAAATTACAATGTGTCCATGGAATTCCTTTAAGATGTAGCTGCAATTGAAAATAATTATGAAAGACATCCACAAGTGAACAGAAAGTCGCACCAGTGACAGGGATAACTGATGCATCGACATCAGAAGCCACATACAGTATGTGCAACATCCATGCAAATATCAGGAACATTCAATAGTGGATTACACAAAACATAACTAACTAGAACAATGCAACTGTGTCACCAATATGCCTCCGCATAGTCCCAAAACGGCTATATGCCATTGTTCACTGTCCTAAAAATAAACAAGTTTGAATTTAAATCCCTTCAGCTGTTTTCAAGAATCACATTTTCACCAGCCATGACAGGTTTCACATCGACCGGTGAGGCAGTTTCAGAGACTTTTTTAAATACC
Organism: Myxine glutinosa; assembly: GCF_964187855.1. Lineage (NCBI taxonomy): Eukaryota > Metazoa > Chordata > Myxini > Myxiniformes > Myxinidae > Myxine > Myxine glutinosa. The sequence continues at coordinate 59,206,397 of NC_136267.1, forward strand.
GGCTTTCAAGCTAATATGGCTGCCATACCACATGACGTATGACCTTAAACAATGTACACTATGCATATGTATGGGTAGGGGATCACGTTTGTGAAGTTTCGTGTTGATCGGAAAAGGTTCGTTTTTCTATCCAAGATGGCTGCCAAACCACATGGCCTACGACATCATCATTTTCAAACTATATGCAACAGTGCTGTGAGATTATATTTTTAATATTTCACATCAATAGGCTAAGCGGTTTAAGAGAATTAATTATTTAATATTTTCCTTCAATCCAATATGTCTGCCACACCATTTGACCAATGATGTTTTCGTGATCATCTTTTAATCGCCATGCCTCATCAATGACACACGTAAAGTTTCGAGTCAATCGATTTGGTGGTTTGGGAGAAATTTTTTTTTTAAGGTTTTAGGTTAAATCAAATATGGCTGCCAAACCATGTAACCTATGATGTCATAAATTTAATATTTCAATACAAATGGGTCATAGATCATGTGCATGCAATTTCAGATTTTTAGGATAAGGAATTCGATTAAAATATTTTTGGCTGGTTATCCACTTCACCTATGAGGTCATCATTATCATGTTTTGTTCCCCATTTAGAGTACTTGACAATATGCCAAGTTTCAAATCTTTCCATTCAGCGGTTTCCAAGAAATACTTTTTAAATGATTTACTTTTAATCTAAGATGGCTGCCATACCACGTGATCTTTGACATCACAATTATCACAAAAACATTCTGCATGGGTGTCACTCCTATCCTGAAAGTTTTGTCTCAATCGGACATATGGTTGCTGAGAAAAACAAGGTTTAGCCTGTATGGACGGATGGACGGACAACCTGAAAACATGCCTCCGGCGACTTCGTCGGCGAAGGCATAAAAATGTCATGTACAATGTGTTGCATCCCTATGAAATCAGGCCTGCTACTCTACGGGAAGCCGCTAATTTTAGGAAAGAGTCATAATACACCTACATGAATGGTACTGCAAATGCTGGGAGTGAACTGAGTGAACGTTAGACCAATCTAACAGAGTTTGGATTGAAGAATTTCATTTCTCGTGCGATGAACAGATGAAATATGTACTTAATATTAAACCACTGCGGATCTCACAAATAATCGGAACCTGAATGCATCATGTCAACAGTTCAGAACTCTGGAGCTGTGGCAATTGTAATACGAGATACAATGTAATACGAGAGAGAGAGGGGAGAGAGAGAGGGGAGAGAGAGGAGAGAGAGAGAGAGAGAGGAGAGAGAGAGAGGGGAGAGAGAGAGGGGAGAGAGAGAGGAGAGAGAGGGGAGAGAGCGAGGAGAGAGAGAGGGGAGAGAGAGAGAGGGGAGAGAGAGGGGGGAGAGAGAGAGAGGGGAGAGAGAGAGAGGGGAGAGAGAGAGAGGGGAGAGAGAGAGAGGGGAGAGAGAGAGAGGGGAGAGAGAGAGAGGGGAGAGAGAGAGGGGAGAGAGAGAGGGGGTGGAGAGGAGAGAGAGGGGAGAGAGAGAGAGGGGAGAGGGAGAGAGGGGAGAGGGGAGAGAGAGAGAGAGAGAGGGTGAGAGAGAGAGGGGAGAGAGAGAGAGGGGAGAGAGAGAGGGGAGAGAGAGAGAGGAGAGAGAGGGGAGAGAGAGAGAGGGGAGAGAGAGAGAGGGGAGAGGGAGAGAGGGGAGAGAGAGAGAGGGGAGAGAGAGGGGAGAGAGAGAGGGGAGAGAGAGAGAGGGGAGAGAGAGAGGGGAGAGAGAGAGGGGAGAGAGAGAGAGGGGAGAGAGAGAGGAGAGAGGAGAGAGGAGAGAGGGGAGAGGAGAGAGGAGAGAGGGGAGAGGGGAGAGGGGAGAGAGGGAGAGAGGGAGAGAGGGAGAGAGAGAGAGAGAGAGACTGACTGTTTCTTCCTTTTATTACAAGAGTACAAAAAATCAGTTATGTTCAGTCACAAAGAAAACAAAACACAATAGAATGGTCTCAAGGAAAAGTGATTATCAAATCATCATCATCAAGTGTGCATATGGCATCATTAAAAACCCACTTTTCTTTAAAACATGTTAAATTCTTGTTCATTTTTAAAAACCGGTATTCTAGCTTTAGTCTTGCATTTACAAGAGCCTTAAGGTGAGCAGTACATCATATGACGAGTCAGAAGCGTTTCCCATTTTTTTCTTCCTGGATTTGTAAATTGCAAACTGGCCTGGCCAATTAAAAAATTCATTAAAACCACATTTCTAAGGGAAGACGGTCCTAAAACACCATAAATAAAAACATTGTGATTGAAGAGGGAACCAAGCTTCACAAAGCGTTCCTGAAGGAATGTAAAAAGAGGTTGCAATCGTTCACACTCAAGGTATATATGCGGTAGGGTTTCAATGGATGCACAGAAAGGGCATAGATTAGAGTTAGCAGTAGAAAACCGGTTCAGTAAAACATTATAAGGTAAAATCCAGTGTACAAGTTTCCATTGAATATCTCCAACATACTTTGGAGTAGGCAAGAGATAAAAACTTCGCCAATTGGGGCAATTGGGGGGTATTGGGGGTAAAACATCCCGCCATCGAAGCCTCGGGTGCTCAGAAAATGTTTTTGCGTATAAAATTTTAACGTACGCGTTGTACAAAGTTTTCTTTGGAAAGGCGGGAAGGGATAATGCAGTATCATCAGGGCTGTTCAGGCCAGGGGACAGATTAAGTGGCGGGCTGAAGACTAGGAGTTTGGGGAAGTCACCCGCTGTTTCCTCGGGGGAAGGGCCAAGTTCCTCGCAGGTATTACGATACGTTGTGGATATCCCTTGAAGGAACCGAGAGATGATCCTGACAGATTTTATTCCGGTTTTTTGTGCCACAGCGGCAGCACTCAGCCAGCAGCTCCCAGACTCTGTCATGAGGTCTTTCATTCGCAGCAGCTTGGCATCAACAAAACGTTGAACGAGTCCCCTATTATTCAAGCTGTTTTCCAGGAAGGGGTTGTAGCATAGGGGCTCATTCAACAACATTTCCATGTTGTATGTTGCCATTTCACGGGAAAAGGACAGGGCTTGCCAGGTGTTCATCACCCCTTGGTAAAAGGTGGGCAGCAAGGATGAATCGATTTGATGAGGGTTCATCAAGAAAAGTTCTCGATCGTAACCCAGCTTGCATGTAAGCTGCAATATGCAGTTAGCCAGAGGCCTCCAGAGTAGGGCTTCATCTCCATATACAAGTTGGCGCACGATATGAAGCCGGAAGACCATAATCCGGCTGCGGATATCAATAAGACCTTGGCCACCTTCAGTGAGTGGTAAGTATGCCATGGGGGGTTGGAGCCAGTGTTTCCCGCTCCAGAAAAAGTCGACAATGCTCTTTTGCAGTGTAATAAGAAGGCTCCCGGGCGGTTGGAGGCATATCATCTTATGCCATAGCATAGAGGCGACAAGATTGTTAATGACGAGAGTTCTTCCGCGGTACGATAGTTGAGAAAGAAGTCCTTTCCAGCGGGCCAGTTTTGCCATTACCTTGTCCGGTAATCCCACCCAGTTCTGCTGCTCAAAGGTGTTGTCTCCTAGGAAAATACCGAGGTATTTAATGCCACTTTTCTGCCAGTTCACTCCTCCTGGTAGGACAATTGGCGGGCAATCTCCAGGTCCTATCCAAAGGGCTTCACTCTTCTTCCAGTTTACCTGGCCTGAACAAGCCTGACAATATGTCTTTAGTGCCTGAGCCACCGCAGTGACGTCAGCACTATTTTTTATATAAATACAGACATCATCTGCATAAGCAGAGACTTTTAGCGGTGTGGTAAGAATTGATCCAGTGAAGCCAGAAATGTGCGTACGTAATTGGAGTAGAAGAGGTTCGATGGCAAGAGAGTATAAAAGTCCAGATAGCGGGCAACCTTGCCGTACTCCCCGTTGTACAGCAATGGGGCTACACAATACTTGATTAATTTTAAGAACACTGGATATATTACAATACAAAAGTTTAACGTACGAGATAAAAATAGGTCCAACCCAAAATTCTCTAAAACTCTAAAAAGGTACATGTGGTCGATACAGTCAAAGGCTTTTCCTTGGTCAATGAAAAACAGACCAACATTCATATTAAAATTGTTACAAAACCGAATGGTATCAGGGATAAGAAAGATATTATTTAAAATAGTACGTCCAGGAATACAAAAGGATTGATGTTCTCCTATTAGTACATTCATAAAAGGTTTCATTCGATTAGACAAGGCTTTGGCTAAAATTTTATAATCCGTACATAAAACAGAAATAGGACGCCAGTTCTCTATAAGTTGAGTGTCCGCTTTCTTAGGAATTAAGGTGGTGACTGCTCTCCGGCAACTCCACGGCAGTTGTCCATCCTCTAAACATTCATTCAATACCCGCAGTAGGTGAGGTCCAATGGCGTCCCCAAAAAACTGGAAAAATTCGCTAGTCAGCCCATCCAGTCCAGGGGCTTTATCAGGTTCCAAGGCCTTCAAGGCAGCGGTGAGCTCAGGTAACCTAAGAGGATCCTCCAACTGCTGCTTCTGATCCTCCGCCAATGTTGGAAGGTTAGAAACAAGTTCTGATATTGCATCCTGGTTAATGTCATGCCGCATAAACCGTTGTTTAAAATGTTTCCGGGCACATTCCCTGATTCTGCCATCTTCATAAAGGAGTTCCCCATCATGGAGCAAGCGTGTAATCATTGACGAAGAGGCCCCCCTTTTAAGGCTGAAGAAGAATTTGGTTGGAGCATCAAGGTCGTGTATGTACCTCATCTTCAGGCGCAATAAGGCATTTTGTGCTCGCCTTTCGGATATGGAATTCAGTAAGGCCGTTTTTCCATGCATTTGTTGCCCCATTTCCTGGTAGCTCACACTTGCAGTTCCCTGAAGCTGTTCCTGTAATTCCAGGATTTCATCTTCAAGTAAGGTTGTGGTTTTTCTTTCCTCTTGAACACCATACGCACGATATTGTTGGCAGAACAGTCTGATGTGCGTTTTGGCATTATCCCACCATTATTGTCTGAGGTTTGAGAAATTCCCTTGGGAGGCAACTAGAATATTCCAAATTTCCGGAAAAATGTCCTTAAAGGTACTATCATCAAGTAAGTTGTTATTAAATTTCCAAAAAGCACTCTTGTGTTTCTGGCAGGGGGAAGAAATTTTGAGAAATGTTGCGCTGTGGTCCGAGAATCCTGATGGGCAAATTTTGGATGACAGAACAAGGCGTTCAAGTGGAGGATTAATATAAAACTTGTCCAAGCGAGCAAGTACAATTTTACCCTGAATGCATCGACACCATATGTATTGCCTGATTGATGGGTGCTGTACCCGCCATATATCTGTCAAATTCATTTGTTTTAAAAATTTGGTGAGAGGGATTGTGGAGGCAGGATGGGGCTCTGCACTGTTCCTGTCTAGTTGGGGTTGGAGGGTGCAATTAAAATCTCCACCAATACAAACATGATTGTCTTGGTTTTTTAGGGCGTTTTCGCTGTCGAGGGACGTTAGGTGTGTCCCAAGGTCATTAAAAAACCCTCGCCGAGCTACAGGCGTACTTGGGGCATAAATATTAAAAATAGTATAAAATTTTCCACAGTAGTGGAATTCTAGGGATGCTAGGGATCCCTTGTGTATTTCGTCGAATTTAAGCGATGAAGGCAAAAAGGAGGGGCTAAGAATTATTGCGACACCGCCCTTGCGGGAGTCACCGTTACTAAAAAAGGACAGGCCGGGGAAGAGCCTACACCATTCTGCGACACAGCAGTCGTTGGCATGGGTCTCTTGTAAGAGGGCAATGTCAACTTTCTTCTGTAATAAAAAATCCCTTACTTGAACTTTACGGACAGAGCTACATCCTCCGTTAATATTCAGGCTACAAATGGAAAAACTCATTTCAGCTACAAGGAGGAGTGACCACCACTCAATTTTTTGATAGCAGTTCATTCTTAGCTTTTTGCAACCACTTCTTTAAACGGTGACGTTGGGAGGAATTGAAATTTAAAACGTGGGGCCGTTTTACCATCAGTCTAGCGGAATGTATAAAATCAGGTGGCTCCGGAAAAAAGGTTTCTATAACAACATTCCTTTTTCGGAATGTGTCCTTAAGAAACCTTTTTATCTCGGAGAGAGGGATTGGAGGGGTTTCTTCTTCCTTAAGGCTACCACATTCACTAACAGAGTCATCTATATCAGATGGCTCAGATGGTGTGTCACACTGGTTTTCATCATTTATCTCCTCACCGTCATCACATCCCTCCACGTTATCGGATGGGGCATAGTCCATAGAGGGAGGGGACGGGAGGGAGAGAAATGAGCCATCTTCAGGGGAGGGGGGGGGGGGGTACTAATTTTTGCGGTTCAACCATATCAGTTTCTAGGTCAGTAGACAAGGGCGAGGATTCATCCACATCTATGTCCTCCAATACCGAGAAACGATTTTCTGTGACGAGGGACAAATCTAGGGCAGAGAGGAGGAGGGGCTATCGGTTTTCAGTTGTAGGTTTTTTAAAGAGATGACCGTTTTCATCTGTTGTTTGCAGATGTATTTTTCCTTTTGGGCAGACTAATTGAAACTCGTCCTGGTTAGTGGGAAGAGATTGCTAGGGTTTGGGGGGAGGGGGGGGGGGGGGAGGGAGGACGTGATCATCGGGAGGGGATTTCCATCGGCTACCACGGCGAGAGAGGTAGGATCAGTTATAGCAGGCAACAAGCTGTGATTGGACGATGTCGCCTGGGGGGTGAGGTCTATCGTTAACAGGAGATGGCTGCAATTAGATCCTTCAGTAGAAGGAGGGGCCCCTGTTTCAAGGGGAGGGGAAGGGGAAGGGGGTATGGCGGGGGGGTTTGGATCGGTGGTAGGAGGGCTTGGGTCGGTGGTAGACAGATTGGGATCAGTGGTGGTAAGGCTTGGGTCGATGGTGGGAAGGTTCGGGTCGGTGGTGGGAGGGCTTGGGTCGGCGGCGGGAAGGCTTGGTTCAGTGGTAGGAGGGTTTGGTTCGGTGGTGGGAAGGCTTGGGTCGGTGGTGGAAGGGTTTGGATCGGTGGTGGGAAGGCTTGGGTCGGTGGTGGAAGGGTTTGGATCGGTGGTGGGAAGGCTTGGGTCGGTGGTGGAAGGGTTTGGATCGGTGGTGGGAAGGTGGGGGGGTTGCTTATTCCCGGTTCGGAGGGGAGGTTGTACTTGTGGAGAATTCTCTTTTCGGGGGCAGTCATGCTTAACATGCCCAAATTGTCCGCAGCCAAAACATTTTAGAACGTTGGTGGACACGTACACTGTATATTCGTTCTGTTGATGTTTTAATTTTATTATAAGGTTTAAATCCTTCTGGGAATTTTTTAAAATCATAAACACTTGCCGCCGGAATGAAACCACGTGCCTTACTTAAATCGTTGTTTCGTGACCCGAAGGGAATCATGGAGATACGAGACACGATGGTACCGTATCGGGACAACTCTTTAATTAGTACATCGTCGGATACAAATGGGGGGCAATTGGATATCACGACTTTTATCGCTGGGCTATCTAGTGGGGAAATCATAACAAATAAATCTGGATCGATTGTCAAACCCTGTTCGACAATTTGTGGGACACAATCCACGTCGGACAAAAAAATAACGATCCGCTTGTTCATCCGCGAAGCGGCAACAACCTTGTCGATCCCGACAACATGACCGGTTGCGAGGACAACGTCCTCGACACTAACCTCATGTTCTGGAGGTACACAAAAGAACCTGTGCTTACGGGTCAGGCTCTGAAAGGCCGTAAATCGAGATAGTGCAGCTGCCATGCTGGAACAGCTGCACTTACAACCCCTCCCCAACTCGGGGAGGGTGAATATATAATTTCATCTTCCCTACCCGAACTCCGGGAATGGGAAGTAATCAGACCTCTCCGATTTCCCTAACTTCGGAAAAGGGAGGCAAAAAAACAAACTGAAGGAAAGATAAACGAAAGGAAAAAAAGGAAATAGAGGTTTAAGATGAAGGAGCAAACACCGATCGGGCGACGCCCAAAAACGGCGAACCCTTACCAGCGATCACCCTGTGCTCTCCGGCTCTCTCTCCCGTCTCAACGTATATGGGAATCGCCAGGAAGACTCCACGAACAGGCACAAGGACACAGAGGGGGGAAACGGGGGGGGGGGGGGGGAATGGAGCAACAACACAAAGCACTCACAGGCCTCCACAAGCAGACGCCATGACAGTACAACCAGCATACAAACAGCCAGCAGGTGGCGACAGAGAGAGAGAGAGAAGAGAGAGAAAGAAGAAAGAGAGAGAAGAGAGAGAGAGAGAGAGAGAGAGAGAGAGAGAGAGGGAGAGAGAGAGAGAGTGAGAGAAAGCGAGAGAAAGAGAGAGAACGAGAGAGAGAAAGAGAGAGAGAGAAAGAGAGAGAAAGAGAGAGAAAGAGAGAGAGAAAGAGAGAGAAAGAGAGAGAGAACGAGAGAAAGAGAGAGAAAGAGAGAGAAAGAGAGAAAGAGAGAGAGAGAGGGAGAAAGAGAGAGAAAGATAGAGGAAAGAGAGAGAAAGAGGGAGAGAAAGCGAGAGAAAGAGAAAGAGAAAAAGAGAAAGAGAAAGAGAAAGAGAAAAAGAGAAAGAGAAAAAGAGAAAGAGAAAAAGAGAAAGAGAAAGAGAAAGAGAAAAAGAGAAAGAGAAAAAGAGAAAGAGAAAGAGAAAGAGAAAAAGAAAAAGAGAAAGAGAAAGAGAAAAAGAGAAAAAGAGAAAAAGAGAAAGAGAAAAAGAGAAAGAGAAAGAGAAAGAGAAAGAGAAAGAGAAAAAGAAAAAGAGAAAAAGAGAAAGAGAAAGAGAAAAAGAAAAAGAGAAAGAGAAAAAGAAAAAGAGAAAAAGAGAAAGAGAAAAAGAGAAAGAGAAAGAGAAAAAGAGAAAGAGAAAAGAGAAGAAAGAGAAAGAGAAAGAGAAAGAGAAAGAGAAGAGAGAGAGAGAGAGAGAGAGAGAGAGAGAGAGAGGGAGAGAGAGAGAGAGAGAGAGACTTTTTAGACTTTTGTGTCCTTTTATTATAAAAGTATAAACCCAAAGTATTCCAACTCCACTTCACATACAAATCACAACCTCATTTCCAATGCATTTGCACAAAACACCCCCCATGCCCCATAACTCTTCAAACACAAGAAGGTTCCCCATGTTTACATGATAAGCATGTTCGAGCTTTATACGTGCTGACACCATCCCGATGAAACAAAAAAGTGCATTTTCATTTTTTCCACTACCTAATCTGGCTTTTCTGGTTTTATAAATTGCAAGCTTAGCAATTCCAAGCAAAAAATTCAAAAGAAAAATCACAGAGTTTTTCCTAGTATTACATGCAAGTCCATAAACAAAGATTGTAACAGAAAAAACAATTTTGAATTTACAAAAGATTCGGCTCAGATACAGAAACAGAGATGACAATCTCTTGCACTCAATAAACGCATGATACAAATGTTCAACATTACCACAAAAAGGACATAAATTAGACACAGCAGGGTTAAACTTCTGAACTAACACCTGTGTGGCCAGGGTGTGATGGACCAGTCTCCAATTTAGGTCTCCTGTACGTCCAACAGTAGGACTCCTGTACATTTCATCCCAATTTGGAGTGAGAAATGCTCCTGCAGGTAAAGACTCTTTCCACTTGTTCCTTAAGGGTGCTGCACAGCCCGGTAAGCACACCTCTAGACAAATTCTATACATTGCCCTTTTTTCCCATGATGTGGAACACACTGGATTCTTCGCTGTGAGAGGAAAACACACCATGTTGTTCCTGGGCAGTGACTGAGAGTTCAGGGAAGGTTAAACGAAAGTCTACTTCTTCATTTACCCCATTCCACCCAATGTTTAAATCTAAAAAAGTCTGGGATACAATCTTTATGACCCTGCTCACTATTCTAATTGAACGCAAGCCAATTTTTCCAGAAACAGTGCTGGCAGACAACCATCGCTTTAAGGATAGCTCCATAAGATCTCGCACTTTATTAATCCCATTGTTCGTAAAATGTTCCATAAAAGCTCGGCTGGTAGATACTTCAGCGAATAGTGAGTTTTGGAACAATGGCTCATGCACAAACCTCCTGGGATCATAAGAGATCTCCAACCGCTGCACTCCTAGAGCTTGCCAGGCGTTCAGGAGAGACCGATGAAATGCAGGGAGCCGAGCTCTGTCGACCTGTTTCAAGTCCATAAGGAAAAGTTCCCGGTCATAGTCCATTCCACCTACTTGCCTGAGCAACGTATTCGTGAGAGGACGCCAGGGCACAACCTCGCTATACAGCAGACGTTTAATTGTCATTAGCCGAAAAGCCATTATTCGACTAGGGATGTGCACCAGGTTTTGACCACCTGAATTACGTGGTCTACACAGCACATCTGGCTTAAGCCAGTGGTGGCCTCCCCAGAAGAAGTCAACTAGACCCCTCTGAATGTTGGTGATCAGAGCTTGAGGAGGCTGGAGTGCTATGATCTTATGCCATACGATTGGAAGCACCAGGTTGTTTATTATCGTTACCCGTGCCTTAAGTGACAAGATATGGAGCATCCCTTTCCACTTTGATAGTTTCTGCTTAATGTTATCTAAGAAACCATCCCAGTTTTTCTTCATATAGCTTGCAGTTCCCAAATGGATGCCTAAGTATTTAAACCCATCCGTTTTCCATAACATTCCTCCTGGAAGAGTTGGGGGAACCATATGTGAAGCCTGTGACCCCGATAGGGTATCTGGGTACAGAGAAAGAGCTACACTTTTGTTCCAATTTACTCTTGCTGATGAAGCAAGTTCAAATTTGGCAAAACACCGGGATAGCTCAAAAACATCTTCCTGGTTTTTAACCACAACACACAGGTCATCTGCATATGCTGATGTAACAATTTTGGAATTGTTTGACAAGGACAAACCAGATAAAGTGGTACGAAGGAGAGCCAGTAAGGGTTCGATGGACAGTGTGTACAACATGCCTGACAGTGGACAGCCCTGACGGATGCCACGCTGAAAGGGGAAAGGATGACACAGACTATAATTTACTTTTAGCAGGCATGATACATTGTTGTATAAAAGTTTTATGCAAGAAATGAATTTTTCTCCAAATCCTGCTTTCGTAAGAACTGCAAACAGAAAAGAGTGATCCACACTGTCAAAAGCTTTCTCCTGGTCAAGGAGTAATAACCCAAAAGCATGCGACGCAGTTTGACCGATAGTAATCAAGTCTCGAACCAAGAAAATACTGTCATACATGGATCGTTCAGGTATGCAATACTTTTGGTCATTCCCAACTAAGAACGAGATGACCTTTTTAAGACGCATTGCAAGCATTTTTGACACAATCTTGTAATCAGTATTTAACAATGACACAGGCCGCCAGTTTGTAATCTGCTGCAAATCCCCTTTCTTGTGAAGAAGACATAAGACAGCTCTTCTGCAGCTCAAGGGCAATTCCCCCTGATTTAGGCTCTCGTGAAAAATCTCAATTAAAGCAGGACCCAGAACATTCCAAAAAACTTTGTAAAATTCAGCAGGAAGTCCGTCAATTCCGGGGGCCTTGCCGTCTTCGAGTTGTTTCACTGCTGTTGTGAGCTCCTCCAGAGAAATGTCACATTCCAGTTGGAGTTGCTGCTCTTCAGAAAGAGATGGGAGAAGTTCAATTATCTCATTTGCCATCGTTTTATCCACCGTTCTTGGAGTAAACAAGTTTGAGTAAAACTCTTGCAGTGAATGTTTAATGTCACTTTGGCGAGTCAGAACACCGTCGGGAGAGCGTAGACTCTGAATCTGCCGAGAAGTGTTGGCAGCCTTCTGCATTTTGAAGAAATCTTTGTTTGGAGTCTCGAGGTGTATTATGCTCATCCGCAGGTGAATCATTGCTCCCGCCGCACGCTCTTTGACCAGTTCGGCCAGCAGGGTCTTTTTTTCTATCAGCTGCTGATATTGGTCACTTCCCAAAGATGTTCCAGCTTCTTGTTCATATTGAAGTACATCTGCTTTTAGAGCACTTATCAACCCAGACGTATTACTAGTGGCATACGAGCAATATTGTTGGCAGAAAATCCGAATTTGTGACTTGGTACAGTCCCACCACTGTCGCATATTGACATAGGAACACTTTTTCTTTTCTAATCCTTCCCATACCAGTCTGAAGGCATTTTTAAAATGTTCATCTTGTAACAATTTCACATTGAAATTCCAGTGTGCACTCTTACAGCAATGACCAGGTAACATACAATCCATTGCAATCATATGGTGATCAGAAAAGCCAGATGGAGTTATACATGTTCTCTTAACCAGATTCACCATTCCTTGGTTCACGTACAATCTGTCCAGTCGACCCATGGTTAACTGGTTTTTTGCACAGCACACCCATGTATATTGACGGGTGTTTGGATTTTGTAATCGCCATACATCTCTAAGTTTGTATTTTTTCACAAGTTGTGCCAAGGACTTTGCACTGGGTGGATGTGGCTCAGGAGTGTTCCTGTCCAGTCGAGGGTTGAGTGTGCAATTATAGTCTCCCCCCATACAAATTAAACAAGTCAAATCAACAGTGCTTAAACAATCCGCTAATTTTGGAAGAAATAGAGCCCTTTCAGCGCTGTCACTGGGGCAATATACATTAATAATGCTAACCTTTTGATTGCTGCTAATAAAATCCACCACCATCAAGAAACCCTTACAAATCTCTCTATAGTGAATCTCGGATGGTTGAAGGCGAGGATGCAAGATTATTGCCACCCCCGCTTTAGCTTCTTCAACCGCACTGGAGAAAACATGGCACCCTTTAAACATTCTGTGCCACTCGTCTTCACAAGATTCGTTAATGTGTGTCTCTTGTAACATGAAAATATCAATCTTTTCTTTCTCAAATAGTTGTAACACCTCCAGACGCCGCATACAGCTGCGGCCTCCGTTTATGTTGAGAGACGTTACCTTCATTTATTCTTTATTAATTTTCCTCCTCTTGGAGTTCTTTTCCTGCCTTAGTGGCACACTTTCTCAACCGCTGAAATTGAGGTTCTGATATCCCAACTTGCTGGGGTTCACGAATCATGTTTCTAGTAGTTTTTAGAAAAGCATGTAGGTTTGGGAAATAATCCTGAATTCTGACATTCCTTTTCCTGAAGGATTCATCGAGGAATTTTTTAACTTCATCTTCTGTAACTACAGTGTCCCCATCCCCATCCTCTTGGGCACAAAACCCACTACCTGACGAGGTAGAGTAGGGTTCATCAAAATCAAACGTATCATCTTTGTCATTCTCTTCCTGATGCAAACTTATTTCTGAGGCACAAATCTCCCCAGGATCAGAAACATGGATATCGTTTTCATTCATGTTTAGCTGCTCATCGTCATATGCAGCTTCCTTCTTATCATCCCTTTTATTTTGTTCGAAACGTGTAGGCTTACAGGTTTCCTCTGAGGGGCTGTCCAACTTATCTGTTTTATCATTACACCTGGCCATCCCTGCGCCCACCTCTGTGACCATTACATTAATGTCATGTAAGACATCAGGGTTATCAATATCCCCACTTGTGTCCTCCTGAGATGCGCGAGGATTCTCGATGTCTATATCACACTCAGAACCCTCAAACAGTTCGGCAAGTGGTGCAAACGAATTGCTTAGATTTAAACCCGGTGCCGGTTCAGTTTGCAATCCCACACAGGTATTCTCTACACAAGCTCCATCTTGCAAGCTCGGCGACACGTTTGACACAACAAGTACCTTACTTTGCACTGTGCTTGCATCCTTCACGACGGGACATGAACGTTTATGTCCTTTTTTACGAACCACTGTTACGAACCCTTCCATATTGTCATCCGTACAGTCCTGTACAGTAGGAGAGGGATCAACCACGTTTGTCACACCAGCAGGTAGGGAGGAGTGGTCTACTGTTTCCTGTTCACCCATTGGTTGTGGGGAGGGGTCTACCATTCCACGTATCTCAGTAGGTGAGGGGGAGGAGTCAACTGTTTCCCGATCACCATTAGGTCGTGGGGAGGAGTCTACCATATCATCCGCCCCATTAGGTGGGGAGGGAGGAGAATCTGCAATCACCTGGTCTCGATTTTCTAATGGTCTCACCAAACCGGGACAGGAACTCTTTACGTGTCCGTAAGCTCCACACCCATAGCACGTCATGACGTCCGTGGAGGCATACATTCTATAAGTATGGCCATTAATCTTTGCATGCAAAACTACATTGAGCTTTTGCACATTTTCGGGAAATATCATGTAAACGACCCTTTTAAAAGTCATCACGTGTCGAAATTCACCCCTTGCCGAGTGTATCGGTACCATTGTCACTTTTGATACGATCGTACCGAACTTGCTCAATTGAGCACACAAGTCCGTACCTTTAACAAAGGGAGGGGCATTAGACACATTGACCCTCACCGCAGGTGTATCTAATGGGCAAACCACTAGAAACATGTCGGGTTCTATGAGAAGGCCTTGCTCCACAACGGAGTTCACCATGTGCACCTCCGATACAAACACAACAACTTTCTTGTTCATTCGAGAGGCTGCACGGATATTATGTGAGCCGACGCTTTTTCCAATTGCTAGAAGCACTTGCTCCATCTTTACCTCACTCGGAGGGTCGCACACCAGCCCATGCTTGCGAGTGAGCGACTCGTACATGCTATTCCTCAAACAATCGTTTGCCATAGCAAACGTAAATTAAATAAATAAAGGGTGAGAAATCAAAAAAAAAGATACCAACCACAAGCAACACCGGCAAGTGGAGGTAAAACCAAAAACTAATGGACTAGGTCCAAGAACCGTTTAGAGCAGCGAAACACCGCTGCCTGGACTAGGAAAAAACACGGCAAAATGGAGGCCAGGCCTCAAACCCGGAGGTTCGAAAAGAGGCAACCGAACACCACCTACCGTGTGCGCTCTCTCCCTCTCTCTTGTCTCAACAATGAAAGGACACACAGGGGAAACTTTACAAGTATACACAAAGAATTAAGTTAAGCACCCCCCCCGTTTTTTTACAACCTCGCACATTACAAGTTTGTTGTCGTCAAAACAGTGTAATATACCCATGATATTGCTATATTTTCTGGAGAAGTGATATTATGGTCACATAAAAACATAACAATCATGCCGTTTTCAATATTTTATTCTGAATAATTTAAGGTGAAAATTTTTGGGAATTTTAGGCATATTTTCACCTCAATTTAAGTATGGAGCTATAGGTCCATCACGGACAGTGTGGATGACGTTTATGTTTTCTAACGTACAGTCATTGTTCTGAGAAGACCTCTAGCGATCTTTGCGTCAATAACGTGTGTAGGACCCACGTGATCGGATCACTGACTCAACCAATCACTTTTTTTCACTTTGATCACTCAATTTCATCAATGGATAATTGCTAATGTCATACCAATCATTATTTGATCTCACATACCTTAGAATATATGCCAATGTATACATATACACAAAGAATATATATTAGGGGGTGCTTACCTTAATTCGTTGTGTAGGGGTGCTTAACTTAATTATTTGTGTATATAAACAAGGACACAAGGGAGCGAAATTGGGGATAGGAAAACCAACCAACACGACAGAGAACTCACAGCTCAACATGCACAGCCACCATGCTGCCACACCCACGCATGACTCACCAACGACCAGCAGGAGCGCACGAGAGAGAGAGAGAGAGAGAGAGAGAGAGAGAGAGAGAGAGAGAGAGAGAGATAGATTATAGATATACATCCTGGATAACAAACAGGACTTTCGCTGTCTCACCGAAACCTGGCAACAACCTCTGGACTATGACACACCCAACCTCACCACACCCAATGGATCTGGATCTGGATCACAGATCACCACTGTGATCTGCATTCTCATCCCATTTCAAGACCAGGTGAATTTCACAGAGTATCTTGGGATCGTGGCAAACAGAGTCTATTCTTCCATGCTGCTCATGTATCTAGGTAAAGATAATATGTGTTTCAGGATAACAATCACACAATACATCAAAATCCTGTGTGCCACATCAATCAATCAATCCGCAAAGTGAAAAGCAGGGTTATGCATTCAGTTACGTGCGTACGTGTGGCGTGTCTGCATTTTTAAAATTCATTTTCTCGGAAACCGTTGGTCCGATTGACACAAAATTTTACCATAGGAGCGCCTCCACCTGTATAATCTTTTTATTTATAATTATGACGTCATAGGTCACGTGGTACGGATGCCATCTTGGAAAAACGTTACACCTCCATATCTCCCAAACCGCTCAATGAAAAAATAAAAAGTTGAAACAAGGCTTATTGTCAAGTACTCCCCATGTGGAATAAGATATGTTGACGATAATGTCAAAGGTACCTTTATTATCTTACTAATATAAAACACAGTGTGTGTGTGTGTGTGTGTGTGTGTGTGTGTGTGTGTGTGTGTGTGTGTGTGTGTAATGTTACCGATAGACTCCTAAACGGAGAGGCTCACGTGCTTGATATTTGGCATAGACATGGTCATTGAGCCTGGGAAGAACATGGCCTACCTAAAAATATTTGACGAGATCCATATTTTTACCTCAGCGTATTTCAGCGAGGAATATTATACATGGAATCTGAGCCGGTGGCAGAGCATCGCGCTGATTCGCTCAGAGCGATCACATGATGTTCCATCCTTGCCACCATAATCTCACAGTTACGCGTTCGCACGTAATTCAGAGCGAAAAGCGATTGCGTTTTTTCACATTTCAGTGAGGAACAGGCAGTTCCTTTTGGTTGGGGGTGAATTATGTAGTCGCTTCCCAAAGAGGTTGGTAGCAACAATACCTTATTTACCAATGGCGATGATGCTAGGGAATGTTGGTTGGGAAAAAGGGGGATATCAATGTGAGGAATTTGCAGACAGTTATAGGCCTAAATATGACAATGAAGTTATGCCCCCTTCCGTAACTATTCAACAACAAATGAAAGGGCACCTATGTTTCGTCCGACATCGAACCAAGGAGAATAATAAGTTTATGGGAAACTCCACCTGCCACCATTATAGTTACGAGTTGGGCTATATAAGATAGCTTGTCCCAATAAGGGACAATAGCTTAAAGATGATATCTTTGTATTGGGAAGGAACTTGGACAACAGATACTACATGGACCTATAATAATACATATTTTATATGTGGACACAAGGCGTATGCGTATCTCCCATTGACATGGTCAGGATCATGCTTTCTTGGTTTTGTACTTCCACACATGCGCTTGTTAACAAAGTCACCAATGCGCATCCTGCATTCTAGGCAGAAAAGAACTGTTAGTATGGGAGAATGGGTTGGAATGGTAGTATTTCCATTTTATGGAACCTGGAAGGCAGGCCATGAGCTACGGCAAATGGCATTGGCTATAGAAATATTGGCAAATAAAACAGCTAGTGGATTGACAAACCTTACATGTGAGCTGGCAGCAACAAGAACCATGGCATTACAAAATCGTATGGCATTAGATATGCTGTTAGCGGAAAAAGGAGGTACATGAGCAGTGATTGGAACAGATTGTTGTACATATATACCTGATAATTCGGGAGACGTTTATAACATAGCCGATACAATAAGACAGGAGGGAGCAAGATATCACGATTATGTGAAAGGGGGTGCCTTTGCATGGTTGGAAAACACATTCGGAGGAGTGGCAGCTAAGATACTCCAATACTTGTTTGTTGGATTAGTTTATTATATTGGCAATAGTTTTAGTGGTGGCTTGCTTGAAAACCTTAGTGACGGTGGGTTTGAATAAGATAACAAATAACACTATGATAGTGCATGAAGCACCACGTGCAGAAATAAATGAACCAACAAATGAGGAAATACATGTGGAACCGCAAGAGGAAGACTTTTATGGCGACATAAATGTTGAGATTAAAAGATTGAATCAAGTAATGTTGCAAATGAATACAGTAGAGCTAAGATAAGGGCATAACAAACCATTGTGAATTGTGTAGTGAACTCATATCACCATAAGTTACACTATTAAAAGAAAAGGTGAGGAGGACTATGCTAATAATACATTATGCATAGTTTGCTGTTTGCAAGATTTGTTGGGAATTAGAAAATTCCTGTTTGTGATTTCACTTATATATACACAAAGAATTAAGTTAAGCACCCCCCCCGTTTTTTTACAACCTCGCACATTACAAGTTTGTTGTCGTCAAAACAGTGTAATATACCCATGTTATTGCTATATTTTCTGGAGAAGTGATATTATGGTCACATAAAAACATAACAATCATGCCGTTGTCAATATTTTATTCTGAATAATTTAAGGTGAAATTTTTTGGGAATTTTAGGCATATTTTCACCTCAATTTAAGTATGGAGCTATAGGTCCATCACGGACAGTGTGGATGACGTTTATGTTTTCTAACGTACAGTCATTGTTCTGAGAAGACCTCTAGCGATCTTTGCATCAATAACGTGTGTAGGACCCACGTGATCGGATCACTGACTCAACCCTACGTCTCATAGACCCTGTAAGCCGTCGTATGCGTTGCTGTGGCAGGTTGTTCCATTCCCGATGTAATGCACGTTCCAATTCATCCAGATTGGCTATTGGAGGGACCATCTTCGCAATTTGTCGTCCCAACATGTCCCGAACGTGCATTACATCGGGAATGGAACAACCTGCCACAGCAACGCATACGACGGCTTACAGGGTCTATGAGACGTAGGGTTGAGTCAGTGATCCGATCACGTGGGTCCTACACACGTTATTGACGCAAAGATCGCTAGAGGTCTTCTCAGAACAATGACTGTACGTTAGAAAACATAAACGTCATCCACACTGTCCGTGATGGACCTATAGCTCCATACTTAAATTGAGGTGAAAATATGCCTAAAATTCCCAAAAAATTTCACCTTAAATTATTCAGAATAAAATATTGAAAACGGCATGATTGTTATGTTTTTATGTGACCATAATATCACTTCTCCAGAAAATATAGCAATAACATGGGTATATTACACTGTTTTGACGACAACAAACTTGTAATGTGCGAGGTTGTAAAAAAACGGGGGGGGTGCTTAACTTAATTCTTTGTGTATACATTCAACTAATAATGCATTTATTTCCTTGCAGTAGTGTTAAAATACCTGCATGAGTTTAATTTTTGAATTATATTAATCTGAAAGTAATTGTGGATGTTATTCTTAGTTTAGTAGTCAAAAAATATACCTGATTTGAATATTATTCATGTGAAGCTGTTATAAGATATACATGATTAGTTAAAAATATAGTGATTTCATGTTACAATGTACCCCATCTGATTCAATCTGTGTGGCGAGCAGATATAAATGTGGCTGAGTAAAGGAAAGACCAGGTCACATCTCAAATGGAGTGATAACGACATCTGGAAAGAAGTTCGAAAAAGAAAATTTGTGGCTAAAATGAAGTTAATCTTGGCATACACCCTCCTTCTCAAAGAATGATGAAGACATACTCCTTAAGATTGGAGATGGATGTTTACCTTCACCAAGGAGATTTATGTGACCATTGGCCTGGATCACACTGCAACATATGAAAGAAGGGCGATCACCTACTTTTGTTCGAATGCCTCGAACATTCATCACGTCAGCAATTGCAGGACGACAACATTTTACCTGCAACTTCCACGGGATGCGGTGACGTGTGTTATTACTTCACCAACTTCCGGGGAGCCAGCATGGAGCTACAAGCGAACGGCTGTGCTTTTTCCTTCACAACAGCTGTGCACGATTCTGCTGGTTGCTCCTGGTATGGACCATGAACAACTTGAGTACCATGGTCCCAACATCATCATTGCGGATGCATCCGGCATCCCTGTTCCACATCTTGCCGGCCAATCAACATCACATCAACACTTGCTCCATACTCATGATGAAGTGAGGAGGCAAGTCGACGACAATTGGATGAAGGCCTTGTTCAAATCTACTATGGCTCACAGCAAGAGTGGCAAGAATGTTACATGCAAAGCAGGGTCAGTTTGTGACTCTGCCCAGCTATCACAACAGCAGAAAATCCTACGCAAAATAGTGTAGGTGCCATGCAGACATCAGAAGAAAATGTTTCATACTTGAATTTCAAACACAAGTGATCACCCCCTTCTTTTCAATAAAAAGTCAACATTTGTGTCAAAGCAACACGTGTTGCCAAATGTTGCAGATGCTTTATTATTTTAATGATGAACTGAAATTATTGTGTTGTATGTGTTGGTGAAGGTGAAGTGTTGTATGCTTTATGCAAATGAAGTGAATTGCATTATCAATATGGAAAGATAAATGTTTTGTGATCATATTCTTCCAGAATGACGGTGTATGCCTTATGTATGGGAAAATTGGATTACCAAATTTATGGTTCGAATATTAAATAGGTTGATGTTTAGATTAATGATTAATATAAACAACAAAAGAAAAAATGAGGGATTGTGGGAGAATACCAAAATATATGTTCTCATATATTTGTACTCATATACTTCTTTTCCAGAAATTGTGTTTTCTGTATGGCTCTGTAAAAGAAACCTGGAGGGAAAAACTTAAGTGCATTCCCATCTCGGAGAGGTCATAAAGGAATGACCTATGGAGATAAGAAAATGGAGTGTTCGCCATTTCTAAATGATAACAGCTGTTTTAAAAGCTCTTAGGACTTTTCAAGATAGAAACAAGAGTTTTCTAAGTGTCTTGAATCTGGGCCGAACGGCCCTGTGTGGAATTTGGGATTCCATGCTCAAATAAGGTGATTTGTGCAACAAAGGGATGGGGGAACCTTTATTAGATAAAAGGAACTTTGAGGGAAAACGCTGGGCGGAACGAGGGAACACAAGAGGAAGATCTGCGCACAGGAGAAGAGCACGTTGGAGCCTTTGCCACGACCGGCAGAACGATGCTTTGTTTAAAGTTCAGATTAGTTCTTTGTTAGTAAAATATCTTGAATTAGTACGTCCATGTAACAACCCTCTACAGTTTTAATAAATGCTGAAGTGAGAACCAAGTTTGGAGTTTTCCTTGTGGGAGTTCTAGTCGTAGGGATTAGTGATTCTTCCATACCATTCACACCACATACGTTTTTTGTTCTTTCATCTTTAGATCCATATTTTTAGCCATAACGTAGCGAACGTAGCGTAACGTAGTGTAGCTAATGTAGCGTGAGCATAACGTAGCGTAGCGTAGCGATCCTCGCTCAGGATCTTCGTCAGGTTCGCGAGCGAGTTAGCCAAAACGTAAAAGTGAAAATATATCGAATGACCATTGCCATTCACACCACAAAGGTTTTTTTTTCTTTCATCGTTAGATCCATATTTTTTTGCCATAACGTAGCGCATTATGGCTCGCTCGAGCTCGAGTTAGCCAATCACCTGGGAGCATGAGGCCACGCTGGCCACGCCCACGACACAGAGTTGCAATCTTGCGTTTGCGTCATTTGTTTGATTGCAGAAGTTGCAATCTTCATTACCACGTGTAAACGTAAAAGTGAAAAAAATTGAATTTGTCTACGAGTGAGTGACTGGAAGACTGACTGTGATAAAGGCAATGGCACCGAAGAATAGAAATTTGTCGCATTCAACCTCCCGAGCAAGGAAAATCGCTTATCGGAGACTCCATGAAACCGATGAAGATACTTTTCACCATCGACAAGCCAATCAAGAACGTGTCTCTAGATTCAGACAGCAAGAGACAGAAGATGAGAGAACGGCACGTCTAAACGCCAATCAACAACGTCTGGCGAAGGCCAGACAGCGAGAGACAGAAGATGAGACAGAGGCACGTCTAAACGCCAATCAACAACGTCTGGCGAGGGCCAGACAGCGAGAGACAGAAGATGAGACAGAGGCACGTCGAAATGCCAATCAACAACGTCTGGCAAGGGCCAGACAGCAAGAGACAGAAGATGAGACAGAGGCACGTCGAAACACCAATCAACAACATCTGGCGAGGGCCAGACAGCGAGAGACAGACGATGAGACAGAGGCACGTCTAAACGCCGATCAACAATGTCTGGCGAGGGCCAGACAGCGAGAGACAGAAGATGAGACAGAGGCATGTCTAAACACCAATCAACAACGTGTGGCGAGGGCCAGACAGCGAGAGACAGAAGATGAGACAGGCACGTCTAAACGCCAATCAACAAAGTGTAGTGAGGGCCAGATAGCAGGAGACAGAAGAACAGCATCAAAAACGACTCAACAACTGGCAACCATCAGGCAGACGGCAGCCGGCCATTGCATGGGAGAAGGCTGCATTCAGTTACAATCCGAACACTGACTACTCCTCAAACGTTGATATTGGCTCCATGTCATTCACCTGTCAGTTTTGCCATGCCTTGAAATGGAAGGGAGAAACACCAGGAATGTGTTGCAGGGGAGGCAATGTCCTTTTGCCTTCTCTCCAATCTCCACCGGAACCTTTGAAAGAACTACTTCAATCAACTACGACTCAATCCAGACACTTCCTGAAGGAAATCCGTAATTACAACTCTTCGTTCCAAATGACTTCGTTTGGAGCAGATCGCGTCGTCACTGAGCAAGGATTCATGCCTACATTCAAGGTGCAAGGCCAGGTATACCACCTCATTAGCTCTATCCACCCTCAACCAGGTGAGCAACCGAAATTTTTACAAATCTATTTTATGGGTGACCACCGAGAAGAAGCTGCCCGACGAGGACAGAACTTCCCCAACCTACGCTCTGAACTAATCCTCGCCTTACAAGATATGCTCCACTCAAATAATGCGCTGGTCAACAGCTTCAAGTCGACATTGGAGAGAATGCCTTCACCTGATTACAAGGTTGTAATTCGAGCTGACAAACGTCCTCACGGAGAGCAAGAACGTCGGTTTAACGAGCCCTTCCCCTCCCCTTCCCCTTCCCCCCTCCCCTTCCCCTTCCCCCCTCCCCTTGCCCCTCCCCTCCTCCCCTTTCCTCTCCCCCCTCCCCTCCTCCCCTTTCCTCTCCCCCCTCCCCTTCCCCCCACCCCCTCCCCTTCCCCCCACCCCCTCCCCTTCCCCCCTCCCCTCCCCCTTCCCATTCCCCCCTCCCACCTCCCCCCTCTCCTCCCCTCCCCCCGTTCCCCTCCCCTTCCCTTCCCCCTCCCCTCCCCCGCCCGGCAATGCCGGGTACTTCTGCTAGTCTTACTATAATTCACCAAATGTCCGTCCGTCTGTCTGTCTGTCTGTCTGTCCGTTCGTTCAAAGGTACCGTAAAAACTGCTGAACCAATCACAACGATATTTTGGGTGGGTAATCCTGGGATCTCCAGGAGTAAAATAGGCTATTTAATTTTCCCAATTTCAGCTTTGGTCTCCAGCATTCTCAGATTTGGACTCCCGCAAAACATTCGCGTTCACATAACGTTCATTGGGACGATGTTTTCATTGTGACGATGTTGTTTTCCCGGGTGCCGCACAAACGGCTGCACTGATCGCTGCACGGCTGCACCGATCGAACTCGGTGACCTCGGACAAAGACCTTTTATAAGGACACGGGTTGAATCCCTGCTTGAGAGAATTCCAAACCCCTCCCCGCCATCACAGCCGTCTCTCCAACTCACAATCCCACAGAGATATGCGGAAAGGACGACCCAAAACCAATACAAACATAATTAAACATCATTCATATATAAACAGCATTAAAAGTAAATAATGACCTCGGCCAAAGTTCAAACGACATTTAATCTCTACATGAGAGAATTCCACATCGCTATTTGGGCAGTGAATATGCTAACAGATCGCTGTCTCCATCGATCTTGCCAAGGCCATAACAGCTATCGGCTCAAAATCTTTTTAACTGTTGATTTGGTAGTTTTTACAATGAAGGAAACATTAACAATGTTGTTAAAAGTTTATTTTGTGATTAATTGGAGTTATGTTGTTTGGAATTAAAAAAGAGATATCGAGTTCAAGTGAATGACTACATGCCATGATGGTTTCTACTTTCTTAACGTGAACTTCGCGGATCACCATATGCAGATTCGCCACGGTCCCATGATCGATGTTTCTATACGTGAACGTACCCGTTTGTTTGCGAACGGGTACGTTTTTCATGGAAGTCCTTCACGAACTTGCTGTCCATGTCTGACGTGCGACTGAAGGTGCTACAGGAATGTGGAATTTATTGGTTTCATGCTTTAGCATTCGCCGTATCTGCATTGCCTGTTTGCTTCTAGCCTCCCACCCGTGCATAACACGGCTATCTCCCTAGTTCCATCATAATTCGACAAGTACAATGCTTGATCTGATCAGTATGCAAATATTTTTCCTCTGGAAATGTTAGTCTGATGGACAGGAAAGTTTTACCATAGGAGCACCTCCTCCTGTAGAATGTTTTAATGATAATTATGACGTCATAGGTCACGTGGTACCGGCGCCATCTTGGAAAACTCGAAAAACATTGCAACTCTATATCTCCAAAACCGATCCATGGAAAAATTGAAATATGGCTCATTGTCAAGTACTCCCCATGGGGAATAAGATATGTTAATGATGTCATGGGAGCTTTCGTTATGACATCATAACTCTGTATAACGAGTATTCAGACAAGTATAACGCTTCATCTGATCAGTATGAATTTTTTATCTCTGCAACTGTTGGTCTGATGGACAGGAAGTTTTCACCATAGGAGCACCTCCTCATGTCGAATATTTTAATGATAATTATGACGTCATATGTCACGTGGTACAGTTGCCATCTTGGAAAAACCGAAAAACGTTGCACCTCTATATCTCCAAGACCACTCATGAAAAAATTAAAACGTGGCTCATTGTAAAGAACTCCACATGGGGAATATGTGTTGTTAACGATGACGTCATTGGTGCCGTAATTTTGACATCATAATTAGACAGGGACAACGCTTAGTCTGATCACTTTGAAATGTATTTAGCATGATCTACGCAACAATTATATTAGAGAATATAAATTTATGATGTCATCGCTCACGTGGTCTGGCAGCCATATTGGATCAAAGAAAAAAACGTTCAAAAACAGAAGAGTTGACTCGCACCAAGTTGACTGCACAGGGTAAGAATTCTATGAATACCATCAAGTTATGTATGGAATAGACATGTGCAGAACATTGCTGAATCCATGACCTAGGTAATGCTACCCACAATTAAAGCTGATCTTTAGATTATTGGCCAAATCTTGTATATGTGTCTTTGTGAAAACTGGCCAAATTAAACATGACATGAAATGACCATATCATCATAAAAGAGATGAACGAGACAGCATACATCCAGCTGGTTGGCCATATCACTCAATGGTGAAGAATCACCTAAAAAAATTCTACTAGCCGGGTCCGGATCAGGATCTTCACCAAAATTGAATCGATTCTTCCTTGTCACACACACAACCGGTCCAACAAGTTTCGTCGAAATCCATCCATAACTTTTTGAGATATTCTGTTCACAAACGAACAAACAAACAAACAGACAGACAAATGTGAAAACATAACCTCCATCCACCTTTGGTGGCGGACGTAAATATCAGCAATTGGTTTTAGTATGGCCGCCCGTGTAATAAAGTGGCATCATTTCAATCCAAGTGAAGCACGAATCGCACATATGACATCCCAATCCCACACGTCTTCTCCCACACGGATGGGGTTAAGCATCTGGGGCGCAAAGGGCTGAAAGGAGTTGGCAGAGGATTTTGCTCTTTTCAGCATACGTTCCACATGTCCTCAACAAGATGGACGTCTGCCATGTGGTCATTGGAAGCTGCAGAATTGCCCACGATGCTGCGAGACACGCGCTTTGTTCTTTCCAAGAGGAGTAATTTTCACTTGCACAGCAGCAATAAAGCACTTAAATGGACCTGGAAGATGCAGGTTGTAATGCAGCGATTTGGCCGATTCAAGAGCATCAAATAAAATACTAAATGCATGAAAAATATGTTCCCTTTCGATTAATGGGCTCAATTTGAATTTATGTCGTCAGCAATTTCGAGCAGAAATATATACAAGTAGCGCGGAAGCAAAAAAATTTGCTTGGGGTTGAGCTTGGAAGATGATGAACTATTTTGGGAAAACTCTTCAAAATTCATTTTGACAATTAATTATAGAATACAAGGATGAGCAACGTTAAAATGCATTAGCTACGAGGAATTTGAATGCCACAGCTTCAGTGATCGCTGGGTTTGTACAATACATACGTAATCCCACAACCCCATCCTCTTTAAGGTGCCTAGCAACACAGCAGTGAGAAAATTCCCTGAGCCAAATGAGCACAGGGCGTGTCACCTCAGGTGCAAAAAATTACCCACAAATCCCCTACCCACCAGCTACACCAAGCAAACTCCATGCCACCTCCCACCCTCACCCTTCCATTTGTAACTCTGGACCAGCTAATTTCAAAATCATTATGGCTCTGCTCGAAACCACAAGGTGTTACTGGGATGTGGAGGTACTCCAAAGGGACAAGATGTTTTGCAGAGCCTGTGGGACTCGACCTGTCGGGCTGTCTCCTGTTTTGCTGACGTAAACCCTTTCCCAGCATCGATTCACGAATATCAACATGCAGTGCATTACTAGGCACATGCAAGCTGATGATTATGAAAGAGGGAATTGAAAAGGCATAGATACGAGTAGCGATGAAAAACTATGTTGAGCCTACACTTTCTATTTAAATACCAAGTGTATAAATAGGATCGTTTCCTACAGATTATTTCCCAAATGATCCGCACAATGCCCAGAGGAAACTGATGGGCTGCATGAAACCCTTAACACGTAATCCAGCAATGCATGTGTGTGGAACAACTGTAAGTTAAATCCTCCTCACCATAAGTGTGGTGTAAAAGCAAATCACGCGGATACAAAAACACAACAGCTGCTTAACACCATCTCTTATCTTCCCCCATCCAAAACCTTGATCTTTTCTACCCCCGCTAATTCACCCCAGATCCACTTTTTTTGAAATTCCAACTTATTTCCTGGAAGTCCTTGCAGTGTCCATATGTTTTATACCTCTCCCACCTCCCCCCACGCCCTCTCCCTCCCACAGATCTCTCGATGTCCCTGCTCTCAAATATTGTGTTTGTGTCCTTCCCCATCTTGTCTACCGCTCCGCTTATTATATGTTTTATGTGTCGGTTTGCCTTTTTGTGTGATTAATGTTAGCTCTTTCACGAGCCTCGATCTTGTATACAAAAAAAACAAAAAAAAAAACCAGGCATTCTGGCTCTGTTCCCATTCCCTCTACAGTAATGCTGCTCCTAAAAATAGCATGTACAGAAAAACAAGACATCTTGCTCTTGTCACAAAGTTATCCTGAGTTAATTCAAGCTTATACCATAATCGTTATCATTACACATTCAATACGACACCTGCACCATTTAAAGAGGGAATGGCTATATCCTTTTAAATGCTGAGCGCATTATGTATGGGAATGCCCCAAAAGTAATGCTTCATATTTTATACAAGGATGTACAACCCTTAATGACCCTCTCAAACCACTACATTTCTGAATGGGTTCATCAAAAATGTAGTGGTCTGAGAGGGTCATTAACCAGTGTGGCAGCTACATTCAAATGTAAGGTGTGCACAGAGGGAGCTGCAGATGGAGGAAATGTTGAGTTGGATCTTGGAGACGGCGTGAAGCTGGAAGGTGTGAAAACATTTTGCTACCTCGGAGACATGCTGAATGGAGATGGTGGATCAGACTCGGCAACGGTTGCTCGAGTGAGATGTGCATGGAAGAAGTTTCGGGAACTGAGTGGCGTGCTGACGAGGAGGGGAGTGTCGTTGAAGCTGAAGGGAAAGGTGTATGCTGCATGTGTGAGAAGTGTTATGATTTATGGGAGCGAGACATGGGTAATGAACGTAGAGCAGCGACGAAGGCTGGAAAGGGTGGAAATGCGAATGGTTCGGTGGATGTGCGGAGTATCGTTGAGAGAGAGGAAGACAAATGATGAATTGCGAAAGATGATGGGAATAGAGCCTGTGATGGATGCTGTGAAGAGGAACAGGTTGAGATGGTTTGGTCATGTGTTGAGGAAGGATGAAAGTGACTGGTTGAGAAGAGTGATGGAAATGAATGTAGAAGGAAGTAGAGGACGGGGAAGACCGAGAAAAACTTGGCTAAAGATGGTCGAAGAAGAAATGAGGGCAAGGGGGTGAACAAGGAGAGATGCAGAAAATAGGGCAAAATGGAGAAGATTGTCATGGGGACCGCAAGGCTAACCCCCGCTCTAGCAGGGAAAATGGCCTTAAAATGCATGTTGTTGTTGTTGTTGTATGTACAACCAAAGCTTAGACGTTGTTTGACTCATCATGCCAATGCCAAATCAACACCACATTAACTTCTTCATTCGTTTCACTTATTACTTCCGCCACCAGAGGTGAAGTGGTGAACGGAGGTTTTGTTTTCATCCCTGTTTGTCTGTCTCTCTGTTTATGAACATGATATCTGAAAAAGCTATGGACAGATTCAGACGAAACTTGGTGGACAGGTTGGGTGCATGACAATGATGACAATGACGAATTGCTTAGACATTGGTGAAAATCTGGATCCGGATCTGGGTACGAGAATTTATAAAGTGATTTCTCACCATTGAGAGATGGGACCAAAAAGGATATAAAGCACGATATCTCAAAAAGTTATGAACGAACTTGGACGAAATTTGGTGGACATGTTGGGTGTGCGATAAGGACTAATTGATCTGATGGTGGTGAAAATCCAGAACCGGATACGAGAGTTTTTAAAGTGATTCTTCACAAATGAGCAATAGGCCAAAAACAATATTTAGCACGATATCTCAAAAAGGTTGTAGACGAATTATGATAAAACTTGGTGGATCAGTTGTGTCGGTGACAAGGACAAGCGGATTCGATTTTAGTTAAGGTCCGGCCTATCATCAAGTGGCCTACAAAATGTAAGCTGTTACTCCTGGTCTTCTATGTACGAACCTCATTGTTACCAACCATTAACTTTATTTTATTTATAACTATTTGTAACTAATCTCATCAAATACGCAGTGACCTTTTTGATCATTAAATCCATGACCGGTATGGCCCAAAGCAAGTAAGTATTCATCCTGGTGAGGTATCCTGGCATGCTCAGCCTGCAGCACCCAGCTGTCCATGGAGGTCTCCAATGGAAGTACTAACTGGGCTCAACTCTACTTAGCTTCTAAGATGAGATTGAGTGGTTTCGTAGCTATTACTAGAATCGATAAAAGGGGACTTATGAGCTATTGAGACAAAGCAATATTCAATTAATTCATTTTTCCATAGCTCACAAGTTCCCATATTCACAATAACATGAAATGAATAATTTCATGAAAAAAAATTAATGGTTTCTAAAACTGGGGTTGGCAGGATGGCCGAGAGCAGCGGTTCGTAACCTGGGGGTCGTTTTGGGTTTTCCGGGGGTCAAGAAGGGGTCATAAATAACATATCAATTTGTTGAGCCCATTTTTAGGAACCTAACAAAGGTACATACCACACACAGTATTTTGTTCGCGTATGCGCGTACGTCACGACCCACAGGTTAAGAACCGCTGGCCTAGAGGGACACACACTGGCCTCTATGTTGTCTAGCCTGGGTTCGAATCTCGGCCCACCTATAAACAGTCATCCTGGTGTTTCACAGGCAGGATGATTCATAAATGTGCGTGCCATCCTTCGGATGAGCCTTAAACTGGGTGTCCCGTCTGTTGGCATTAGTTGGTCGACATTAAAGATCAAATGGTGTTCTTCACGAGGGTGTAGGTGAGCTATTATATACAAGCACCCTGAATAAATTAGAAATTAATTTCTTAAGTTCTTAGTCAAGTATCAGGCCTGGCCAGCCGTTTCATGAAAGGTCTGGGCCAAAAATTCCCCTGGCCAACCCCACAAGAACATGGGAATAATTGTGGCCATTAAAGAAGATGAAGTGTTTCTTAAAGATTTACATAGGCTACAGTCTTAATAATAATTAGGCATTGCTTTAGTTAGTAAATGAACCACCTTTAGAGGCCATTTTCCCCCGCAGTGCAGGGGTTCGCCGTTTTCGGGCACTGTGGTCCCCTTTTTGAAGCAATGTTTTATGGCCAGATGCCCTTCCTGCCGCCAACCCTGTTAGTCGCCTTTTGCGACACACAGGGAATTACCAGTGAACTGGTACTCAATTTGCCGACCTCAGAAGGATGACAGGCTGGGTCAACCCCCCTGGTGTTAATTCAGCGATTGACCGGGATTCAAATCCAGGATCCTAGGATCCCAGGATCCTATGATCCTAAGATCCCAAGCCGACACCCTAACCGCTAAGCCAACACTAGGCCCTACTTTAGTAGTAAATCTGTATTTATATTTCATAAATGAGATTTTCTGAAACCAAGCTCCTTAATGTGAAAGAGATAATAACAAGATAATCAGATGAATGAATAGGGGGATGAATGAATGGAGCTGAAGAATAAGATAATCAGAGATACATTTGTTGGACAAATCACACCAGAGGTTGGTGCTACGCGATTGATACAGGAAAATACAAGAAAATGGATACGCGAGAAAAGGAAATTCTGCAAATGTACCGTGTGCGACGCGAGCCAATATCAAAGCGCATCACCTATTGCCACAAAACAGTCTCACTGGGTACAAACAGCCTCGGAGTTAGAAATGGGAGAGACCGTGGCAGCTGACGATGTCTTGGAATGAAGAGCATGAGAAAACATACTTGGGAAAATGGTTCTGCATGTGAGAGAGGAGGGAGATGAATGAACAGAGGTGAATATTGGGTGACAAGGTAAGAGTTTCTTGTTGAATTCATACCACTCAGTTTGGCAGAGGTTGGAGGAAAGGAAAGAGGACAGAAAGAGCAAGACTGATAAGATTCAGGAAATCCTTGCAATGCCACCATCTTGTCTGCACTGAGCAAAAAGCACATCCTGAGACAGCCATCTGTCAAGAGATGCTAATGACACATGGAGCCTTTGACTCCATGATTTTGAGGGGGCAATATGGGGAGCAGCAGCCCCAGTGCACAGGAGGGAGCCATATTCTAGGACAATTCATCGGAAGGCCTTTTATATCATTACTAGAATATAAGACCCGTCGCTTTGCTGACGGAAATACCAATCTTTGCTGCGATGGCTAATCGATGGGGGAAAGGATTCCTGGAAGATCCTGCTCTCCGTGCAGGGATAACCAACAGTGAGTGTTACCATTTGCAGTTTTGACATGTGTGTCCATGTACCCATAAAAATATATATAATTTTTTTTTATCACAAACACTCCCGGGATTTACCCGAATCCACCGTAGTTGGATTTATTGAAATCCGTTAATCCATTCTGAAGTTATAACACGACAAACAAACAGACAAACAAACAGACAGACAAACAGACAGACACAGCTCTTGTTATAATATAGATAAGCTGAGGATGACAGAGGAAGGACTTGGCTCTGGGGAGAATTCCAAAGTGCTCGCCACCATTTTAAAATCCACCACTTTATACCTCACCCCCCTCAAGAATTAACATTTACGCCATATCTTTATATCCTGCTACACTATTTACATAACAGCCCTCTCCCCTGGTATAATATCGTCAAATTGATGGAGAACATGTTCAGCACTAGAAACGTTTTAGGAATTACAAAAGCAATGATCCCAAATTAACTGACTCTATCGCCTTCCACTAATTATTGCCTTCCCTTCTGACCTTTGATTAACATGGGGGGCGGGGTGGATCAGGAGGGAGGGGCGATATTTTGGAAGTAATTTTCTCACCACCGAGTTGTTTAGTCTAAGTTTGATTCCTGGCCTGACTATAAACTGTCATACTGGAGGGAATTATAACAATGAGCTACACCATCTTTTAGAAAGAATGTTCGGCTGCTGTCCCATCTGTTAGTGGTTGCTTGTGGATATGATATATCCCATTCTTCTTATTCTTATCTGCACCTTAATCCCAACAGTTATGGATCAGACACAGTAAGATCCACCTTCTCCATTCCACTCTTATCTCCGCATCTTCCTCTCTCAATTGCACACTCTTCAAATCGGGCCATCTCTTTCATATTGGGGCATCCCTTTCCACGACCTCTCTCCACCTTAATCTCTGTTGTCCTCTTGATCTTTTCCCTCCAATTGGCTAATTCCATGCTTTATTGATTGGTTCTTCATCCCTTTTCCTCATCATATGTCCAAATCATTGCAACCTAGCCTTTCTAATCCTTTCTGTGATACTTACAACTCCAGCTCTCTTGCGTATATCCGCATTCCTCAACCGCTCTCTTGGTGATACTCTGAGAATCCACTGAAGCATTCTCATCTCTGTCCTCTCTAGCATCTCCTCTTCCCTTTTTCTCAACGTCCATGTTCCTGCACCATACGTTATAACGGGTCGATTTGTTTGACCTATCACATTATAACCGTCGATTCTATCACAGACGATTCCACTAACCTCCTTCCATTTTGCCCATGCTCTCTTCACTCTATCCTATATTTCCACTTCACAACCTCTCCTTTCCTTTAGTGTTGAACCAAGGCATTTTAATTTGTCCACTTGTGTCAGCTCTCCACTCCTTATAATCTACAATTTTGACCCTCTCTACACCAGTCTTACCGCAACCATTACCTTTGTCTTTCTAGCATTAACCTTCAATCTTTGCCTCTCTCAGCTTTCTTGCTATTCCAGCACACTTCTCTGCAGCTCTTCGTTTAGCTTTGCTGTTATGACTAAGTCATCTGCAAAGAGGAGCTCCCACAGTTCTTTATCTCTGATGTTTTCACTCAGCGCATCAATCACTTACAAAAAGGAAGGGAATCAGTGCCGGACCCCTGGTGTAGACCAACCTCTACTCAAAAATATTGAGTCACCATTCGTTATGCTGACCACAGCATTGGATCCCGCATGTATTTCCTTCATGATCCTAATAATCCTCTCTAGCATTCCTTACTTCCTCAAACACCAACACATGAATACTGCACAACATTTCTCTTAGAATGCTATCGTATACAGTGCCTATAGAAAGTCTACACCCCCTTTCAAAATTTTCACCTGTTGTTGCCTTATAGCCTGGAATTAAAATGCATTAAATCAGACTTTGTCCACCCTTAATTACATATCGTAACCCACAACTTCCAAGTGAAAATAAATTCGACAAATTTCAGAAGGTTAATTAAAAATACAAAACTAGATTATCTTGTTGGAAAAGTGTCCACCCCCCTTGTAATAGCAATTGTAAATTATCTCAGGTGTAACCAATCACCTTCAAAATCACACACCAAGTTAATTTGCCTCCATCTTGGTTAAATTGTAGCGATTCTGATTATTTCTGAATAAAATCAGCTGTTCCTTTAGGTTGCCTCTGCTGGGTCATGCATTTCACAGAAAAGACTCAACCATGAGCACCAAGAAGCTTTCAAAAGACCTTCGGGATAAAGTTGTGGAAAGGCAAAGATCAGGGGATGAGTATAAAAATATTTCAAAGGCCTTGATCATCCCTTGGAGGACAATCAAACCAATCATTAATAAGTGGAAGGCGTATTGTTCCACCAAGACCCTGCCTAGATCAGGCCGTCCCACCAAACTGGATGACCAAGCAAGGTGGAGACTGATGAGAGAGGCAACCAAGAGGCCAATGACAACTTATAGGCCTTTATGGCAAAGACTGGTCACTGTGTGCATGTAACAACAATATCCCAAGCACGACACAAGTCTGGCCTGTACGGTAGGGTGGCAAGAAGGAAGCCATTACTCAAAAAAGCCCACCTTGAGTCATGTTTGATGTATGCAAAAAACCACTCCGGAGATTCTGATGCCATGTGGCAAAATGTTTTGTGGTCTGATGAAATCAAGATGGAATCGTTTCGCCTAAATGCCAAACGTTATGTTTGGTGCAAACCCAACACACCACATCACCCAAAGAACACCATCCCTGCTGTGAAGCATGGTGGTGGCAGCATCATGTTCTGGGGATGTTTCTCATCAGCAGAGACAGTGGCACTTATCAGGATAAAAGGGCAAATGGATGGAGCAAAATACAGAAAAATGAGAGGAAAACCTGCTGCCCTCTGCAAGAAAGCTGAAATTGGGACGGAAGTTCATGTTTCAGCATGACAAAGACCCGAAACACACAGCCAAAGTTACACTGGAGTGGCTAAGGAACCAAAATATATATGTCCTTGAGTGGCCCAGTCAGAGCCCCGACCTAAATCCAATCGAAAATCTGTGGCATGACTTGAAATTGCTGTCCATCAACATGCCCTATGCAATTTAGTTGAGCTTGAACAGTTTCATTCAGAAGAATGGGCAAATATTGCCCAATCAAGGTGTGCGAAGTTGGTAGAAACCTATCCCAACAGACTCATCGCTGTAATTGCGGTCAAAGGTGCTTCCACCAAGTATTAACTCAGGGGGTGAACACTTATCCAACCAAGATATTGTAGTTTTGTATTTTTAATTAATTTCCTGAAATTTGTCGAATTTGTTTTTCACTTGGATGTTGTGGGTTGCAATGTGTAAGGTGGAAAAAGTCTCATTTAATGCAGTTTAATTCCAGGCTACAAGGCAACAAAAGGTGAAAATTTAGAAAGGGGGTGTAGATTTTCTGTCGGCCCTGCACCTTCTCTAAAACGATGAATGTGCAGTACAGCTTCTTATTTCCTTCCAGCGTCTTTTCTTGAATCTGTCTTGTGATGACAATCGCATCCACTGTTCACCTTCCTTGCATGAATCCATACTGCATCTCATCTATCAACATAATCTCCCTTAGCCTTAGGTCTACAATCCTCTCCAGTACCTCATAGCATGCTCCATCAATTTGATCCCTCTGTAATTAAAACTTAACAAAAGATTAGGTCATTGTGTGACAGTACCCATACCACAGTTATGATTCAACCATCAGAATGAATTCATAATTTAATCCTGTTCCAATATGCACCTGCCAGAAAAAATTACCCCCTTTTCTGTTCCAAAGCTAATTTCATTCTATTCGACGAGCTTATCTCCAATACATATCACATTTTTACACTTTACTTAATTGCCTCCAATGTAGAAGCTGATCAAAAGCTCTTTGGAAGTCTAAATAAACTGCATGGCATGTATGGCATTCTTTTCATCCACTCAAGATAGTTATCTCTTCAGCACATTCCAGAATATTTGTGAAACAGTCCCATTGTTAACACATGCTGACATAGCACTACACAGCAGACATCGCTCCTGTCCATAAGAAGGGTGAAAAAAACTGACCCGAACAACTATAAAAAGGTGTTTCACTCTTCCCTCCAAGGGCCGTCTCCCACGAAATAGCTCAAACATTTGACAGAGTCTGGCATCCTACTTTTCTTGCCAAGCTCTTTCCCTGTGGCACAGAAGGCTTCCTTCCTGAATGTCTGACTTCCTCCACTCATGCAGTCGATGTGTTGACTTGACATCAATGGAAACCTCCCCTCTTCTCTCCCAATAGAAGCTAGTGTTCTCCTTGGGAGTGTTTAGGACCCAGTCTTGTTCCTCATTTATATAAATGACCTCTCCAATGTTCTGAGAAACCCTCCCTTTCCATTTGCAGATGACTCCACAATAAATCGTACAGTACCCCCATCCCTCTGCTTGGCAGACAGCAGCTGCATCTCTCGCTGATGATCGGGAAATTATTAGACACTGGTCTGATAAATGGAACATGTCCCCTTCGATCCAGGAAAATGCCACAGTCTCACCCTATCACTCAGGATGGATCGTCCAACAACCCCACCAATGTCCTGGGTCATCCAATGGAAGAGGTTGAGCCTCTTGAACTTCCATGCCTCACTATCAGCAATGGCCTTTCCTGGACTGACCACATAGCAAAGCTGGACTTCAAAGCCAGCCGCAGATTGTGCATACTCCATTGATCCAAGTGTTTCCTTGGGAAATCAAAGTTACTCACAGTCTATAAAGCCTTTATCCATCGCTCAATGTATTAATGCTCTCTGTCATCGACTGGCGTACCAGCATCACATCTGTTTGTATTGGATTATGTGGAATCTAAAGCTCTCAAAAGTATTGGAATATACCATGATGAGGCTGAAGCACAAGGTTGTTGTTATTGTGTAGCCCCAGACAGTTCTCTCAAACAAGCCCACAGCACGGAGAAATCCGATCAATCTCCCATGAGTGATGCAGAGATCATCCACATCCAGGATGGTGTACCTCCACCTTCACAAAGTCAGGGCCACAACAGAGTTAGAGAGGGAGAAAGAGAGAGAGAGGGAGAGAGAGACTGACTGTTTCTTTCTTTTATTACAAGAGTACAAAAAATCAGTTATGTTCAGTCATAAAGAAACAAAACACAATAAAAATGGTCTCAAGAAAAAGTTATTATCAAATCATCATCATCAAGTGTGCATATGACATCATTAAAAACCCACTTTTCTTTAAAACATGTTAAATTCTTGTTCATTTTAAAAAACCGGTATTCTAGCTTTAGTCTTGCATTTACAAAAGCCTTAAGGGTGAGCAGTACATCATATGACGAGTCAGAAGCGTTTCCCATTTTTTACTTCCTGGATTTATAAATTGCAAACTTGGCCTGGCCAATTAAAAAATTCATTAAAACCACATTTCTAAGGGAAGACGGTCCTAAAACACCATAAATAAAAACATTGTGATTGAAGAGGGAACCAAGCTTCACAAAGCGTTCCTCAAAGGAATGTAAAAAGAGGTTGCAATCGTTCACACTCAAGGTATATATGCGGTAGGGTTTCAATGGATGCACAGAAAGGGCATAGATTAGAGTTAGCAGTAGAAAACCGGTTCAGTAAAACATTATAAGGTAAAATCCAGTGTACAAGTTTCCATTGAATATCTCCAACATACTTTGGAGTAGGCAAGAGATAAAAACTTCGCCAATTGGGGCAATTGGGGGGTATTGGGGGTAAAACATCCCGCCATCGAAGCCTCGGGTGCTCAGAAAATGTTTTTGCGTATAAAATTTTAACGTACGCGTTGTACAAAGTTTTCTTTGGAAAGGCGGGAAGGGATAATGCAGTATCATCAGGGCTGTTCAGGCCAGGGGACAGATTAAGTGGCGGGCTGAATACTAGGAGTTTGGGGAAGTCACCCGCTGTTTCCTCGGGGGAAGGGCCAAGTTCCTCGCAGGTATTACGATACGTTGTGGATATCCCTTGAAGGAACCGAGAGATGATCCTGACAGATTTTATTCCGGTTTTTTGTGCCACATCGGCAGCACTCAGCAGGCAGCTCCCAGACTCTGTTATGAGGTCTTTCACTCGCAGCAGCTTGGCATCAACAAAACGTTGAACAAGTCCCCTATTATTCAAGCTGTTTTCCAGGAAGGGGTTGTAGCATAGGGGCTCATTCAACAACATTTCCATGTTGTATGTTGCCATTTCACGGGAAAAGGACAGGGCTTGCCAGGCGTTCATCACCCCTTGGTAAAAGGTGGGCAGCAAGGATGAATCGATTTGATGAGGGTTCATCAAGAAATGTTCTCGGTCGTAACCCAGCTTGCATGTAAGTTGCAATATGCAGTTAGCCAGAGGCCTCCAGAGTAGGGCTTCATCTCCATATACAAGTTGGCGCACGATATGAAGCCGGAAGACCATAATCCGGCTGCGGATATCAATAAGACCTTGGCCACCTTCAGTGAGTGGTAAGTATGCCACGGGGGGTTGGAGCCAGTGTTTCCCGCTCCAGAAAAAGTCGACAATGCTCTTTTGCAGTGTAATAAGAAGGCTCCCGGGCGGTTGTAGGCATATCATCTTATGCCATAGCATAGAGGCGACAAGATTGTTAATGACGAGAGTTCTTCCGCGGTACGAAAGTTGAGAAAGAAGTCCTTTCCAGCGGGCCAGTTTTGCCATTACCTTGTCCGGTAATCCCACCCAGTTCTGCTGCTCAAAGGTGTTGTCTCCTATGAAAATACCGAGGTATTTAATGCCACTTTTCTGCCAGTTCACTCCTCCTGGTAGGACAATTGGCAGGCAATCTCCAGGTCCTATCCAAAGGGCTTCACTCTTCTTCCAGTTTACCTGGCCTGAACAAGCCTGACAATATGTCTTTAGTGCCTGAGCCACCGCAGTGACATCAGCACTATTTTTTATATAAATACAGACATCTGCATAGGCAGAGACTTTTAGCGGTGTGGTAAGAATTGATCCAGTGAAGCCAGAAATGTGCGTACGTAATTGGAGCAGAAGAGGTTCGATGGCAAGAGAGTATAAAAGTCCAGATAGCGGGCAACCTTGCCGTACTCCCCGTTGTACAGCAATGGGGCTACACAATACTTGATTAATTTGAAGAACACTGGATATATTACAATACAAAAGTTTAACGTACGAGATAAAAATAGGTCCAAACCCAAAATTCTCTAAAACTCTAAAAAGGTACATGTGGTCAATACAGTCAAAGGCTTTTCTTTGGACAATGAAAAACAGACCAACATTCATATTAAAATTGTTACAAAACCGAATGGTATCATGGATAAGAAAGATATTATGAAAAATAGTACGTCCAGGAATACAAAAGGATTGATGTTCTCCTATTAGTACATTCGTAAAAGGTTTCATTCAATTAGACAAGGCTTTGGCTAAAATTTTATAATCCGGACATAAAACAGAAATAGGACGCCAGTTCTCTATAAGTTGAGTGTCCGCTTTCTTAGGAATTAAGGTGGTGACTGCTCTCCGGCAACTCCACGGCAGTTGTCCATCCTTTAAACATTCATTCAATACCCGTAGTAGGTGAGGTCCAATGGCGTCCCAAAAAAACTGGAAAAATTCACTAGTCAGCCCATCCAGTCCAGGGGCTTTATCAGGTTCCAAGGCCTTCAAGGCAGCGGTGAGCTCAGGTAACCTAAGAGGATCCTCCAACTGCTGCTTCTGATCCTCCGCCAATGTTGGAAGGTTAGAAACAAGTTCCGATATTGCATCCTGGTTAATGTCATGCCGCATAAACCGTTGTTTAAAATGTTTCCGGGCACATTCCCTGATTCTGCCATCTTCATAAAGGAGTTCCCCATCATGGAGCAAGCGTGTAATCATTGACGAAGAGGCCCCCTTTTAAGGCTGAAGAAGAATTTGGTTGGAGCATCAAGGTCGTGTATGTACCTCATCTTCAGGCGCAATAAAAATTTTGTGCTCGCCTTTCGGATATGGAATTCAGTAAGGCCGTTTTTCCATGAATTTGTTGCCTCATTCCCTGGTAGCTCACACTTGCAGTTCCCTGAAGCTGTTCCTGTAATTCCAGGATTTCATCTTCAAGTAGGGTTGTGGTTTTTCTTTCCTCTTGAACACCATACGCACGATATTGTTGGCAGAACAGTCTGATGTGCGTTTTGGCATTATCCCACCATTGTCTGAGGTTTGAGAAATTCCCTTGGGAGGCAACTAGAATATTCCAAATTTCCGGAAAAATGTC
This sequence comes from Myxine glutinosa, assembly GCF_964187855.1. Taxonomy (NCBI): domain Eukaryota; kingdom Metazoa; phylum Chordata; class Myxini; order Myxiniformes; family Myxinidae; genus Myxine; species Myxine glutinosa. The sequence continues at coordinate 59,245,629 of NC_136267.1, forward strand.
CTTAAAGGTACTATCATCAAGTAAGTTGTTATTAAATTTCCAAAAAGCACTCTTGTGTTTCGGGCAGGGGGCAGAAATTTTGAGAAATGTTGCGCTGTGGTCCGAGAATCCTGATGGGCAAATTTTGGATGACAGAACGAGGCGTTCAAGTGGAGGATTAATATAAAACTTGTCCAAGCGAGCAAGTACAATATTACCCTGAATGCATCGACACCATGTGTATTGCCTGATTGATGGGTGCTGTACCCGCCATATATCTGTCAAATTCATTTGTTTTAAAAATTTGGTGAGAGGGATTGTGGAGGCAGGATGGGGCTCTGCACTGTTCCTGTCTAGTTGGGGTTGAAGGGTGCAATTAAAATCTCCACCAATACAAACATGATTGTCTTGGTTTTTTAGGGCGTTTTGGCTGTCGAGGGACGTTAGGTGTGTCCCAAGGGCATTAAAAAAAACTCGCCGAGCTACAGGCGTACTTGGGGCATAGATATTAAAAATAGTATAGAATTTTCAACAGTAGTGGAATTCTAGGGATGCTAGGGATCCCTTGTGTATTTCGTCGAATTTAAGCGATGAAGGCAAAAAGGAGGGGCTAGGAATTATTGCGACACCGCCTTTGCGGGAGTCACCGTTACTAAAAAAGGACAGGCCGGGGAAGAGCCTACACCATTCTGCGACACAGCAGTCGTTGGCATGGGTCTCTTGTAAGAGGGCAATGTCAACTTTCTTCTGTAATAAAAAATCCCTTACTTGAACTTTACGGACAGAGCTACATCCTCCGTTAATATTCAGGCTACAAATGGAAAAACTCATTACAGCTACAAGGAGGAGTGACCACCACTCAATTTTTTGATAGCAGTTCATTCTTAGCTTTTTGCAACCACTTCTTTAAACGGTGACGTTGGGAGGAATTGAAATTAAAAACGTGGGGCCGTTTTACCATCAAACTAGCGGAATGTATAAAATCAGGTAGCTCCGGAAAAAAGGTTTCTATGACAACATTCCTTTTTCGGAATGTGTCCTTAAGAAACCTTTTTATCTCGGAGGGAGGGATTGGAGGGGTTTCTTCTTCCTTAAGGCTACCACATTCACTAACAGAGTCATCTATATCAGATGGCTCAGATGGTGTGTCACACTGGTTTTCATCATTTATCTCCTCACCGTCATCACATCCCTCCACGTTATCGGATGGGGCATAGTCCATAGAGGGAGGGGACGGGGAGGGAGAGAAATGAGCCATCTTCAGGGGAGGGGGGGGGGAGGGGGGGGGTACTAATTTTTGCGGTTCAACCATATCAGTTTCTAGGTCAGTAGACAAGGGCGAGGATTCATCCACATCTATGTCCTCCAATACCGAGAAACGATTTTCTGTGACGAGGGACAAATCTAGGCCAGAGAGGAGGGGCTGTCGGTTTTCAGTTGTAGGTTTTTTAAAGAGATGACCGTTTTCATCTGTTGTTTGCAGATGTCTTTTTCCTTTTGGGCAGACTAATTGAAACTCGTCCTGGTTAGTGGGAAGAGATTGCAAGGGTTTGGGGGGAGGACGTGATCATCGGGAGGGGATTCCCATCGGCTACCACGGCGAGAGAGGTTGGATCAGTTATAGCAGGCAACAAGCTGTGATTGGACGATGTCGCCTGGGGGGTGAGGTCTATCGTTAACAGGAGATGGCTGCAATTAGATCCTTCAGTAGAGGGAGGGGCCCCTGTTTCAAGGGGAGAGGAAGGGGGTACGGCGGGGGGGTTTGGGTCGGTGGTAGGAGGGCTTGGGTCGGTGGTAGGAGGGCTTGGGTCGGTGGTAGACAGATTGGGATCAGTGGTGGTAAGGCTTGGGTCGATGGTGGGAAGGTTCGGGTCGGTGGTGGGAGGGTTTGGTTCGGTGGCGGGAAGGCTTGGTTCGGTGGTGGGAGGGTTTGGTTCGGTGGTGGGAAGGCTTGGGTCGGTGGTGGAAGGGTTTGGGTCGGTGGTGGAAGGGTTTGGTTCGGTGGTGGGAAGGCTTGGGTCGGTGGTGGAAGGGATTGGATCGGTGGTGGGAAGGTGGGAGGGTTGCTTATTCCCGGTTCGGAGGGGAGGTTGTACTTGTGGAGAATTCTCTTTTCGGGGGCAGTCATGCTTAACATGCCCAAATTGTCCGCAGCCAAAACATTTTAGAACGTTGGTGGACACGTACACTGTATATTCGTTCTGTTGATGTTTTAATTTTATTATAAGGTTTAAATCCTTCTGGGAATTTTTTAAAATCATAAACACTTGCCGCCGGAATGAAACCACGTGCCTTAAATCGTTGTTTCGTGACCCGAAGGGAATCATGGAGATACGAGACACGATGGTACCGTATCGGGACAACTCTTTAATTAGTACATCGTCGGATACAAATGGGGGGCAATTGGATATCACGACTTTTATCGCTGGGCTATCTTGTGGGGAAATCATAACAAATAAATCTGGGATCGATTGTCGAACCCTGTTCGACAATTTGTGGGACACAGTTCCACGTCGGACAAAAAAATAACGATCCGCTTGTTCATCCACGAAGCGGCAACAACCTTGTCGATCCCGACAACACGACCGGTTGCGAGGACAACGTCCTCGACACTAACCTCACGTTCCGGAGGTACACAAAAGAACCCGTGCTTACGGGTCAGGCTCTGAAAGGCCGTAAATCGAGATAGTGCAGCTGCCATGCTGAAACAGCTGCACTTACAACCCCTCCCCAACTCGGGGAGGGTGAATATATAATATAATCTTCCCTACCCGAACTCCGGGAATGGGAAGTAATCAGACCTCTCCGATTTCCCTAACTTCGGAAAAGGGAGGCAAAAAAACAAACTGAAGGAAAGATAAACGAAAGGAAAAAAAGGAAATAGAGGTTTAAGATGAAGGAGCAAACACCGATCGGGCGACGCCCAAAAACGGCGAACCCTTACCAGCGATCACCCTGTGCTCTCCGGCTCTCTCTCCCGTCTCAACGTATATGGGAATCGCCAGGAAGACTCCACGAACAGGCACAAGGACACAGAGGGGGGAAACGGGGGAGGGGGGGGAGGGGAATGGAGCAACAACACAAAGCACTCACAGGCCTCCACAAGCAGATGCCATGACAGTACAACCAGCATACAAACGGCCAGCAGGTGGCGAGAGAGAGAGAGAGAGAGAGAGAGAGAGAGAGAGAAGAGGGAAAGGGCGAGAGAGGGAGAGACAAGAGGGAATGGGCCGGTCCATGGGGACCGATTGGCACTCTGACCGTGACCGCGCTGCCCTGATGAATCCGGGCAGCAGGGAAGAATGGGGAAGATTTGGCCCCCGACTTGCTTTGGGCGGTACAACCACCGCAAACATAGTTGTCAAGGTTGTTGTTGTTTTATATGCAGCCTATCGCTGCTGGTTGCATAATTTCTGGAAGCACGGCTGTGCCGCTGATGCAGTTCCCCTGTTACCAGTAAGCTGGTATTCATTTTGCCGACCTCGGGAAGGATGACAGGCTGAGTCAACTCACCTTGTGTTATTTAAACAGCATGACAGGTGATCGAACTGAAGACTTCAAGCCAGCCACCTGGTCAATCTCAAGCCGGCCACTTTAACCGTTAAGCCAACACCAAGTTTAAAGCACAAGATGTGCTTCATTGATATCACAGGCAGGTCAGTGGATCTGTCTTTTGGATCAGTGGAGCAGGTCAGTGGATCAGGCCTGGATGGATTTGAGGGTTAAGGAGTTGCAGCTGAAACCCGAATCCTATCCAGGTTCCTCCTGATAACCTGATGACTTCCTCATGATGATGATATCCATCTTTGCTCTCTACTTCTTCTGGTTCCTTCTGATGACTCCATCTTTGCTCTTTACTTCTGGTTTCTTCTGATGACTCCAATGCACTATTTGGTTTTCCATTACATTTTTTACTGCATTTCTCAAATATTGTCCATTCTGCTCTGTCAGTCCTCTGACCCCCACTATCTATTCCAGGATGAATTCCATTCTTCTAGAAAGCCCCTCCTGGTTAAACTTCCCAAAGTCCAGATTGACTGCACACCTCAACTCTTCTATTCCTCGCTTCTCGCATCCATGGAACCACATTCTAGAGGCTGTCTGGCTTCAAGCAAACAGTACACAACCATCTCATAGCAATCCTAATTCTGACCCATGATCTTTATTACACCCATTAATCTTTCCTAACCCAACCATCTTACTTGCTAGTTCCAGGGTTTGCTCCCCTCCTCACTTTCCTCTTGTACTATTCATTAATTCCCTTGACATTTGTACCACTGTCAGATCTACCTTGCTCTGGATGCTCTTGGATGGGCCTCATTCCTGCAAAATAGAAAAAAAGCAGACAGGAAAGAGCATTTCTTCAAAAGAAGGGCCAGACGGCTTTAAAACGCTGTATTTGTTTTAGATTGGAGGAAATTGCACAGCCCGCCCAGTCAGCCTCTAATCATGTCAGTGCAATATCAATCTTCACATTTGGTAGTTCCACTAACAATGATCATGGTGTGCAAACTGAGCAGCAATGCGATATGTACAAGTCAGGAGACGACGATGGTTCACGAGCGAGCGGTATTCAATGACAAAGGTCAAAACCGACATTGAAAATATATAAATAGGAATGTATTATCTGTTATGAGACTAGTTAGCTACACAATACCGAAAATTCGGTTTGATTCCGACAACTTTGAAAATTAGACCTTTGTGACCTGCAAAGGTCGAAGATTCTGAAATTTGATGGAAAACTTGTATTTCATGATGTATGCGATAATATAAGATCATGTACGACATTTCACCCTATCAGGAAGCGAACAATGTAATAAAACCATCAAAAATCGACTTTTCTAAATTCATGACCTTGTGGGCTTGACAACAACAACAACAACAACAACATGCATTTTAAGGCCATTTTCCCTGCGAGAGCGGGGGTTAGCCTTGCGGTCCCCATGGCAATCTTCTCCATTTTGCCCTATTTTCTGCATCTCTCCTTGTTAACCCCCTTGCCCGCATTTCTTCTTCCACCATCTTTAGACAAGTCTTTCTTGGTCTTCCCCGTCCTCAACTTCCTTCTACATTCATTTCCATCACTCTTCTCAACTAGTCACTTTCATCCTTCCTCAACACATGACCAGACCAAACCATCTCAACCTGTTCCTCTTCACAGCATCAATCACAGGCTCTATTCCCATCATCATTCACAATTCATCATTTGTCTTCCTCTCCCTCAACGATACTCCGCACATCCACCGAACCATTCGCATTTCCACCCTTTCCAGCCTTCGATGCTGCTCTACGTTCATTACCCATGTCTTGCTCCCATAAATCATAACACTTCTCACACATGCAGCATACACCTTTCCCTTCAGCTTCAACGACACTCCCCTCCTCATCAGTACGCCACTCAGTTCCCGAAACGTATTCCATGCACATCTCACTCGAGCAACCGTTGCCGAGTCTGATCCACCTTCTCCATTCAGCATGTCTCCGAGGTAGCAAAATGTTTTCACACCTTCCAGCTTCACGCCGTCTCCAAGATCCAACTCAACATTTCCTCCATCTGCAGCTCCCTCTGTGCACACCTTACATTTGAATGTAGCTGCCACACTGGTTAATGACCCTCTCAGACCACTGCATTTTTGATGAACCCACTCAGCGCACATTGTACATTGAATGGAGTTCACTCCGACACCATTCCTGCACACAGCACACGGCCACTTCCCAGTTCTTTCCACCTCACCACATGCTTTACCACTTGCCATCACCTTCGTCTTTCCGATATTGACCTTCAGACCTTTTGTCTCCATACATTCCTTCCATTTGTTCATCTTTCCCTTCAGTCCATCCATACTTTCCGCAATCAACACTAGATCACCTGCATACAACAACTCCCATGGTAAACCCTCCTTTACGTTCTGAGCCAGCACCTCCATCACAGCTACAAATAGTAGTGGACTTACTACCGACCCCTGATGCACTCCCACCTTCACCTCAAACTCACCACTGTTCTCGTCCTTCGTCCTTAAAGCTGTGCACGCTCTTTTGTACAATAATAATAATAATAATAATAATAATAATAATAATAATAATAATAATAATAAACATTGCCATCACTACTCTGATCAACCATTCCTCCACTCCAAACTTCCTCAATGCCCATGTCAATACTTCGCGTGGAACCCTATCGAATGCTTTCTCCAGATCAACAAACCCAAGAAACAACTTCTTCCTCTTCTCCATGTACTTCTCCTGCAACTGCCTCACAATAAAGAGCGCGTCTGTCATTCCTCTTCCTGGCATAAATCCAAACTACATTTTGTCGATCTTCACCTTCTTCCTTATTCTCCTCTCCAACACCCTTTCCAATACCTTCATTCCATGCTCCAATAACTTTATCGCTCGGTACGAGCCACACTCCAGAGGGTCACCTTTCCCCTTGTATAGAGGGACGGGGGTACTCAGTTCCCAAGCCACTGGAATGCAGCCTTCTTTCACCACCAGATTGCAGATCTCTGTCATTCTCTTCACACCCCAATTTCCCGCTGCCTTCAACATATCTCCCACAACTCCCGTCGGACCTCCCGCTTTTCTACTCTTCATTGCTTTTATCGCTTCCTCAACTTCCTTCTCAATTATCTTCCCTGCCAGTCCTAAAACTGGGTTACTCTCTATGTTGCCATCCCATTCATTCTCTGTATTCAACAGCATTTCCATATATCTTTTCCATCTTCCTTTAATTCCATCTGGGTCCACAACGATTTGTCCCACTTCATCCTTCAAGCAACTCACCCCCATCACATCACATCTCTCTTTTGCTAACTGCTTTGCAATCCTGAATACCGCTCTCTGACCCTCTACCGAATCCAAGCGTTCTCGGAACATTTTCTGACATGCCTCCTGTGCCTTTGCTACCTCTTTCTTTGCAGCCTTCTTGGCTGCCTTATAACTTTCATGCTCTGCTTTTTCTGCTCCCGTACCCTTCGCCTTCTGCCACTCCTTGAACTTCTTCCTCTTCTCGTCAACCCTCTTTCCAACTTCAACATCCCACCACCATGTTTCCGAGTGCCTCGGTGGTCCTTTTGTCCATCCACATACCTCACCAACGGCTCCCAACAGACTATCTTTCATTGACATCCAACCACTTTCAAGCTCAACCACATCATCCTCTACCCTACTGAGCCTGTCTTTTAATGCCTCCCTTACTGTCACCTCTTTCATCCTCCACACCTTCATTCTCGGTTGGTAGTTCACCCGCCGAGCTCTCCTCGCACCTTTCACCCTTATGTCGCAGACAACCAAGTGGTGCTGTGAAACAGCCTCCTCTCCCGGGATCACCTTTGTGTCCCAGAGGTGCCCCCTATCTCGCCTACGCACCATCAGGTAGTCAACGGTTGGCGTCGACCCACCTGACGTGTATGTAACAAGCTTATTATCCCCTTTCTGGAACTGAGTGTTACAAATCAGCTCCATCAGCAAACTCCAAAATCCTTTCACCTTCTCCATTTCTCACACCATATCCGTAACCCCCATGAACTCCCCCAAAACCGTCCATACTCCTTCCCACATGTCCATTTAGGTCTCCTCCTACCACAACAACTTCCTCATCTTTCACGTTTTCCATCAGCTTCTCTATCGCACACCAGAACTTGTCCTCTTCATCGCTCCGACCAACCTGCGGAGCATATCCTGAGATGACATTCACCAAGAGCTTTCCAATCATCATTTTCACCATCATCAACCTATCACTCACTCTCGTCACACTCACCACACTGTCTACAAACTCCTCAGAAAACAGGACACCAACACCATTCACGCCCTCCGGGCACCCTTGCCACACAAACTTGTATTTCTGTCCCTGCCTACCGTTCACCATTCTCACACCACTTCCCTTCCATCTCGTCTCTTGCACACAACATATGTCCACTCTTCTTCTGATCAATAGTTCCACCACTTCTCCTGATCTCCCTGTCATTGTCCCTACATTCCATGTCCCAAACCTCAGAAACCGATCTCCACTTCGGGCTGTATCCTGCCCATATGTAGTTGTAATTGTCATGGTTCTCTTTTTTTGAGGCAATGTTTTTATGGCCGGATGCCCTTCCTAACGCCAACCCTCTTCGTCGCCGCTTACGACACGCAGGGATACGGTGTACCTATTCTAAACCAGGGTACACACCGGGAAAAGAAAACGCTTTCGGGTCTAAGCTCATTTTCTGTGGTGTAATTTAATTCTCCGCAGGGACCCGGGATCAAACTGTGGCTCGAACCCTTGGAGACCAAATTCACAGCCCGTCTTAGACCACTCGACCAGATCTCCACCCTTGTGACCTTGACCTTGGGGCGAAAATGAAAAATCGAGCTCCGTGGGGCTAGACACATGACATTGGCCTAACCAAATACCGAAACCCCTGTCAGATTTCACCAACTCCCTCGTTGAAAATGTAGCTTGAAATCGATTACCCCATAATAAGACATCTTTTCCGGGCGTGGCTCCGCCCACAATGGGCGCAATACGCCCACTCTAGGCAGGACACAACTAGATCATGATATCAACCTCCCACCCAAGTTTCATCAAGATCGGATGATATCATCGGGTAGTTATGCTGCGGACAGACAGACACACAGACAGACAGACAGACAGACACACACACACACACACACACACACAGACACACACCCATGACGAATGTAGTGGTCACTCTGTTTGATAACTCGTGAATATGAATTTAGAAACAATAAATCAACTCCATCTTCTTAAAATAACATGGATGACAAGCACTCGATTTGTTTCAGCTTTCACTGAACCTGTACATATAATCGCTGCAGTTTATAATTACCAAAGCAGGAACACCTGCAGTAGCAGGGATACATTTTATGTTGCCAAAATTTGGTTGCTTCAGAAATGTATTCTCCACATACTATTTCACAGAACACAGTTCAGCAGCATTGAGCTGGACACCATAGATGACAAAGCACCTCTTGTGAATCCAAAGCTGCAATTACCAGGAACAGCAGGGAAGTGGGCACAACAAAAGTAAGATAAAAATAGATTTTACAAAACGAACGTTCTCACATACATGACTGCTTTCCTAGCCTCTGGCAAGAGAAGAAAAATAAGCAAAGGAAGAAAAGGTTATCGTATATAATGTGAGAAAATGAAAGCTCCGATTGTATTTTCAAATCCTGGGAGTACAAAATGGCAGTTTACAAATCCTACAACATCGGACATCGTGGGTGATTTGTTCTTAAATTCAGAGTTCTGCAGCAATGAATGAACCATGCCTCGGATGGACGTTAATCTGGAGACCTGTCCGATAGCGTCATTTAGATGGTGGATGTTCAAGAGCCCACGGCATCCTTCAATGAATAGGAGGGGAGCTATCGATGGGATCCTCACCAAATTGCAACTTATTGCCCCAATTATCAGCAGGAACTGTCTAGAAGCTGTGCCCCCTAAAAATGATGCAACCAACAACCAACGTGCTGCCCTGCACACTCGGATGAGGATTGCGAAACCTCCATCCTCATGGCAGAATAATGCGAGTGCTGGATTTGTGGACAGTTCTGCGTTTGTAAGTAAAAGTAAGAATGATAACGTATGGCTTCTTTGATAATGAAGTGACTGCTTGAAGAGTGATAGCTTGGCTGGAGCAGCATCACACCTCATTTGGATCTATTTATTATACAATCTTATTTTCATTATAACTGGGTTCACAGGTCGCAATCCAATATCTGGAACTTATAATCAAAGTTGAGGAAAGCCTAGTCGTTCTTGAAAGCAAAATATTGTGGCGGACACAAAAGCCCACTGGCGTGGTGACATCATTCCACGCACCAAGTGGGCGGTGGCCACGCCCGAGGGGTAGGCGTGGCCTCATGATATACACCGGGCCACCAGCCCGGAGGAGTTCAGTGTTTTGTTTTTTTTGTTGTTGGTGTTTTTTTTTTTTTTTTTTTTTTTTTTTTGTATACAAGGTCGAGGCTCGTGAAAGAGCGAACATTAATCACACAGAAAGACAAACCGACACATAAAACATATAACATAGGGAGCGGTAGACAAGATGGGGAGAGAGGGGGAAGGACACAAACACAACATTTGAGAGCAGGGACCGAGAGACATGGAGACATCGAGAGATCTGAGAGAGGGCGAGGGCTTTGGGGGGGGGGGGGCGTGGGAAGGGGGCGGTGGGAGAGGTATAAAACATATGGACACTGCCAGGACTTCCAGGAAAGAAGTTGGAATTTCAAACAAGGTGGATCTGGGGTGAATTAGCGGGGGTAGAAAAGATCAAGGTTTTGGATGGGGGAAGATAAGAGATGGTGGTGAACAGCTGTTTTAAAGACCTGGAGGGAGGAGTGGGATTGAAGGGAGTGAGGGAGTTTGTTCCAGAGGCGGGAGAAAAGAGGAATGAAAGAGTGAAGGTGAGCAGAGAGCCGAGATTTCGGCAGTTTAACCATCAGAGGGTTGCTGGCAGATCTTGTGCGACCTGTAGGAATATTTGGGGGACAGAGCACAGAGAGAGCTGGGGGTGCAAGGCCGGAGAGGAGTCGGTAGAAGACAGAAAGACCACCTACCTGCCTGCGGTGAGTGAGTGAAAGGCCCTCAGAGATAGCTTCATCGCGGGAGATTCCAATAATTCTGAAAGCTTTGGTTTCAACAGCGTGAAGCCGAGCTAGGTGTGAGGCAGGAGCACCGGCCCATAGGGGAGAACAGTATTCCATTGAGCTGCGGATGAAAGCCTTGTATGTGGTGAGGAGCTCAGGTGTGCCGAGGAAGGACTTCGCACGACGGAGGATGCCCAGTCGGCGACTGGCTTTGGAGGCCAGCTTGGAAATGTGGTTTTCCCAAGAAAGATCATGGCAGATAGTGAGACCCAAAATCTTGAGCGACAGAACTTCTTGGAGAGGATTGTTGAGAAAGTAGGTGGGAGGGTTGTCCAGTCGATCTTTTCGGAGAGACATAGTAAGAGTGTGAGATTTGTCAGGATTGAAAGACATGTTCCACTTGTTTGACCAGTCTGTGATTTTGTCCAGGTCTTCAGAGAGTGAGGAGGCAGCAGACTGCCGATCTGAGGGAAGAGGAATGGAGCGGCAGAGAGTGGAGTCATCAGCAAAGAGATAGAGAGGATTTTCGAGAGAGTCAGAGAGATCATTGATGAAGACCAGAAAAAGCACGGGGCCCAGAACACTGCCTTGGGGAACTCCAGCCTGAACAGGAAGAGGAGATGAGAGAAACCCATTCAGGGCCACACGTTGACGACGACTAGAGAGGAAGTCCGCCAGCCATGCGTGGAGATTTCCATGGATACCAAAGGAGGAGAGTTTGGTGAGCAGAGCGGGGTGCCAGACCGTGTCGAAGGCACGTGATATGTCGAGGGAGACAGCTCTAATTTCCTGTTTGGCATTGAGGACCTCCATCGCATGTCCAGAGTAGAGTGACCTGGTCTGAAACCAAATTGATGATCAGAGATCAAGCCATTGGAGAAGAGGAAAGATTTCATATCCGAAGCAATGATGGATTCCATGACTTTGCTGATAATTGGGAGAAGGCTGATTGGTCTGTAGTTGCTAGGATCTGTTTTTGCACCTTTTTTGTGCAAAGCGGTGATGTTGGCTGATTTCCAAGCAGATGGCAGTTGACCTTGAGCAAAAGAGAGGGTGAAGAGAACAGAGAGAGGGTGAGATAGAGCAGCAGAGCAGGATTTTAGGACCCGTGGGCTGATGCCGTCGGGTCCAGTTGCAGAATCAGAGTCGAGGGTTGACAGAAACTTTTCCACCTTGTCAGGAGGAAAGGACACGGAGTCCAGGAGCAGCAGGGTACGACTGGGTATGGTGGGTACAGAGAGGGATGGGTTTGGGACACAAGATTTAGAGGCAAACACAGAGTTGAGGCATTCAGCTTTTTCACGTGCGGAGTCAGCTGTGTAGCCGTTTGAGGTAAGGGAGGGGATGGAGGGGGAACAAACACCAGAAACGGATTTGACCAGACGCCACCAGGATTTGGAAGAGGGAGACAGATAAGAGAGTTCGGTCTTGAGAATGGAGAGATATTGTTTCCTGGCTCTCCTGAGGGTGGACACACACTTGTTTCGGGCTTTGTGAAAGGAAATGAGATTTCCTTCCGTTGGATTTGCTTTCCAGGAGACGAAGGCAAGTTGTTTCTGGGCAACAGCCTCACCACAAGATTCCGTGTACCATGGACGGGAGGAAGGGTATGACAACTGAAGACGAGATGGGATAAATCTGTGCATGAGAGAGAGCAATTTACTTTGGAAGAATTCCCAGGATGAGTTGATGTCAGAGGTGGTAGAGATGGGAGACCAGTCCAGATGATTGATGGCTGCTTGAAGACCGTGCCAGTTGGCCTGAGTGAAATGCCAGACTCGTCGACGCTGAGCAGGCTCCCTGAGGATGGTCAGAGAGATGTCCACTTTAACAAGGACATGATCAGATGATCCGATCGGAGCAGAAGAAGAGCAGCAGACATTTTCAGGGAAGTTAGTCATAACCAAGTCCAGAAGAGAAGATGTTCCGTTGACTGAGATCCGGGTCGGGAAATTGACAGATTGTGTCAGTCCCAGTGAGTCGCAGAAGTCCTTTGCTGAGGAGCCATGGCTGGTGAGAGAGGTACCCACACCCAGCCAACTGGCATGATGACAGTTGAAATCACCACATATGAGGAAGAGAGAGTTGGGATGAGTAGATAGAAGTTGGTCCATATCATCAGACAGCGAGATGTAGATGGAGTCATCACTGTTTGGTGGACGGTACAACACACATATGAACAAGAGGTGGGAGCGAAGGGGAAGCCGTAGCCAGAGGTATTCCTGGGGGTGAGGTGGAGAGAGTGCAGTGCAGGGCGAGTGAGGAAGAGAGTTTTTGATAAAGATAGCAACCCCGCCTCCAGGACGAGGCTCAGGTCTATCATACCGGAGGAGGGAGTAGCCCGGGAGAGATACTATGGAATCAGAGACATCATAAAGGAGGAAAGTTTCTGTTAAGCAGATCACGTCTGGTTTGACAGAAGCAACCTGTATGGAGAGATCAGTTAAGTTTGAACGAAGGCCCCGGATGTTTGAGGTCCATACCGTTAATGAAGAGGAAGGGGGAGCATCAGATACAGAACAGGGGGGAGGAGGGGTAGGGTAAGATGTGGAAGAGGTGGAAGAGGTAGGGAGAGCTGTTGAAGGTGTGTCAGAGATTTCAGAATAGCTCGGAGAAAGGGAAGGATGGGGCGGACAAAAGGTTTGATGGTGATTGGGTGAGCCACAATGAGGTGTTATTTGAGGAGGGGGAAGAGCGAGGCAGAAGGTTGGGGGAGATGGAGGTGAGAGTTTGAAGGGGGAAGAAGCGGGGAGGACGCTTTGAGGAGGGGGAGTGAGAGGGGGGAAATTGAGAAGCAATGAGGGTGGGGAGATTTGAAGGGGAGGGGTGAGGGGGAAGTTTGGGAGGGAAGGGGCAAGGGGAGGGATTTGAAAGGGATGGGATATGGGGGAGATTTGGAGGGGAGGGTTGAGGCAGGAGTCTAGGAGGGGAGGGGCGAGGGGGCGTCTTGGCGGGGAGGGGTGAGGGGGTCGTTTAGGAGGGAGGGGGCAAGGGGGGGGATTTGAAAGGGATGGGTGATGGGGAAGATTTGGAGGGGAGGGGTGATGGGGAAGATTTGGAGGGGAGGGGTTATGGGGAAGATTTGGAGGGGAGGGGTGAGATTGGATTTTTGAAAGTGTACGATTTATGGGAAACGAACATTTATTGCAAAATGAGTTGCTTGTGACCTTCGAGTTAAAAATACGTTTAAGGACGCTGGATGGAGGATGGAGTGCAGGAGAGTTTAGGGAATGTAGAAAAAAGGCACTATAGGAGATGGATATTTTTTTTGGGATGAATTGATTTGGTGAGCAAGTCGAAAGCAGCCTTTTAAAGAAGAAGAAGAAAAAGGTGTTATAAAATATGACGGAATACATAACTTGAGGGGAAAGTGTAAACATTGAAGGTTAATGAGTGAAAACTATCTGGGGAAATGGGGGAGAAACACGTGGTCGAAGAACGAACGAACGAATAAGAATGAATAAACGAATGATAACAGAGAAGGAAAATGTTTTTTTTTTTTTTTTTTTTTTTTTTTGAGTTGAGATTTACACAAGGAAGTAGGTAGGCTATGGGTGAAAAGCCTGGGAATACAGAGAACGAAAGTTATTGGATCACAAAAGAGTTACAGTGTAGTCTTACAATAAAGACGTTTATATGTTACCGCTTGTCCGCTTCCTCCTTGCTCACAAGCAGCGCGCGTAACGCCGCGCTTTACTGGTGACCCTCGACGTTGGATCTGCCGTAGCGATCCTTCCGAACACGACGCCATTGCAATGGCCAACGACAAGGCAATGGCGATTAAACTTCCCGAATTTTGGGAGGCCCAGGCCGAAGTCTGGTTCGTTCAAGCCGAAGCCCAATTTCAGCTTCGGCGCCTCACCAACGACGACCTGCGCTACTGCCATGTCGTCGCCTCCCTCGGGCCCGGCACGGCCGCTCGCGTTGTGTCCGTCCTTCGCCACCCACCGGACGGCCACAAGTACGAGGCACTCAAGCGGCTACTCCTAGCCACGTTCGGCCTCACGGACGACGCACGGGCCGATCGCCTCCTGGATCTCCCCGAGCTCGGTGAGACGCGCCCGTCGGTCCGAATGGACCATATGCTGTCACTGTTGGGCGACGAAGCCCCCGGTTCGCTATTCCGGGCGCTTTTCCGTCGCCAACTTCCAGCGCAGGTTCGCCTCGCGTTGGCCGGGACCGGGCTAACGGAACCCCGAGCATTGGCGGCCGAGGCGGACAAGTACTTCGCCGCTTCGGACACGCGGGCGAGCGTTGGCGTGGCCGTCACGGCCTTCGACACTGATGTTCCACAGCATCATCTTCTACAGCACGCTGATGTTCCACAGCATCATCTTCTACAGCACGCTGATGTTCCACAGCATCATCTTCTACAGCACGCTGATGTTCCACAGCATCATCTTCTACAGCACGCTGTGGTTCAGCAGCATGCTGATACGCACCTCGTGAACGCCGCCACGCCCCGCCCACCACCGCGGGGAAACCCGTCGACTCCACCGGCCTGGCGGAGCCAGCCGCGCTCCTCCAGCTCCACCACCTGGTGCTGGTTCCACGCCAAGTTCGGCCACGAAGCTCGGCGGTGTCATCCGCCGTGCTCCTTCAACGGGTCGGGAAACGCCTGGGCCGGCGCTCAATTGTGGCGATGAGCGCCGGCCGTTCGAGCAGCCTGCTGTTCATAACGGACACCTTCTCCGGGCGCCGTTACCTGTGCGACACGGGAGCACAGGTGAGTGTCATTCCCGCCGGCACGTCAGACAAGCACGCCGCGGGTGGGGGCCCCGCGCTGCTTGCCGCGAACGGGACGCCCATCCGTACGTACGGAAAACGCTGCCTCTCTCTGCGGTTTGGAGGGCAGGTTTTCCGATGGACGTTCGTCACCGCCGACGTGCCCATGGCACTGCTTGGCGCGGACTTCCTGTGCGCTAATGGGCTCCTGGTCGACGTCAAGCGCAGACGGCTTGTCCAGGCCGAGACGTTCAGCTCGCTCGCATGTGCGTTGCCCAGCTCAACGAGCGGCTTGCCAAGCGGCTTGCCGAACGATTCGGTTCCGGCCACGTTGGTCTGTACGCTTCCGGCAGCGGACGCATTCACCCGCCTCCTCGCCGGCTTCCCGGCCCTCACGCGGCCCACCTTCTCGGCGGGGGCCGTCAAGCACGGGGTGGCCCATCACATCCCCACCGTCGGGCCACCGGTCTACGCCCGGGCACGCCGCCTCGAGCCGACGAAGCTGGCGGTGGCAAAAGCGGAGTTCGCTACCCTGGAGCGACTCGGCATCGTTCGGCGCTCAGAGAGCGCTTGGGCGTCGCCGCTGCACATCGTGCCGAAGCCCGGCGGGGGATGGCGACCGTGCGGGGACTATCGCCGTCTCAATGACGCCACGACTCCCGACCGCTACCCCGTCCCCCACATTCAGGACTTTTCCGCCCGTTTGGCGGGCAGGTCCTTCTTCTCGAAGGTGGACCTCATACGCGGCTACCATCAGGTCCCCGTCAGGCCGGAGGACGTCCCGAAGACGGCGGTCATCACGCCATTCGGACTCTTCGAGTTCCTGCGCATGCCCTTCGGTCTGAAGAATGCGGCTCAGGCGTTCCAGCGACTGATGGACAGCGTCCTGCGCGACTTGGATTTTGTCTACGTCTACCTGGACGATATCCTCGTCGCCAGCGCGTCCCGCGAAGAGCACCTACGCCACCTCCGCACGCTCTTCAAACGCCTGGGCCAGCATGGCCTGATTGTGAACCCCGCAAAGTGCCGGTTCGGCGCCGCCACAATCGATTTTCTGGGGCACCGTGTCACCAGGCACGGAGCCGTCCCCCTGCCGGCCAAGGTGGAGGCGGTGAAGGGGTTTCCGCGCCCCCGCACGATCAGAGGGCTGCAGCAGTTCCTGGGCATGGTGAACTTTTACCATCGGTTCCTGCCCCGTATCGCCCAGCTCCTGCGCCCCCTGCACGAAGCCCTCCGAGGTAAGCCGGGCAAAGGCGACGTTACCTGGACCGAGCAGATGGACACGGCGTTCACGGGCGCGAAGCTCGCCTTGGCTAACGCCACCATGCTCGCGCACCCGGCGCCCGATGCACCAATCGCCCTCACCACCGATGCCTCGGACTACGCGGTGGGCGCGGTGCACGAGCAATGGGTGCGTGGAGCTTGGCAACCGCTGGCGTTCTTTAGCCGGCAGCTTCGCCCGCCCGAACGCCGTTACAGTACCTTCGACCGCGAGTTGCTCGGACTTCACTTGGCGGTCAGGCACTTCCGCCATCTGCTCGAGGGTCGGGCGTTCACTGCCTTCGTCGACCACAAGCCGCTGATCTTCGCGATGGGCAAGGTCACCGAGCCGTGGTCGGCCCGGCAGCAGCGTCACCTCTCGGCCGTGTCCGAGTACACGACGGACATCCAGCACGTCGCGGGGAAGGACAACCCGGTTGCGGATTGCCTTTCCCGGGCCGTCGCCCACGCAGTCCACCTCGGCATCGACTATGCCCGGATGGCAGCGGACCAGGCCGCTGACCCCGACGTCCAGGCCTTGCGGACCGCCGTCACGGGCCTCCGCGTCACCGAGGTGCCGTTCGACGGCGCGGGCACGGCCCTCTTGTGCGACGTCTCCCTCGGGCGTCCTCGCCCCATTGTGCCCGCGGGCTGGCAGCGCCAGGTGTTTGACGCCATCCACGGCCTGTCCCACCCGGGCGCGAGGGCCTCCCAAAGGCTGATCGCCGACAAGTTCGTCTGGCATGGCCTCCGGAAGGCCGTCCGCGGCTGGGCCAGGACATGCCTCGCGTGCCAGCGCGCCAAGGTGCACCGGCACACCCAGGCCCCGTTGGCCCCGTTCACGGTGCCGGAACGCCGGTTTGACCACGTCCACGTGGACCTGGTGGGACCTCTGCCCCCCTCGCGGGGTTTCACCCACGTCCTCACCATGGTGGACCGCACCACCCGGTGGCCGGAGGCCGTGCCCTTGGCGTCGACAACGGCGGCCGATGTCGCGCAGGCTTTCATCGCCACCTGGGTCGCCCGGTTCGGCGCCCCCTCAGACATCTCATCCGACCGCGGCCCCCAGTTCACCTCGGAGCTCTGGGGGGCGGTTGCGCAGGGGCTCGGGGTCCGGCTGCACCGAACCACGGCCTACCACCCCCAGGCTAACGGCCTGTGTGAGCGATTTCACCGCTCATTGAAGGCCGCGCTCCGGGCCACCCTCCGCGACGGCGGCTGGGTCGACAGGCTCCCCTGGGTCCTGCTGGGCCTCCGGACGGCGCCCAAGGAGGACCTGCGCGCATCCGCGGCGGAGTTGGTCTTCGGGCAACCGCTGCGGGTGCCGGGCGAGTTCCTCCCCGACTCCACGGCACCATGGTCCGCGGCACAGCAGCGCTCCGCTCTGCAAGAGACCGCCCAAAGGTTCGCCCCGGTGCCAACGGCATGCCACGGGCACCCACCGACGCACGTCGCCCCGGAGCTTCGCACGGCGGAGTACGTCTTCGTCCGCCACGATGCCCATCGGACACCACTGCGGCCCCCGTACGACGGGCCTTTCCGCGTGCTGGAGACCGGGGTGAAGCACTTCACCCTGGACATCGGCGGTACTCCTGACCACGTTTCGGTAGACCGCCTCAAGCCGGCCCACCTCGATGTGGACCATCCACCGCCAGTGGCCCGACCCCCACGTCGGGGCCGCCCTCCTGCGGGCAGACCCCCGGCACCGCCCAGCCCCGCCGCCACGGCGCCCCCCGGTCCTGCACCCATCCCAGGGGCAGCCAGGGGCATCCCACCTGGTATCCCTGCACCCCGGACGCCGCCGATCGCCAGGGGGCGCTTCGGCCGGGTCATTCGACTGCCCCACAAACTGGCCCTCCAGGTGCGCGGGAATTCTGGGGGGGCGCGTGTGGCGGACACAAAAGCCCACTGGCGTGGTGACATCATTCCACGCACCAAGTGGGCGGTGGCCACGCCCGAGGGGTAGGCGTGGCCTCATGATATACACCGGGCGACCAGCCCGGAGGAGTTCAGTGTTACAGTGTAGTCTTACAATAAAGACGTTTATATGTTACCGCTTGTCCGCTTCCTCCTTGCTCACAAGCAGCGCGCGTAACGCCGCGCTTTAATATACTACTTTTATTGAGAAGTAGATTTAAGTGACACTACAGTTGGAGCCACAACAGAACTGGTATCTCAATATCACTTGCCAAGTCATCATTTTGACTAATTGTGTCTATCACTGGTCATTATACAAAGCTCTACCAAACCCTCCACCCTTTTCATTAAAGGTAATGCTAACCTCTTGTGTACCTCTTACAAACAGCCAAAACACAGTGCACATGGGTGTGTTGATCTCATCAGCAGATGCAAGACATCTTAACCTTTGAATATATATATTTTCACATCAGGAACAGGTGGAAGTCTTATGTCATTTAACCTCCCACTCCCAGGATGAAAGATGTCCATGACCTGTTGCTCATCATTAGAAATTGCATTGTTGTGCAGGAATCTTTTGTGTTTCCAGAACAGCTGGTGTAAAGGTGTCGAAGGTGTGTAAGGTCTAATAGTCTAAAGGTTTAAAGGTCAAACCAAAAGGTCTAGACGTACTACGGTATAAAAATATGTAATTGATAGATGTACTCAGTCCATTACTATGTAATTAAAAACTTGATATAATTACAGTGTGCGTCTCGGCATCGATATATGGCAACATTACTGGGATTAGGTGGGCATGAAAACATGAGATGAGGGCATGGGCATAGGATGTGGTGGGCTGTGTCCACGAGGCTTCACACACGTTCGCAGAGCGAGTTTTTCACTAAAATGCGTATGCACGCACAGTGCATTACGGTAGATTAACTACGCACTCGCAAGTCTGAGCGCAAGTCTGCGCAAGTCTGAGCGAAAGTCGAAAGGCCAGAGTCTAAATTCTAAAGGGTCTGAAGGTCTTAAAATGGTTTAAACGTCGAAGGATCAAATATAGTGAGAGCTGGGCTATTGACAATCAGTTCTTTAACTGAGTTGAAGCTTTGTTGTGCCACAACTGACCAGGCGAAGATGGATGGACCTTGCAGTAATTCCCTTAGGGGCTCCATGACTGAAGTGTAGTGAGGGATGAACTTCGCGTACCATGATGTGAGCTCGACAAAAAGTGCAAACTGCACGTGTTTCGGCGCGGGTGCTTGTGACACTGTAATGACATGAGCAGGGTCAGGTTTCAGTCCTGTTTGCGACAATATACGTCCTAAAAATGACAGCTCTGTCCGTATGAAGTGGCATTTTCAAAGATTCAGTTTTAGTCCAGCTGCATCGATGCGCTGTAGCACCACTTGGAGGTGTGTGTTACGTGCTTCTGGCATCCCTCTGAAAACGATTACATCATCGAAGTCGCACCACCAGTTGGTTTTAAAAGGACAGACATCATCCTCTGAGATCATATGGATGCTGAAGCAAGCCCATAAAGGATGCATTTGTCGCAAAACAGTCCCTAGTGCGTAAGGAAGGCAATGAGGTCCCTGCTGTACTCATGCTGTACTTTGCAGTACTTTGGGCAGAAGTGATAGCCAGTAGGTCTCTTTTTTTATACAGGGCCAAGGCTCGTAATAGGGCTGATACGCACACACACACGCGCACACACACACACACACACACACACACACACACACACACACACACACACACACACACACACACACACACACACACACACACACACACACACACACACACACTGACAAGTCAAACACTTAATACAGCCACTGAGCTTTGGGGAAGTGCCGTCACTCATGTCACTTCCCACGATACTCTGGGTACCAGCGATGGTATAGCAATGGCACCGTTTTTCTCACTGTACTCAGCGGGGAATTTCCTCAAGAGGAATTTCCTCCTCCCCATGGATGATAACCGAAGGGGATTGTCTGTGCTCTACTTTTTGAAGCAAAGAAAGCAGTACGTACCATTTCTGAAGTCTTTGGTATGACTTGAACCGGTCCAAACCGGACGGGTGTTTTTTTAGGAGACACCATCTCCGTTCTGGATAGTCGTTGGCTCCCTACTCATCATACACCCTTTGCCAGGTATTTTTAGTCCTGGCTGGGTGTCACAGTCACCCTCCCCACTAGCAAAACCAGTGAGGGGTGTCGGTTTAGTCGCTAACAACCCGAACATGTGGCAGGTAACACTGGGTTACATGTTACTGGTGGCAGTACCAAAAGAATGACCTGCCCAAAAAAATTCCCAGAATCTGCCCAGAGTGGCAGTGCCGCTTTGCGTGATGTAAAATCTAGCAGGTGCACAGTAATTCTCAAAAGTCACATCGGCATGCAGTAAACCACGCACAGGACCATGGTCTCTCAGGTAGTTAACCAGGCATATTTTGGTATTTTAGCTCAGTCAACACAACGTTATTGAAACATCGCATATAAACAAATTTGGGAAGTATGAATACTGCAGAGCCTGTGTCTAACATTAGTTCAATATCAATTGACTCTCCCCAGCAGCAGTCACTTGTACACTGCACATTATCTTATCAGTATCTCAAGTCCGATTGTCTACACTCAACACATCCACCTCCATCTCATCTTGGCAGTTACATTCTCTGGATACAGTGATTTTTGTAGAACATTTTTTGGATTTTTTGGATTTTTTTTTTTTTTTTTGTTTGTATACAAGATCGAGGCTCGTGAAAGAGCGAACATTAATCACACAGAAAGACAAACCGACACATAAAACATATAACATCGGGAGCGGTAGACAAGATGGGGAGAGAGGGGGAAGGACACAAACACAACATTTGAGAGCAGGGACCGAGAGACATGGAGACATCGAGAGATCTGAGAGAGGGCGAGGGCTTTGGGGGGGGGGGGGCATGGGAAGGGGGCGGTGGGAGAGGTATAAAACATATGGACACTGCCAGGACTTCCAGGAAAGAAGTTGGAATTTCAAACAAGGTGGATCTGGGGTGAATTAGCGGGGGTAGAAAAGATCAAGGTTTTGGATGGGGGAAGATAAGAGATGGTGGTGAACAGCTGTTTTAAAGACCTGGAGGGAGGAGTGGGATTGAAGGGAGTGAGGGAGTTTGTTCCAGAGGCGGGAGAAAAGAGGAATGAAAGAGTGAAGGTGAGCAGAGAGCCGAGATTTCGGCAGTTTAACCATCAGAGGGTTGCTGGCAGATCTTGTGCGACCTGTAGGAATATTTGGGGGACAGAGCACAGAGAGAGCTGGGGGTGCAAGGCCGGAGAGGAGTCGGTCGAATGTAGCGAATCGTAGTCGAATGTAGCTGCCACACTGGATAGTGAGGACTTTCCTTCATTTGATATCTACTTTATTGATTTCCAAATGTGGCCAGTTTATTTTTCTGCAACGTTATTGGAACACTGTTAGTGTGAGTTGGTTTATGGGTTTGATTTTGTTTCTTGGGCTTTTGTTTTTTTGTCCGCTTCATTCTAAATTCCGCCGCATCCTACACAGGTATTCTTTGGTAATTGTTTGCACATTTGTCTGTGACATATTTCACGGGCATCTTCTACTCCAAGGTATTTATATGAGGCTTCGTTTTTAAGTTGTATTGTTATATTTACTGTGCCTTCAGAAAGTATTCACACCCCTTGACTTTTTTCACATTTTGTTGTTACAGGCTGAATTTAAATTGGATTAAATTGAGATTTTTATTTAACTGATCCACACATAATAATCCATAATGTGAAAATGGAATTTTCTTATCTGAATTTCCTTTACAAAATAATGAGTAAATGAAGAGCTGAATGTCTTGAGTCAATAAGTATTCACCCCCTTTGCTATGACACTCCAAATTGAGCTCAGGTGCATCCAATTTCCTGTGATCATCCATGAGATGTCTCCACAACTTGATTGGAGTCCAACTTTAGCCAATTCAATTGATTGGCCAAGACTTAGAAAGAAACACATCTTTCTATGTAAGATCCCACAGTTGACAGTGCATGTCAGAGCAGAAACTTTACCATGAAATCCAATAAACTGTCCATAGAACACCTGAGATAGAATTGTGAGGAGGCACAGATCTGGGGAAGGGTATAAAACAATTTCTCGAGTGTTGAAAGTTCCCAATAGCCCAGTGAGCTCCATCATTAGGAAATGGATATAAAAAATGGAACTACACAGACTCTTCCTAGAGCTGGCCGTCCGACCACACTGAGCAACCGGACAAGAAGGACCTTGGTTAGTGAGGTGTCGAAGAACCCAATGACCACTCTGACAGAACTACAGAGTTCCTTTGCTGAGATGGGAGAACCTGCCGGAAGGACAACAATCTCCGCAGCGCTCCACACATCTAGGCTTAATGGGAGAGTGGCCAGACGGAAGCCACTTCTGAGAAAATGCACATTACAGCATGCCTGGAGTTTGCAAAAAGGCACGTGAAAGACTCGGAGAGCATGACGCAAAATATTCTGTGGTCTGATGAAATGAACATTGAACTCTTTGGCCTGAACAACAACAACAACAACAACATGCATTTTAAAGGCGATTTTCCCTGCTAGAGCGGGGATTAGCCTTGCGGTCCCCATGACAATCTTCTCCATTTTGCCCTATTTTCTGCATCTCTCCTTGTTAACCCCCTTGCCCGCATTTCTTCTTCCACCATCTTTAGCCAAGTCTTTCTCGGTCTTCCCCGTCTTCTACTTCCTTCTACATTCATTTCCATCACTCTTCTCAACCAGTCACTTTCATCCTTCCTCAACACATGACCAAACCATCTCAACCTGTTCCTCTTCACAGCATCAATCACAGGCTCTATTCCCATCATCTTTCGCAATTCATCATTTGTCTTCCTCTCTCTCAACGATACTCCGCACATCCGTCGAACCATTCGCATTTCCACCCATTCCAACCTTCGTTGCTGCTCTACGTTCATTACCCATGTCTCGCTCCCATAAATCATAACACTTCTCACACATGCAGCATACACCTTTCCCTTCAGCTTCAACGACACTCCCCTCATCATCAGCACGCCACTCAATTCCCGAAACTTCTTCCATGCACATCTCACTCGAGCAACCGTTGCCGAGTCTGATCCACCTTCTCCATTCAGCATGTCTCCGAGGTAGCAAAATGTTTTCACACCTTTCAGCTTCATGCCGTCTCCAAGATCCAACTCAACATTTCCTCCATCTGCAGCTCCCTCTGTGCACACCTTACATTTGAATGTAGCTGCCACACTGGTTAATGACCCTCTCAGACCACTACATTTTTGATGAACCCACTCAGCGCACATTGTACACTGAATGGAGTTCACTCCGACACCCTTCCTACACACAGCACACGGCCACTTCCCAGTTCTTTCCACCTCACCACATGCTTTACCACTTGCCATCACCTTCGTCTTTCCAATATTGACCTTCAGACCTTTTGTCTCCATACATTCCTTCCACTTGTTCATCTTTCCCTTCAGTCCATCCATACTTTCCGCAATCAACACTAGATCATCTGCATACAACAACTCCCATGGTAAACCCTCCTTTACGTTCTGAGCCAGCACCTCTATCACAGCTACAAATAGTAGTGGACTTACTACCGACCCCTGATGCACTCCCACCTTCACCTCAAACTCACCACTGTTCCCGTCCTTCGTCCTTACAGCTGTGCGTGCTCTTTTGTGCATTGCCATCACTACTCTGATCAACCATTCCTCCACTCCTAACTTCCTCAATGCCCATGTCAATACTTTGCGTGGAACCCGATCGAATGCTTTCTCCAGATCAACAAACCCAAGAAACAACTTCTTCCTCTTCTCCATGTACTTCTCCTGCAACTGCCTCACAATGAAAAGCGCGTCTGTCGTTCCTCTTCCTGGCATGAATCCAAACTGCATTTCGTCGATCTTCACTTTCTTCCTTATCCTCCTCTCCAACACCCTTTCCAATACCTTCATTCCATGCTCCAATAACTTTATCGCTCAGTACGAGCCACACTCCAGAGGGTCACCTTTCCCCTTGTATAGAGGGACGAGGGTACTCAGTTCCCAATCCACTGGAATGCGGCCTTCTTTCACCACCAGATTACAGATCTCTGTCATTCTCTTCACACCCCAACTTCCTGCTGCCTTCAACATATCTCCCACAACCTGAACGCAAAGCGATAATTCTGGCGGAAACCAAGTGCATCTCATCACCAATATAGCACCATCCTTACCGTGAGGCATGGTGGTGGCAGCATCATGCTATGGGGATTATTTTCAGTGGCAGGGACTGCGTGACTTGTAAGGATAGAGGGAACAACTAATGTAGCCAAATACAGGCAAATCCTTGAAGCTGATAGCAGTGAGCTGAGGAGGGGAAATGATTGGCTCTTATGTGTTATGGTGAAGGAAATGGGTTACACCAGAAAAATAGCAAAAAGTTTCAAGCAAACGTGATATGATTTTGACGAAAAAGGCTATACATGGATACAGACAATGCAGAAACGGCAACTGTTTTCACATGCAGTAAATGGCAAAACTGAATAAACGTCACAGCCTTCCATTCTGATTGGTGACAAAGCTTGATTGTTCTCTTCCACGATATAAATTCCGTTCTAACATGATAACCACTACAGACGAATCTGCCAGCGAGCATTTCATCACGTCATTTCCTCATTTTTCTTTAAACTCAATGTATCTATATTTCATTCCAAACAGCATCATTTCAATCACAAGTTAATACTATTCCATTAATATAACAAAATACAATGTTACAAACATTTGTGAGGTAAACAAATATTTAAATGCCGTTCTAACGTGATAAGCAATACAAACAAATCTGCTGGCAAGCAAGGGCAGATACGTAACACTTCATACGGGTGGAAACTCAAAATCATAATTGTATTAAGAAATTGATGAAACCTCAAACCCACCTTAGGATGGAAAAAAGTGTGGTCGTTCGGGTGGAAATTCAAAATCACAATTGTATTGAGATATTATCGAGCCAGCGAATGTTTCCACATACAGTAAATGGCAAAACTGAGTGCCGAACCAGTGATTGTGTTTACATCCGGAATAGGGAGCAGTTTTGTACGGGTGGAAACTGAAAAGCATAATTATTTTGAGAAATTAATGAAACCTTCCACCTACCTTAGGACACCTGCTGGGCCCCTAAAATGTTCTTAAGAAAGTTTGGTGGGACGAGCCCCAAAACTGAGGGAGTAGTTCAGGGACGGACAGACTGACACTCCTGATTTATAATGTACGAGCAAAAGTACCCGGCATTGCCGGGTAACAAACAGTCGCTTCCTGACGGGAATATGATATACGCAATCTGGGTCCATCACCTAGAGGGAATTTTAAAAACAGATCGCAAGTACATTGGAGCAGTGGTGTATCAAGGACAAAAAAGACGCTCGGGGCGAGATTTCGAATTGCTGCCACTCGAAACTTCCCATAAGTCTGAATGGTGTGTGTTTGTGTGTCCCTGTGTGTGTGTGTGTTGTGTGTGTGTGTGTGCATGTCCGTGTGTGGCCCCGTGTGTTTGTTTGTGTGTGTGTGTGTGTGTGTGTGTCCCCGTGTGTGTGTGTGTGTGTGTGTGTGTGTGTGTGTCCCTGTGTGTGTGTGTGTGTGTGTGTGTCCCCGTGTGTGTGTGTGTGTGTGTGTGTGTGTGTGTGTGTGCATGTCCGTGTGTGGCCCCGTGTGTTTGTTTGTGTGTGTGTGTGTGTGTGTGTGTGTCCGTGTGTGTGTTTGTGTCCCCTGTGTGTGTGTGTGTGTGTGTGTGTCCCAGTGTGTGTGTGGGTGTGTGTGTCCCCGTGTGTGTGTGTGTCCGTTTGTGTGTGCAGTGTCCGTGTCAGGGCTGTAACCTTTTTACCATTTGAGTTTTGTCATCACATTTTCACCAAAGCTTTACTATGAGAATATGGAGAAGGCAAATGTATAATTTTGTCAAAGGTCAAAGGTCAGAGTCACATAAAATCATCAATTTTCATGCGATTGACCTGAAATTTTAATAATTTGCATATTGGGTCAATTAATTTGTTGACCAATCAAAAGCTAGAAGCAGATTGTTGTTTTTTTTAGATCTAAAGCTCAAAGGACAAGGCTGCATAAAATCATCAATTTTCATTTTGTATTTTTTTTAAACTATTTTTGTTATTTTGAGGAAACGGAAGAAGAAGTTGATGTCTGAATACAAACGGAAGCGGACGGGCTTTGCATTTTCAGATGCGTTTTGGTTTCGCAGTTGCAACTGGTCCTACCTAGAGTCCCTGTATAAAGAGAGTTGCGCCATGCGCTGACCCGAGATTTCTGGTCACGTGATTTCGTGGCGCCATTTTGTGTCTAACTTCACCGTGCGTGAACGTCAGCTTGGTACGGGAATGTTGTTTATTGCCAAACAAAATGACTGGTTGTTCTGCTTTTGGTTGTTCAAACCAATCTGGGAAATATAAGATGTATAGATTTCCAAGTGATAAAGTCAGAAGACAAATTTGGGAAGCGAAAGTCAGACGAAAGAGCTGGAAAGCGATCGACTCCTCGAGACTCTGCCAGGTAGGCCCACGCCGCTTGATGATCGATGTTCAAAAGCAATTCTATATGCTCGGTTTTTTTTTGGTTGTCTGTCCGTTGAAAACCCTTTTAAAGGGAAGTGATTTGTGTTTGTTTATAATCTTCAAGGAGCTGACCAAAAATGCATTTCCGTGGGAAGAACCCTGCTCAATTTTTTTCGGGTAGTCCTAGCGGACTGCATATTGTCATTGATTGATGAAATGTCCCGGTACAGTGACATTGCCTGGTCTGCGGTTGGGTAGTCTGCGGGCAATGTCACTGTACTTTTTCAGAGGGAATTAATTTTGATTTTATAGGGGTGGGAAACCCATGGTCCGTTTTGTTTTCAGTTGTCTGTCCGTCCATTCAAAACTTATTCCGAGGCAAGTTATTTTTTTGGTTTAAAATCTTTAGCCTAATCGGCAATCATAAAAGCAATTTTAGGGGGGGACCTGCTCAATTTTTTTGCGGGTTGTGCAGCCATCCATACGTCCAAAATTTGACGAGTTATTGTTTGCTTTGTACAGTGCTCATGCGTCTTGTGGCATATTTGCTCAAATATTTCCCACCCCGGGATTTATGGCCAAATTGTAGTGATGGAAGATTTTGCACATTGGACAATCCCTATATATTTAACCTGGTGACAGCTATCGTTCCCAAAACATACAATATTTCTAGGTGATTAATGCAGTAAAACAGGTGTATTTGTGTACCCACATTTAAAACTGGCTCAACTTTCAAAAGCTGTTATCCCTGTTTGATATCAATATACATGTGGTCGATAGAGCTAGCGATTTGTCTGGCCATCTTCCGGAAGATTGTCCATGTGATTTTCTGTTGTGGAAGTACTAGTACATGACAGCTCATTAAAATTAAACTGTGTTGTGTTAGAATAAAAATTTCAATAAATAAATACATCAAGGACACTCATTGTATGATTGCAGGAACATTTCGATGTGAATCAGTTTGAGAGGGGGCGAGCTGATGACAAAAAGAGGTTGAAGTGCTCTGCAGTTCCAACAATATTTAGCTACCGGAAACCCGTGAAGCTGCGCAACTCCCCCAAGAAGCGTGGACCGTCCAGAACTGAGAGACTACATCTACCAAACTTGTCCGACCACACCTACTCCACTCATGAACGTATTGACTCCTCAAATGAATCTCAATGTAAGAATTGTTTTATTTATTACAAAATCATGGCAGGACATGTTCAATCAATGACATATTTTAAACGATTACAAAATGACAGGCATGTGCTTGTCTATATTTGTATAGCTCTTTGAACTATAATTGTACGTTCAGATTATGATGACTATCTTCTACAGAAGATAGTCTGTCTTCTTCTACAGTAGATAGTCTTCTACACTATCTTCTATCTTCTACATCTACAGAGAACGACAGCATTGGTTTGTCTTACTTATAATGTTAGCTCTTATATGCAGTGTTGGCTTGTAATATGCATTGCCATACCACTTTTAATATCACCACACAGCTCTTTTTCACGGCAATAGCTGAGTTTTTGACAAAACAAATATCACCTGTATGTAATAATAAGATTAAATATGTGTCGTAAAAATTTTTTTGGCAGGTTTAGAATATATCACCCCATATCGCGAATGTACATGTATATCTAATCCGACACACTTAGACACAAAATGGCGTCCAAATTTGAGTTGACACAACTCTCTATATACAAGGACTCTAGTCCTACCCAGAGCTGTAGATAGAGAGAGTTTGGCCAACTAAACAATAGGCGCCATGTTGTTACCCAAGGTCAAGGGCACGCGCGCGTGCGTTCAAGCGTGCATGCAACTTACTGCTATTAGGGACGGGTTTATTTTTATGTTCCTGAGTTTCATACATTGTTTAGTCAGTTGCGAATGAGTGGGAGTTGGGATGGATGAGTGGAAGGAGGGATGGATGAGTGGAAGGAGGGATGGATGAGTGGAAGGAGGGATGGATGAGTGGAAGGAGGGATGGATGAGTGGAAGGAGGGATGGATGAGTGGAAGGAGGGATGTATGAGTGGAAGGAGGGATGGATGAGTGGAAGTTGGGATGGATGAGTGGAAGTTGGGATGGATGAGTGGAAGGAAGGATGGATGAGTGGAAGTTGGGATGGATGAGTGGAAGGAGGGATGGATGAGTGGAAGGAGGGATGGATGATGAGTGGAAGTTGGGATGGATGAGGGGAAGGAGGGATGGATGAGTGGAAGTTGGGATGGATGAGTGGAAGGAGGGATGGATGAGTGGAAGGAGGGATGGATGAGTGGAAGGAGGGATGGATGAGTGGAAGGAGGGATGTATGAGTGGAAGGAGGGATGTATGAGTGGAAGGAGGGATGGGTGAGTGGAAGGACGGATGGATGATGAGTGGAAGTTGGGATGGATGAGGGGAAGGAGGGATGGATGAGTGGAAGTTGGGATGGATGAGTGGAAGTTGGGATGGATGAGTGGAAGGAAGGATGGATGAGTGGAAGTAGGGATGGAGGAGTGGAAGTAGGGATGGAGGAGTGGAAGGAAGGATGGATGATGAGTGGAAGGAGGGATGGATGATGAGTGGAAGGATGGATGAGTGGAAGTTGGGATGGATGAGTGGAAATTTGGATGGATGAGTGGAAGTAAGGATGGATGAGTGGAAGATCAATCACTCATCCATCCTTCCTTCCACTCATCCATCCTTCCTTCCACTCATCATCCATCCCTCCTTCCTTCCACTCATCCATCCTTCCTTCCACTCATCCATCCTTCCGCTCATCCATCCCTCCTTCCACTCAATAAAATCCCTCCTTCCACTCATCCATCCTTCCTTCCACTCCTCCATCCCTCCTTCCACTCATCATCCATCCTTACTTCAAACGGCAATCATCCATCCTTCCTTCTACTCATCCGTCCCTCCTTCCACTCCTCCACCCCTCCTTCCAGTCATCCACCCCTCCTTCCAGTCATCCATCCTTCCTTTCTTCCACTCATCCATCCCAAATTCCACTCATCCATCCCTCCCTCCTCTCATCCATCCCAACTCCCACTCATCACCCATCCTTCCTTCCACTCAACCATCCCAACTTCCACTCATCCATCCTTACTTCCACTCATCCATCCAAAGTTCCATTCAACCATCCCAATTTCCACTCATCATCCATCCTTCCTTCCTCCCAGTGTGTACCCTGGTTAGAATAGGTACACTGTATCCCTGCGTGTCGTAAGAGGCGACAAAGAGGGTTGGCGTCAGGAAGGGCATCCGGCCATAAAAACATTGCCTCAAAAAGAGAACCATGACAATTACAACTACATATGGGCAGGGTACAGCCCGAAGTGGAGATCGGTTTCTGAGGTTTGGGACATGGAATGTAGGGACAATGACAGGGAGATCAGGAGAAGTGGTGGAAGTATTGGTCAGAAGAAGAGTGGACATATGTTGTGTGCAAGAGACGAGATGGAAGGGAAGTGGTGTGAGAATGGTGAAGGGTAGGCAGGGACAGAAATACAAGTTTGTGTGGCAAGGATGCCCGGAGGGCGTAAATGGTGTTGGTGTCCTGTTTTCTGAGGAATTTGTAGACAGTGTGGTGAGTGTGAGTAGAGTGAGTGATAGGTTGATGATGGTGAAAATGATGATTGGAATGCTCTTGGTGAACGTCATCTCGGGATATGCTCCGCAGGTTGGTCGGAGCGATGAAGAGGAGGACAAGTTCTGGTGTGCAATAGAGAAGCTGATGGAAAACGTGAAAGATGAGGAAGTTGTTGTGGTAGGAGGAGACCTAAATGGACATGTGGGAAGGAGTATGGACGGTTTTGAGGGAGTTCATGGGGTTACGGATATGGTGTGAGAAATGGAGAAGGTGAAAGGATTTTGGAGTTTGCTGATGGAGCTGATTTGTAACACTCAGTTCCAGAAAGGGGATAATAAGCTTGTTACATACACGTCAGGTGGGTCGACGACAACCGTTGACTACCTGATGGTGCGTAGGCGAGAAAGGGGGCACCTCCGGGACACAAAGGTGATCCCGGGGGAGGAGGCTGTTTCACAGCACCACTTGGTTGTCTGCGACATAAGGGTGAAAGGTGCACGGAGAGCTCGGCGGGTGAAGTACCAACCGAGAATGAAGGTGTGGAGGTTGAAACAGGTGACAGTAAGGGAGGCATTAAAAGAGAGGCTGAGTAGGGTAGAGGATGATGTGGTTGAGCTTGAACGTGGTTGGATGTCAATGAAAGATAGTCTGTTGGGAGCCGTTGGTGAGGTATGTGGATGGACAAAAGCACCACCAAGGCACTCGGAAACATGGTGGTGGGATGATGAAGTTGGAAAGAGGATTGACGAGAAGAGGAAGAAGTTCAAGGAGTGGCAGAAGGCGAAGGGTACGGGAGCAAAAAAAGCAGAGCATGAAAGTTATAAGGCAGCCAAGAAGGCTGCAAAGAAAGAGGTAGCAAAGGTGCAGGAGGCATGAAGGAAAATGTTCGGAGAACGCTTGGATTCGGAAGAGGGTCAGAGAGCGGTATTCAGGATTGCAAAGCAGATAGCGAAAGAGAGGTGTGATGTGATGGGGGTGAGTTGCTTGAAGGATGAAGTGGGACAAATCGTTGTGGACCCAGATGGAATTAAAGGAAGATGGAAAAGATATATGGAAATGCTGTTGAATACAGAGAATGAATGGGATGGCAACATAGAGAGTAACCCAGTTTTAGGACCGGCAGAGAAGATAACTGAGAAGGAACTTGAGGAAGCGATAAAAGCAATGAAGAGTAGAAAAGCGGGAGGGCCGAGGGGAGTTGTGGGAGATATGTTGAAGGCAGCAGGAAGTTGGGGTGTGAAGAGAATGACAAAGATCTGTTATCTGGTGGTGAAAGAAGGCCGCATTCCAGTGAATTGGGAACCGAGTACCCTCGTCCCTCTATACAAGGGGAAAGGTGACCCTCTGGAGTGTGGCTCGTACCGAGCGATAAAGTTATTGGAGCATGGAATGAAGGTATTGGAAAGGGTGTTGGAGAGGAGGATAAGGAAGAAGGTGAAGATCGACGAAATGCAGTTTGGATTTTTGCCAGGAAGAGGAACGACAGACGCGTTCTTTATTGTGAGGCAGTTGCAGGAGAAGTACATGGAGAAGAGGAAGAAGTTGTTTCTTGGGTTTGTTGATCTGGAGAAAGCATTCGATAGGGTTCTACGCAAAGTATTGACATGGGCATTGAGGAAGTTAGGAGTGGAGGAATGGTTGATCAGAGTAGTGATGGCAATGTACAAAAGAGCGCGCACAGCTGTAAGGACGAAGGACGGGAACAGTGGTGAGTTTGAGGTGAAGGTGGGAGTGCATCAGGGGTCGGTACTAAGTCCACTACTATTTGTAGCTGTGATGGAGGTGCTGGCTCAGAACGTAAAGGAGGGTGTTCCGTGGGAGTTGTTGTATGCAGATGATCTGGTGTTGATTGCAGAAAGTATGGATGGACTGAAGGAAAAGATGAACAAGTGGAAGGAATGTATGGAGACAAAAGGTCTGAAGGTGAATATAGGAAAGACGAAGGTGATGGCAAGTGGTAAAGCATGTGGTGAGGTGGAAAGAACTGGGAAGTGGCCATGTGCTGTGTGCAGGAAGGGTGTCGGAGTGAACTCCATTCAATGTACAATGTGCGCTGAGTGGGTTCATCAAAAATGTAGTGGTCTGAGAGGATCATTAACCAGTGTGGCAGCTACATTCAAATGTAAGGTGTGCACAGAGGGAGCTGCAGATGGAGGAAATGTTGAGTTGGATCTTGGAGACGGCGTGAAGCTGGAAGGTGTGAAAACATTTTGCTACCTCGGAGACATGCTGAATGGAGAAGGTGGATCGGACACGGCAACGGTTGCTCAAGTGAGATGTGCATGGAAGAAGTTTCGGGAACTGAGTGACATGCTGATGATGAGGGGAGTGTCGTTGAAGCTGAAGGGAAAGGTGTATGCTGCATGTGTGAGAAGTGTTATGATTTATGGGAGCGAGACATGGGTCATGAATGTAGAGCAGCAACGGAGGCTGGAAAGGGTGGAAATGCGAATGGTTCGGTGGATGTGTGGAGTATCGTTGAGAGAGAGGAAGACAAATGATGAATTGCGAAAGATGATGGGAATAGAGCCTGTGATTGATGCTGTGAAGAGGAACAGGTTGAGATGGTTTGGTCATGTGTTGAGGAAGGATGAAAGTGACTGGTTGAGAAGAGTGATGGAAATGAATGTAGAAGGAAGTAGAGGACGGGGAAGACCGAGAAAGACTTGGCTAAAGATGGTGGAAAAAGAAATGCGGGCAAGGGGGTTAACAAGGAGAGATGCAGAAAATAGGGCAATATGGAGAAGATTGTCATGGGGACTGCAAGGCTAACCCCCGCTCTAGCAGGGAAAATGGCCTTAAAATGCATGTTGTTGTTGTTGTATCCATCCTTCCTTCCACTCATCCATCCCCACTTCCACTAATCGAATGCATGCAATGCGATGCGCGTTCTGCTAGTTATGGAGGCTGGGTAACAACATGGCACCTGTGAATCACATGACAGTGCTTAACCAATCATAGGGCAGACCAGTTGAAACCGGGTTGACCGAACTCTCTCTATCTACGGCTCTGGTCCTACCCCCACTCCCCCCCCCGCCCCCCCAAACTGGTCCTACCCCCACCACTCCTTTATTTCATTTCCGCACACGGTTAAAAACCACAATGCGATAATCTCCACTAACTCTTAATCCGAACTGATCTTCAAAATTCCAACTTCAGAATTGAGTCTAACAGTAACAGCTGTCCCAAGTAATAAAAGTGTTCTTTCCTAAAAATGTTTCATTCAAAAACGCGTCTCTGAGCAGTTCCCGTGGAAGTAAGAATTAAGTTAAAAACGGTTATTATTTTTTTAAAAACAAGCGTTACGCCTAGGTCCCCCGTCGGGGAAGTGATGTGAGTTGACAAAGTGGAAGACGCAGAAAACATGCTGTGATATGATATTTCGCTCACAAGGTTCAGACATACATGAAGGCGGCCATCTTGGATTTTGACGTGGCGACCCAATTTTCAATAGTTTTCTTCCTTAAGCCCAGATACACCCACACACCAGATTAGAAGTTGGTACTTCGCTTATTTTTCAAGATATTCCGCTCACAAGGTTCAGACATACATGGCGGTGGCCATCTTGGATTTTGACGTGGCGACCAAATTTTCAATAGCGTTCTTCCTTATGCGTGGATGCACCCACACACCAGCTTAGAACTTAGTAGTTTGTTTATTTTTCAAGATATTTCGCTCACAAGGTTCAGACATATATATGGTGGCGGCCATGTTGGATTTTGACGTGGCGACCCAATTTTCAATAGGGTTCTTCCTTATGCCTAGATACACCCACAAACCAGATTAGAAGTTGGTACTTCGCTTATTTTTCAAGATATTTTGCTCACAAGGTTCAGACATACATGGCATCAGACATACATGGCGGCGGCCATCTTGGATGTTGACGTGGGTTGCACCCACACACCAAATTCGAATGCAGTCCTTCACTTATGCACGCACGTACGCATGCCCGCACGCACGCCCACACGCAAGCACACCCGCACGCACGGATGGACGGACGGACACACGGACGGAGGGGAAAACCATAGTCCCCCTTTCGCTCCGCGGTGCGACGGGGGACAACTAACCTCAGAATGAGAATCACAGCCCGGCTTAAATAAATGCATATATACACTTAGTTATAAAATCAAGAGATGTAAATTTTGTCAGATTTCACTCCAGATTTGGAAATTATTTAGTTTACAGCATCCAATCCTCATATCAGAATCCAGATTTTGATGATATGCTTCAATTATGTAGTGATAATTAATCGATCGTGTTTCCAAGGTAAGGTATGTTTGAGTAGGCCAAAACAAAATGGCGGCTTAAGAACCCAGCAAGGTGCAGTGGGATGACCAACATGGTGGGCCGCCATATTGGTAAGCCGCAACATTGGTTTCTGGATTTGCGGCAGGTTCATATCGAGTTACTTTCAAAATCATAATTTTATTGAGGAAATTTTTGAAACCTCCTACCTACCTTAGAACATCCGCTGGGACCCCAAAACGTTCCACAGGAGGTTTGGCGGGGCTAGCCCCATAACTGAGGGAGTAGTTTGGGGATGGACAGACAGACACTCTTGTTTTATAATATAGAGATAAATAATTATCATATGTCTGGCAACAATGGTTGTCGGACTGTACGGGGAATAGTGTTTTCCAACATTAACCACACCTGTCTTTAACAGTGCTTTTCTGTTGTCACTACTCACTACTGCTTTACACATACGTAATATGAAGGCATTAACCACAACTATTTAGGTGTGATTGACACGTGTTGCTGCAGCCCCACCCCCACCAGATTGATTGACAGTCATTGTCCCTCTCAGCCTCGTTTCCATTCCTGTTATACTATGAGTAGAGATAAGAGTTTTGCTTATGTTTTGTGGAATCCTTTCAATTTGTGAAAATTTGGAGGAGTCAGTCAGCTTCCAGCTATAAAATACAGTATTTTTGTGTTTAAACCAAGTCTTGAGCTTAAACCAATTATGAGTTGGGCTGTCTGAAAAGAATAAGGATGCTATAATAATAATAATAATAATAATAATAATAATAACAATAATAATAACAAGCATTCTGAGTATTGCGCTGCAATACATGTCCCCTACCAAAGTTCAAAGTGCCATAACTGTCAAAAATGATCGAATATGCAAATTTATGCACGGTTGATGCTGGTTTTCAAACTTGATCTGAGGTATGCTGAGACACATGTGTGTCACGCCTCGCCTCATTGATAAGCCCGCAAGGTCGCTCCGTGGAGCAGCCTGCACGTATTGCACTGTGTGAATTATATAATTACCAACTCACGGTCTGAGGTACCAGCAATTCAAGAGATATCCATTTTTTAAAAATATTTTCGTTTAATTAACGATACCTGCCAAACCACGTGCCCTATCGCAAATTACAAAATCACATTTTAGTAGACTGACATGCTGAACAGATCTGTGAAGTTTCCCCTTGATTGGATAAAAAATGAGGGAGGAGCTCTGTTTTAAAGGTTCATGCTTAAAAACGTCATAACTCTGAAACCATGTGACAGATGACATCATGCTCATTGACTTTTTGGTTCGTTATGGGTATGCGATTCTGCCTGCAAAGCTTGGCCTCGATCTGTTCAGCCGTTGCAGAGAAAAAGCGGGTTTCGTGTTTTCACGAAAAACATTATGGCGGCCGAAGGACGTGACCTGTGACGTCATAATTACCATTAAAATATTCTACAGACTGAGTCCCTCCTACGGTGAAAATTTGATCTCAATCGGTCCTATTATTGCAGAGAAAATCTTTTTTAAAGGAAATTAAAACTTAAAATGGCACTGAGTTAAGGATCATCAGAATTATCAGAATTCCCAAAGTTCAAAGTGCCATAACTTTGTCAAAAATGATCGAAACGTCGTGAAGTTCGAACTTGATCTGTAACGTATTGTTGCGGATATGAGGATTGTATGTTTTTGATTGTGTGTATTGTATTGTGGTAAATTGCTGTGTAACATTGTTGATTATGGCCCCTCCTGCCTCCGGAGTTGTGTAAAGGTAAAAAGGGCGTCCCGGTAGTTAATTCCATAAAGCACACACATTGAAGGACACGATAAAACCCTTGTTCAGTAGCTTATATCTTTATTATGTGTTTTAGGGTAAGGCCTTGTCTTCCATTAACATGACACTCCATTGTACCAAGTGAGAGATAGATTCCCTTCATTCCCATTCCCAAAAACCTCCATTTCCCCATTCGTAATGGCCAAGCCTCAAATTGGCAATTACATCCCCTCCAAAGCCGCCATTGACCACGAAGCAGGGTTGGGGAAGAAAGGCGGGTCTCCACCTCGTCATATAGGGGAGGAGTAAGTCGGCCCCGCTCATCCAACCCAGAACGAAGGGTTTGGCTTGAGAGGGCGGAGAGAGAATGCTTGGGGGAGGTTCGCAAAGGGTGAAGGGCGGGGCCTATATAACCCGCCGCGGGACGCTCCCCAAGCAGACAAGCAGATGAGTCCAAGAGATGAGCTGAAAGGCTGAGCTGAGCTGCGTGGTGAGGTGGAAAGGAAAGAGCTGGGTCGTCAGAGCAGGGCTGAGTTGTGAGGTCCAAAAGCAGATCATCCAGGGAAGCACAAAGCCTGCTATTTGTCACCTTGCTCGCCAGCAGCAGCGTCTACAGCAGCAACAAGACTCGACAGCCGTTTGGGGCCTGGACGGCAGTTTGGAGCAGGGCCGCGAAGGGACGGCGGCTGCCGAACGCGCCGATTCGTGCTGCCGAACAAATTGGACTTTCCTCTCCTTCCAGCCAATTCTTATCATCATTCCCCGTGTGAGTCGTCTTTGTTTGTTCTGTCCTGGGTAGGTAATTAAGTCTGTATAAGCTAGTAATTTGCACTGTGTTACCTGTTTTTTTCATGTCCGCTGTAAATACCTGTGACTGCTCTTTTTGCTTATGTGTGTGTAAATAATAATAAACCCCGTTACTCTTCTGTACGTCTTCTTCTTCTTCCTCTTTACATTCGTCGTCTTAGTCTTTTCCATATTGAGTAGCTGTGGCGCGATACGGCCAACGTCTAGGTGAATCGGGTTTAGTCGGAAAAAAAAACTGTTCGGCCGTGGCGCCTCCACTCGGCAAACAACATCCTTAACCGTGGACCGTAACAGTATCATGAGGAAACCATGTGCCAAGTTTGAAATCATTAGAATTAAGCGTTTAGAAAAAAGTCTGGAAAGCTGTTCTTTGCGTGACGGACGGACACACTGACGGACTGACAGACGGAGGGACGGAGTGCAAACCTATAGTCCCCTCCGGTGTACACCGGTAGGGGACTAATAATAATTACAAAATGACTATTTTGAGTCAGTTAGTTTTGTAGCTCAGCGATGTTGTCCAAAGGTTTAATAAGTGTTATTGGATGTGAAGTCCTCCACAGACAACTAGTAGGTACTTTATAGATTTATATGTTGGTGGATTTGTTTGAGCATTTATGTTGTATTAAACCTATGGAATGTCATTGCCATCCATACAGAGGAAGTCCACTGACTTCCTGATTTAATATATACACAGCATGCCTTTAAATACAAATATTATAGAATTTTGTCATAAGCCCTCATATAGCGTCCAGCATACTAGAGAGGTGGCAATGAAAATGTATTCTCGAAAGGTTTCCAAGTGACCTTAAACAGAAGCTCCTTTAATAAAGAAAAATTGCCTGGGGTCTGCACAATAATTTTCTCACACACGATCATTTTACATCGAGGCCCCTCCATCCCAGTTTTTCCTTGGCTTCCCACACTTATCCAAATTTGTCTGAAAATCTGATGCCCATTTTTATTTAGACCATGATACATTCCAAGCAATATGTATCTGGACTAGTACACCCGCTCACTATGGGAGCAGCAGCGGGGAGTCATGTTATTATACTTTTTATTATTGCCAATTATTATTACTTTTCAAATATGTTAGATCAGGTCATTGAAAGGATCAGAACATGCATGATATTGTAACATGTTATATCAGGTTATTGAAAGGATCAGAATATGCATGAGATTATAACATGTTATATCACGTTATTGAAAGGATCAGAACATGCATGATATTATAACATGTTATATGAGGTTATTGAAATGATCAGAACATGCATGATATTATAACATGTTAGATCAGGTCATTGAATGGATCAGAACATGCATTCCATCATAACATGTTAGATCAGGTCATTTAAAGGATCAGAACATGCATGCCATAACATGATAGATCAGGTCTTTGAAAGGATCAGAACATACATGACATTATACCATGTTAGATCAGGTCATTGAAAGGATCAGAACATGCATGGCATTTTAACATGTTAGATCAGGTCATTGGAAGGATCAGAACATGCATGGCATTATAACATGTTAGATCAGGTCATTGAAAGGATCAGAACATGCATGATATTGTTATGAATTTTGGGGTAGGGGCATACATAGATTTAGGTAGATCTGAATAGGTAGGTGCTTCGTCTGTCATGATAGGGAAACCTCACCTGTAATAAGTTTGTTTAGGCGGTTTGTGGGATCAAGAGTATACCTGTGATCATACAAGGACGATCGTGTGTTAAATAGTTGAAGGGATTAGGCTAATTCCCGAGCATGTGAAACCTGTGATCTACCCGGTGTCCCGTATGGCAAATCACTCTCATACATGAGATAGATCCATTAGTGCACACATTAATTAATTCCCCACCGCCACAATGACTGACTGGAAAGACAAGCAGGAAGCAGCCGCGCAGTAGTACACCATGGCAAGCAAACATTGCACAGGCAGGCCGAGAGACACGCACAGAAGGACCCCATAACACGAGCGCCGATTGGAGAGCAGGACGATGAAGGACGTGCCACTCTGACTGGCCACGGACAAATGACGATCACCAAAGGCACGACAATTCGGCCAGTCGGAGAAGAAGGGCGTGAAGGAAGACGCAAGGAGCGACGCAGCGGTTGGACGAGAGAATCGGTGACGTCAAGGCACGGGCAGTAAAACCACTGGCAAGCCGACATTTTGACCTTCTCGTTCCTGGATCCATCCTGTCCGGACCTCTGTCTTGACCTTTCTTATTGCCTTGTTCTACTGCCCTTGCCTCGCCCTGCTCGTTTGGTCCCTTCATCCTTGGCTCTCTCACCACGAATGTTGGGTGCATCGGAGGGCCGTGCCGAATCCGAGGAGGACCTTGCACGCTGTGGAGGCGGGTTGCTCGCTCGCTTCGCGTGGGAGGCCTTGTCGGGGCCTAGTGAACGGGAGCGGAACGAGGCCTACTTCCCGCCAACATCGGAGCCATGGTCGGACGATGAGCTCGGAAGCCGAGGATTCCTGACGGATGCTACACCACCAGACAGATAAGCCAGCACAAACGCGCACACACCACACAATGTGTTTTTTAAGCCCCTTCCAGAATGGGTGGAGCTACTCCCTCAACGGGGGAGGCCACACCCACGGACAGACAGACAGATGTGATCACCTTAGCAGAATATAATAGAGATTTTCCTCAAGGAAACAATGACCAAAAGGGAAATTTGCAATGATTGTGCAAAATGGTCCTAAATGGCTGGTCCGATTGGCCAGTTAATATATCGGCAGGGGTTGACAAGGAGAAGCACTGATGCCTCAGATATGTAACCAAGAGATCACATACTGAATAACAATAAAACAATTACTTGTATTCGTACAAACATAACTTATTTTGTATGCAAAGTACTCCGCAAATACAGCTAAGAGGAACACCTGACCGTAGATCCTGCTTCTATGTTAGTAGCTGGAGGCAATATGAAAATGTGCAAAATGGTTATTATTGCTTGCTTGGCATTGCTGGCTGGATTAGAGTCCTTTTTGGTACTTTTTATTCTATAACACCTGGTGACTGTTTTCAAGCTACAATGAGTCCCTTTGCTTCTTGATGCCATGGCCACAGGTTCAAATGTCATACAGAGTTGAATTATCCATCGTCTCCTTATTCCATTGTTATACATTCTAAAAGTGCACTTGTGTTTTCTAATATTCTTGTCTCACATGTGATATTTGAGCATGCTCTTTCATGAGCCTTTGAAACCAGATGTTATCATTCCAAACCACATTTAATAATGTCACGAAACCCAGGGTTCTTCACTCGATTGATGGCTGCAACGGACCGGCGGATGTAGTCAAAAGTTGCATTTGGTTGGAAGATAAAGCACAATTAACCAACATCTCTAATACCTCGCTCAATGTACCCACTCACACCCAACTGCTCATGAACTCTGTGTCTTTTGCACCTGAGAATGTGTAGAGGTGTCTGGCAACCCTCGACTCAGACTGCAACTGGAACCAACAGCATCAGCTTACGTGTCCTGAAAAGCTGTTTTCCTGCTCTTGCACATCCTATCTCTGCTATTTCCACACTATCAGGTTGCTCTAGGTCATCTTCCATCTGCTTGCGAAATCAGCCAACACCACTGCATTACATAAAAAGGTGCAAAACCCGATTTCTTTAACTACCGAACTATCAGCTTAATCATTAGAATGTCATGGAATCCAGGATCGCAGCAAACATAAAATCATTACTTTCCGACAACGATCTCATCTCAAATCATCAATTCGGATTCAGACCAGGTCACTCTACCTTGGACATGCTGCTTCTATTCTCCCAACAATGGATGGAGGCCCTAAATGCCAGGCGAGCATGCTTATTAGCCGTGTGCCAACCCTGTCAAGGTTTTGAAACCTCTGAGACATTTCAAGTCCTCTGGGAGGTTCTCCTGCCTCTCGCACTGTCGCTGAGGTGCCGTGCCCCAACCTTCGCGATCGTGGGAAGGTTCGTTGCATACAAAGAGCAGCTTTTTTAATCATTTCAAAAGAACACATTCAGATAGATCACTAATGGGAACGATTTGGAGGATCATGGAGGCTGGGTGGCGGTGGGGCTTTCAGACCCATTACAGAAGGGCAGGAAATACTCTGGTTGTGTGTTAAACACTCTTCGACACATGATATGTGTGACAGACATGAGATCAGGGCTGTCTCTCCAGACATATATGGAGCATATAATACAATCCGGCATCTCACCCTGCCCTCCAAACGTTCTGCCTATGGCATCCAAGGCAAACACCACACATGGCCTACTGACTTCCTATACTCTCGGGGCCAATGTGTGGCTCTCAACATAATTGTTTCATCTTATTTCCCTGTCAAGGCTGAAGTGCTCCAATGCAGTGTTCTCGGCCCCATATTATTCCTAATCTTCATTAATGATCTCTCTGAAAAATCCTCTTATCTCTTTGCTGACGACTCCACCCGCTGCCATGACATTACTCATCCTTCAGATAGGCAGGCTGCAGCCTCTTCCCTTTCTTCAGACCTAGACAAAATCACAAGCTGGTCAAACACTTGGAATATGTATTTTGATCGTCACAAATCTCGCACTCTCACTATCTCTCTTCGAAAGGACGTCTGGCAAACTCTCCCATCTACTTTCTTAATAATCTTCATGAAGTTGTTCAGTCAGTCAAACCTCTGGGTCTCAATATCAGCCATGATCTTTCTTGGGCAAACTACACTTCAACGTTGGCATCCAAACCCAGCCGCTCACTGGGCATCCTCCGTTGTGCAAAGCTCTTCCTTAGCATGCCTGAACAGATATCTACATGAAGGCCTTCATCCACAGCCTGATGGAGTACTGCTCTCCCCTCTGGGCTGGCGCCCCTGCCTTACACCTTGCTCAGCTTGACGCCATGAAAACCAAAGGCCTTCAAGATCATTAGAATATCCTGCAATGAAGCTGAGTCTATGGGCCTATTACTTTCACATTGCAGAGATGTTGGTGGTCTCTTTGTCTTCTATCACCAACTTTCTGGTCTTGCACCCTCTTCCCTTTCCTTTCTTTGACCACAAACCACTTTAGGTTTCTGCAGGGTGCACATGATATGATCCACGAGCAACCCCCTTCTCGTTAAACTCCAAAAATCCAGAATCACTGCTCACCCCCATTCATTCTTCCCTCTTTTTCATACCTTTGGAATAAATTTACACATTCTCTTCAATCTCATTCTTCTCTCGAGGTCCTCAAGCCAGCTGTTCACAACTACTGCAAATCACCCACATCTAAAACCATGATCTTTTACACTACCATAAACCCTCCCCCCCTTCCCCACCGACCCAAGCACACCTCCTTCCAAATTCACAGTTTTTCCTTCCTGAGAGTTTGCTTCTGTATCCATCCTGTCCACCCTCCTTCCTCGACCTCCAACCCCCATTCTTACCCACATCCGTTGTTTGTCTGTCTCCGTCTATTTTGACCCTCAGCCTTGCTGTTGGTTTCCCCCTCTCTTTCTGCTGTTCTTTTTGTACTGCTGCAAGCTGATCTGTTCTGTGTTATAGCTCTTTCACGAACCTCGACTTTGCACACAAAAAGGTAATACACGAGACACACTGGTGCAGCACACCAGGCAGCAAAGCAAATGGTAACTGAATCTTCTTCACCACTCCCTCTCACTCTACTTTCCAATTTATATGCACAGTGCCCTCCATAAGTATTGGAACAGTGAAGTCAAATTTGTTATTATTTCTATATACTCAAGAAATTTGGATTTGAGATCAAAAGATGAATATGAAGCAAGAGTACAGAAAGACAACTTTTATTTATTGGTATTTCTATGGATATAAGTTTTACCATTGTAGAACAATAGCACTTTTTATGTTCAGTCCCCCAATTTTAGGTAACACTTTTAGGTAAGACGTCTGGACTCCGGAAACACCAAAAGACGAGCAAGTTGATCACTCTTCTGTGTCTGGACCTGAGTAGTCACTGCACTCTAGGTATGTTGCCACATATCAGGTCATATATGTCTACCTCAATCTTGACAATGGGCACCGTGTTGTCAATCAAAAACTTAAAGCTAAACATTATGAGGAAATCAATTACAGACTTGGCATTTAATATGGAATATATTTTTTTCTTGACTTGGGTTTACTTTCTTAACTCATATATCAATCTGGTGAGTTTCTTTTACACTTTGGTGATTTATTTGTTAAAAGAACCATGTCACTGATTGTCTGTCGCAGCAAGAAGTCAACAACAGGATTATATCACAGGTGGCGTGGCAAAATGTACGGACAGGTGCATTTGATGACTGGCTTCACAGTCGGGTATACAAGGGTTGTTGCGTTCTGTATTAGTGGAAAAGAACTGCTGCATGTCTCCAAAAGATATTGCCGCTTCCTCTGGAGATGGTCCGTCAACTCGACAATGCTGTTTGTCATGGAGTGGTGGCTTTACGAAATTACGGCATGAAACAGCGTGCTATTGCTCGGCAGTATGGCATCACTCAAGGTCAGGTGTCAAAGATCCTGAAACGAAATGCTCAGAGGGGTGTCCCTACTCCAATACCTAAGCCAGGACATCCCCGCAGAACCACAAGGAGGGATGATCGCCAGCTGCACCGGTTAGTTCGCAATGGCCATACCAAGTCAGCTAATCGGCTTAGGGCTGAGTGGCAGCAACTACCAAAGGTGCCTGTA
Organism: Myxine glutinosa; assembly: GCF_964187855.1. NCBI lineage: Eukaryota > Metazoa > Chordata > Myxini > Myxiniformes > Myxinidae > Myxine > Myxine glutinosa. The sequence continues at coordinate 59,289,702 of NC_136267.1, forward strand.
TCCAGAAGGCTAGTCAACCAACGAATGGTTCAAGCAGGCTATCGTGCCAGGCGTCCCCTGAGAAAGCCACGCCTGACTAGACAACACCGCCAGCGCCGATTGCAGTGGGCCAGAGAGCACCGTCAATGGCAGCCAGGACACTGGTATCACGTGATCTTCAGTGACGAGTCTAGATTTCTGGTCTATCGTCAAGATGGCCGCGTCCGAGTGCGCAGACAAGTGCATGAAGCCTACAACAAAGATTGAATAGTGCCAAGAGTCCAAGCTGGAGGTGGTGGGGTGACCGTTTGGGCTGCTTTTCATGCAGGGGGCAAAACTGACCTGGTTGTTCTGAATGGAAACCTGAACCAGTTCAAGTACAGGGCCATTCTGGAAGAAACATTGCTTACATTTGCTCGTGCAGCCTTTCGAGGAAACTTTGTCTTCCAAGATGACAATGCACAGCCTCATCGTGCTCGCATGATCCAACACTTTCTTGCTAACCATGGTGTTGAGTATATGGAGTGGCCTGCCATGTCCCCGGATATGAATCCGATAGAGAACTTGTGGCAGAATTAACGCATCAAATCGACCACTTGGACCAGCAGCCGACCTCTGTGCGTGAATTGCAGCAGGCTATTTTAACTGCATGGCAAGCGATTCCTGTCCAAACCTTGGCAAATCTCGTGAACAGCATGCTGCAATGTGTACGTGCTCTCCTGAATGCTCGTGGGGGTTACACGAAGTACTGAACTGTAATTTTACTGTCCGTAATCCCAGTCGTAATTTAACTTTTGTTTTTGTTTAAAAAAAATTTGGCTAATGTGCAAAATAAAGAGATACTTCTGGAAAACGTACAGAAGTTTAACACAGTACTGTCCATGAATTGAGTTCGATATCAGTTTACATCACTTTCAAGGATCAATTTATTTGTTTCGAAATGTCAAATGTGGTTTTTATTTCTTTTAAAGGTCACATTAACAAAATCTAGAATAATTTCAACATAATTCCAATGAACTTTTGGTAATAAGACATCTTGAAAAGTAAGTTCACCCCTACAAAAAAAATATTCCATATTAAATGCCAAGTCTGTATAATATCTTAATATTTAATCTTTTAAAGGAAATCTTCTAAAAAGGAAAAAGGAAATCTTCTAAAGTATATTTGAACCTTAATATTTAAGAACTGCTCATGCGAAGCTATTATTGTGGTTACTGGGCTCTCCTAGCCAGACTAGATAATGTTCATTCGGTAATTTCTCAAGCACAAAACTACCAATGAGATACACCCGAGTTGGCTGCTCTATCGTATAAAACAATATTGAAATATTTCATAAGGTTCTTGCTAACTCCCTTAATACCCTGATGTTTGTTCTCATCCGTGCTTGGTTGTTAATAACCACCCTTTCCAGTGACATGTTATTTATTACTCATATTTCATTCAGTACCCTTATTTTTTTTCCTGCACATGTTTAGGCCCGTTGCATATTGAATGCAATATATATTACCCGAATATTACATACTGCAAATGCCTGATGTGCTTTAAAGCAAAATAAACACCTGCTCAAACTGATACCTTCCAATTGCACTTCAACCTTTTCAAATGATAATCTGTTTACAGTTTTTTTCTAGAAAATAATTGCCACAGTTCAAGGAAAATCATACTAAACCTTTCACAAGAGTCCCTTGTTAAAGCTTATCTGCTTTCAGCAGTGTTTACAAAATGAATGGCAATTTCCCTGTTTTGGTAAACTGCTGATGTGCACCATTACATTAAAAATCAGGACAGAAGAGCACAAAGCACTTCCCAATTTGCCATAAATAATGTTGACAAGCTCACAAAATGGCTTCACTAAAGTTGCTGGGTATATTCCCATTGTGCAACGACAGTGACCATTATATGTGGTTAAACGATATTCTAAATGCGTCATCGTATTACAATGATGATCACCAAGTAAAAACAAACAGCAACTAGACCAACACTGTCGAGCGCATACCTCTGCCAGGCTGAACAGTTGACGTTTTGTATCACACAGATAAGCCGTACCTGGATCTGGACCTGATACAAAATGAACCCCAACATCCACCCAACTCATCCACCTAGTTTTGTCTGAATCCATCAATAACGTTTTGAGATACCATGCTATATATCGTTCTTGGCCTTATCTCTCAATGGTGAAGAATCACTTAAAACAAGACCGATAGTCTAACATCGGCGTAGCCGGGCTTGTTTGATACTTTGGTTGAAGGTGATGGTATGACCTGGGTGGGGATACCAGTTAGCAAATAAGATAAGTATAAAATTCTTTTCAATAAATTCCACATTCATGTGCCACCTTCAGTCGAACGTCAGGCATTGACAGCAAATTCGTGAAGGACTTGGACAAAAAACGTACCCCATCGGAATGTTACTACGATAGCGGTTGCCGCTGAACATACACAATCGCCTTACACCTGCCGAGGACGCAACCACGGAGCGATCGCTGTGCCGGGCTCGCCCAGACCGCCCGGAGACGCTCAGTCTCGCCTTTCCCGGGCATGACCGGACTCGCCTTTCCCGGGCTCGCCCGGCCCGTCCGGCGACACCCAGTCTCGCCGTTCCCGGGCATGTCCAGGCACGCCCGGCCCGTCCGGCGACACCCAGTCTCGCCGTTCCCGGGCATGTCCAGGCTCGCCCAGGTCTCCCGGACACGCCCAGTCGCGCCTTTTAAGGGCAAACGCTCCGGCATGAGATATTCGAGTGCTTGTATATAATGCTGCCCGATAAACGGGCTTTTCAGAGTACCCAAGTTGAATTGATGCAATAAAGAAACTCGGACGAATTCCAGCTTTTTGTCGCGTCCATTCTTTCGATTCGAGTTGGAGCACAGCTCCTTCATTGGTGACCTACCGACATGGACACGGCAGTTGCCCTCAAATTGCCTACCTTCTGGGAGGCTCACGCGGTGGTTTGGTTCGCCCAGGCAGACTCCCAGTTCGCCCTGCGAGGCATCACCGCCGACGACACCCGCTTCCATCATGTGGTAGCAGCACTCGGCTCAGCTACCGCGGCCCGCGCCCTCAGCCTCCTCCAGCACCCACCAGCCACTGACAAGTACGGCGCGATCAAGAAGCTCCTCCTCAACGCTTTCGCCCTCTCATCGGCGGAACGCGCACGGCGCCTGCTCGACCTGCCCGAGCTCGGCGACAGGCGCCCGTCCGAGCGAATGGATTACATGCTCTCGTTGCTCGGGGAGCACGCCCCGGATTTTCTTTTTCAAGAGCTGTTCCTCAATCAGCTGCCTAGCCAGGTACGCCTCGCCCTGGCAAGCACGCAGATCACGGATCCCCGCGCCCTCGCCAGGGAAGCCGACAAGATCTCCTCGGCAGGCCAACGCATCGGGGCAGCGACCTGGAACCCGCCGCCGTCCGAAGCAACGCCCATGGCACCCGAGCACCCGGCACGGTCGGCGGCCGAACTGCCCGCGCAATTGGCGGCCGCTACGCCGCGCCGACCGCCTCCAACACGACGACCGGGGCGTACACCTGACCAGGCGTGGTGTTACTACCATGCCAGGTTCAGACAAAAGGCCCGGACATGCCGACCCCCGTGCACTTTCGGCAAGTCGGGAAACGGCTGGGCCGGCGTTCATTACCAGCCATGAGCGCCGGCCATACGGGCAACTTACTTTTTATCAGGGACAAAGCGTCCGGACGGCGCTTCCTGTGTGACACCGGCGCCCAACTGAGCGTGATACCCGCCTCCGATCAGGACAGGCAGTCCGCGGTTTGCGGCCCCTCCTTGGTGGTGGCCAACGGATCGGCCATCCGCACCTTCGGCCCGCGCAACGTCACCCTCTGCTTCGGCAGCCAGCGCTTTCATTGGACTTTTGTGACCGCAAGCGTGCCCATGGCTCTGCTGGGTGCCGACTTCCTCTGCGCACACGGGCTGCTGGTTGACGTCAAACGGCGTCGCCTCGTCAACGCAGAGACCTTCAGCTCCCTGGCATGCACGTTGAGCAGCTCCACGCCAACCGAGCTAGCATGCGCCCTCCCGGCGGCGAACGAGTTTGCTCGCCTGCTCGCGGAGTTCCCGGCCCTCACGCGGCCGACGTTTTCGGCCGTCGCGGTACGACATGGTATCGAGCACCACATACCAACTACGGCCCCGCCGGTCTACGCCAGAGCCCGGCGCCTCGACCCAGCCAAGCTCGCCGTGGCCCAAGCCGAGTTTGACGCTTTGGAACACCTCGGCATCGTGCGGCGCTCCGATAGCACGTGGGCTTCGCCACTACACATCGTACCGAAGCCGGGGGGCGGCTGGCGCCCATGTGGCGACTACCGCCGCCTTAAAGAAGTTACCACCCCCGACAGGTATCGGATCCCGCACATTCAAGACTTCTCCACCCGTTTGGCAGGACGGGTCATTTTTTCGAAGATCGATTTGATACGGGGATACCACCAGGTACCTGTCAGGCCGGCCGACGTCCCAAAAACGGCCGTCATCACGCCGTTCGGCTTATTCGAATGCCATTTAGCCTCAAGAACACAGCTCAGGCGTTCCAGTGCTTGATGGACGGCGTGCTGCGCGACCTGCCGTTCCTCTTCGTCTACCTGGACGACATCGTCGCCAGCGCGTCCCAGGCCGAGCACCTCCTCCACCTCTGAACACTGTTCGGGCGCCTCAGCGAGCACGGCCTAATCGTCAACCCGGCCAAATGCCACTTCGGCACGACGGCCGTTGATTTTTTGGGCCACCACATCACCAAGAACGGGGCCATGCCGCTGCCTACCAAGGTCGAGGCCATCACCACGTTTCCGCGTCCCCGCTCCATCAAGGCCCTGCAGGAGTTCCTCGGAATGGTGAATTTCTATCACCGCTTCGTGCCCTGCGCTGCTCAGCTCATGCGGCCCCTCTACAAATCCCTCCGGGGCAAGCCGGCCAAACACGACGTCGACTGGTCCGCAGCCTTGGACGCGGCATTTACAAGCTCAAAGCGGGCCCTCGCCGACGCAACACTGCTCGCTCACCCGGTGCTCAATGCTCCCACCGCCCTCACCACGGATGACTCCGACTACGCGGTGGGCGCCGTACATGAGCAATGGGTGAACGGGGTTTGGCAGCCACTCGCTTTTTTCAGCCGGCAACTCCGGCCGAACGAGCTCAAATATAGCACGTTTGACCCGAGCTCCTCGGTCTACACCTGGCCGTTCGCCATTTCCGCCACCTCCTAGAGGGCCGACCCTTCACGGCTTTAATCGACCACAAGCCGTTGGTTAACGCAATGGCCAAAGTCACGGAGCCGTGGTCGGCCCGCCAGCAGCGCCACCTCTCCGCCGTGTCGGAGTTTACCACGGACATCCGGCACGTCGCCGGCAAAGACAACGCCGTGGCCGACTGTCTTTCTCGGGCCAGCACGAACGCGGTCCACCTCGGCGTGGACTTCACGCTTATGGCGGCTGACCAGACCACTGACACCACGGTGCAAGCCCTCCGGGCGGCGGACATGGGCCTCCGCCTGGCCGACGTCCCCTTCGCGGACACTGTCCTGCTCTGCAACGTCTCCCAAGGCCAGCCTCGCCCCATCGTGCCCGTTACCTGGCAACGCCGCATCTTCGCCTCCCTCCACGGCCTTTCCCAACCGGGCCGGAAAGCTTCCCAGAAGCTGGTGTCGGCGCGATTCATCTGGCACGGCCTTCGACGGGATGTCCGCGACTGGACCAGCACCTGCACGGCCTGCCAACAGGCCATGGTCCACCGACACACCCAGGCCCCGCTGGCACCTTTCACCGTGCCCGAACGGCGTTTCGACCACGTCAACATGGACCTGGTGGGCCCCCTCCCCCCATCACGGGGTTTCACACACCTGCTCACCATGGTGGACAGGACCACCAGGTGGCCGGAGGCCGTTCCCCTCGTCTCCACCACCACCGCCGACGTGGCGCAGGCTTTCATCGCCACCTGGGTCGCCCGTTTTGGCGCACCGGCGGACATCTCTTCGGACCGCGGGCCGCAGTTCACCTCCGAGCTGTGGGGCGCGGTCGCCCACAACCTGGGGGTCAGGCTCCACCGTACCACGGCCTAACACCCCCAAGCCAATGGGTTGTGCGAGCGGTTCCACCGTTCCATGAAGGCCGCGCTCATGGCCGGCCTTCAGGACGGCGGCTGGACCGACCGGTTACCTTGGGTCCTTTTGGGCCTCTGCACGGCCCCCAAGGAGGACCTCCGGGCGTCCACCGCCGAGCTGGTCTACGGCCAGCCGCTACGCATCCCGGGCGAATTCGTGCCCGACACCACCAGTCCCTGGTCTGCAGCTCGCCAGCGCTCGGACCTCCAGGAGACCGCCCTACGGTTTGCCCCCGTGCCAACGTCCCACAACGGTGACCCCCAGGCCTACGTCCCCCCAGCGCTTCGCACAGCGGAGTACGTTTTCGTGCGTCATGACGCACACCGGGGGCCACTCAGGCCGCCGTACGACGGACCCTTCCGGGTCCTGCGATGGGACGACAAGTCCTTCATCATCGACGTCGGCGGCAGGTCGGACCGGATTTCGGTGGACCGCCTCAAGCCGGCGCACGTGGACATCGACCAACCACCTCGGTTGGCCCTTCCTCCGCGGCGAGGCTGCCCCCCGTCCACGGTGCCTCCCGCTCGACCACCCACCCCCACACCGGACCCCCCCCCCCCCCCCCCCCACGACCCTCCAGGGGTCGCTTTGGCCGGGTCATCAGGACCCCCCTTAAATTGACCCTGCCGGTGCAAGTCGATTCTGGGGGGGCGTGTGTAGTGGTTGCCGCTGAACATACACAATCGCCTTAAACCTGCCGAGGACGCAACCACGGAGCGATCGCTGTGCCGGGCTCGCCCAGACCGCCCGGAGACGCTCAGTCTCGCCTTTCCCGGGCTCGCCCGGCCCGTCCGGCGACACCCAGTCTCGCCGTTCCCGGGCATGTCCAGGCACACCCGGCCCGTCCGGCGACACCCAGTCTCGCCGTTCCCGGGCATGTCCAGACTCGCCCAGGTCTCCCGGACACGCCCAGTCGCGCCTTTTAAGGGCAAACGCTCCGGCATGAGATATTCGAGTGCTTGTATATAATGCTGCCCGATAAACGGGCTTTTCAGAGTACCCGAGTTGATTTGATGCAATAAAGAAACTCGGACGAATTCCAGCTTTTTGTCGCGTCCATTCTTTCGATTCGAGTTGGAGCACAGCTCCTTCACTACTGTATATCCAGTCGATGGTGAAACTGCAAATGGGGAATCCGCGAATGTCACAGATGGAAACCCTTACGTCATTTCCTCATTCTGCTTTAAACTCAATATCTCTATATTTTCATTCCAAACAACATCATTCATCATTCCAATCACAAATTAATACTATTGTGTTAATATATCAAAATATGACATTAACTCTTGATTGCATTGAGGTATTATCAAACCAGCGAACCGTTATCATCTGTTCACTTCCGGATTCGGGAGCAAGGTCGGTGTCGATCGCATTTCAAAATCATAACTGTATTGAGGAATTTCTGATACCTCCTACCTACCTGATGACATCCGCTGAGACTCCAAAACGTTCCAAATAAGATTCTATTTCCTTTTCGTAAAATATGCAACTGAAATTGTTACTGAATGCTGTCCCCCTGTCATGTGAATAGATCCCCAGTCAGCTCTGATTGGTGTACGTTTGTGAGGGGCATACATACACACTGCATACATCCACTCGGGCTACACCTCAGCCCAACTCGGGTTGGGGTCTCTGAACTGTGCTGCCAGGAATCCAACTGCTCGAGCTCAACTCTCGAACTGCGAACTGCGAACTGCCAACCCCGCTTGGGCTCTCTGCGCTCAACTGAACTGCTCTCTGCGCAACTCCATACGCCGAGTCTCAACTGCTCAGGATCGCACCGGGACTGTACTCAACTCAACGCCAACTCCTCTGACCTGCACTGCGCACGAACTCAGGATCAGATCTGAACTCTCCACTCTCAGTCCTCCTGCTCAACTCGACAATTGCAACTCGTTTCTCTCAATGGCGTTCGGCACTCGTCACTCAACTCCACACCAACTCTCGTGGCTCGAACCCGAACTCCGAACTCCAACTCACAACTCAAAATGGCGCTCGGCACTCGTCAATCAACTCTCGTGCACACAAACTCCTCAACTGCTCTCGACTGCAGTCCTCCTGCTCAATTGCTCAAAACGAACTCCTGACTGCCCGAAATGGCGCCCGGCCCCTGTTAATATCTCTGGCCGATGACGTCAGCTTTGGCGCACTGTCCTGCCAATCAGAGCCTCCACCGACTCGCCGGCTCGTCCAGGGGCACGCCCACTGCGCCACTCTCACTCCCGTCCCCTATTCCTTGTGTTGTAGCACGTGCTAGGCGAGGTGGATAGGCCTCTCGGAGGTGTAAATGGTGGCGGCCATTATCGGCGGAGTCCTAGCCAGATTTATTCCTAAGTCGTATCAGGGGGGAAGGGCGTCATTAATGTTGTACTAAGAGATCCTAACCAAGTGTCTATGTGGTCTGTAGTGCCAAAAGGGACAAAGGTTTGATTACCAGGTGAGACATACAAGGGTTCTACTCATTAACCCCTACACTACCTATCACCCGAATCTCCTGGTAGATTCACAGTTATACACCTTAACCGACAAAACACCTACACATGGACTTATTACAGGAAGTGTTCCTTACCGCGACATCCCGAAGCATGGTACCTACTCAGATCTACTCTGCTCTACATATATCACTACCCAAATTCGTAACAATATATTGGTATGACAAATAGATCCATCATAGCACAAGGAATGAAAGTTGTAATAGAAGGGTCTTCTTCTTTTGTATGAACTTGTAGACAATTCTAATTGAGAGGATCAAGTAATGAGATCAATTTGATTGCAGCATCAGTGGCCCTGTGTAGTTCTGCAAAAGACCCACTGAATCTCCTCTGCACATAATCATGTACTAACTACATGTAGGACTTCATCTGATCCTGATGGCCACAGGTTCACTCTGGGCTATCATTTTGCTTCCACTTATACATATGATAAGTGGTCCTTTCATGTAGAGTTTGCTAAGACCACTCCACTGGTGTCTCTGCAGGTAAAATCCTGGGTGCTTTTCCCCATTACTGCTGCCACAACTCCTTATTGTTAGTATTGGCCACTACAGATCTCCTAATCCAGAAATTCTTCCGTGACTTCAATCAAAGTCTTGCAGGATTCAGTAGCTCTTTGTGGATTTACAGGTCAGCATTGGATTGTATCTGAAGGTACACACGGGATGTTCATGCTTGGCTGCAAATGTCTGAGGGTGTGATGTAAGTTAGCACAGGGAGCTGTGGTAGAGGGGTTCACTTCAGTGTGCCAGATACAATTCTCATTGCAGAGTTCAGGATAGTGTCAAGGTGCTTGGTGTGATTCACTCACATCCCAGCCAGGTGCACAGTACTCTGCAGTGGGATACACGAAAGCGAGGGTAGAAGGGCAATGGCTGTGTGTGCCAGCTCCCCAGCTAGTTCCAGAAAGCTAACGGATTTGGTTCACTGTAGTCTTCGTTTTCTCACAAACCCTTCTTCGATGTTCCCTGTATGGCAGGCTGTGATCCAGAGTGATTCTAAGATATTTGGGGTGTGGTTCATTCTCGACTGACTTACCACAGAAGGAGATCTCTAGTTTGGCATGAGCTAGACGATTGCTCAGGTGGAAAGCAGTAACAGTAGTTTTTGATGGATTGGGATGGAGTTCTCAATGGAAGGGTGAGAACCAGTTTTCTGCAGATGTCGTAATGCTCAGTAGTAGAGATGGGAAGCATCATGAGGTAGTGTTAGGCAGCAGACATGAAACCCTGTAGTGATGCTCACCTGATAACAGACTCAGAAAGACAATTCCACAGGCAAGAAAAGTGGAGTACAAAAGAAAAGGGGAGAGCGGTGAGTTTAGACTAAGAGACACGAACAAGGAATTAGGGCAGAGCAGAGAATGCTCTGATGAATTAATTAGCAGAATGCGTATGATGTGGGTCGGTATATTTCAACATGCATTTTTCATTCCTTAACAAGAATGACCGCACTGTGGTCACAACCTGCGACAAAACCAGTAATGGGCCGATTGGGAAATGCGCATTTAAAGCACTCTTAGAAGATGACCAACGTGATTTGGAAATACATATTTAATGCGCTATTAAAAGATTAGCTCAACACGTCTCATCCATGTCAACCTCCCCGCAGTTATATCAGAACGAGCTGATTCATCACACGGTCACAGATTGTTTAACCCCAATATGGGGCCGTTCAAAAATTACGTAACTTAATTTTTTTATCAGGAGGCACATACTGTGCATGCTGATAGCCTTGATTTAACCTTACTAATAATGTTTATTTGACAAACAATTAGATTTTTTCAAGGTCCCACATCGTGAGTAACGCTCAACCCAAACAAAGCCAATGGAAATCTGACAGAAGTCCAGGCAGTGTATAATCAGCAGTCAATGTATAATCAGCATAGGCCTAGAGGCCTGGTGTCTTAGGCCCACCAGAAAACCAAGATGGCGGTCATATTATTTTGTGTAGGTGCCATGGTGGGTGGAGTCAAGCGACAAATGTGGGAAGGGTATGACCAGTTGGTGCACATTTCAAAAATCAACCCCCAAGAAGAACAACAAATGCAACGTGGAGCTCTTGTAGACGAGCGACACATCACATCTGGCAAATAAAATACATTTACTTCTTCATGCAGGTGTATGAATCAAATTGGCACCCCTTTATATGAACTTTTCTAGAGCATTACTTGGTTCTCCTAAGAACACAATGGTAGACCAGCATGCACACGATAATTTTTTTTGAATGTCCTTCTTGTCTATTGTTTGGCATTTCCTACACAATATGGAATGCCCCTTCTTTTCTATACTTTGCCACATGGCACATACCATATAAAGGGGCATTTTCTATGCCCCCTGGAATTTTTCACAAGATACATTATAAATACAAACAAAATGCATTTTAAGTACGAATCCTGCCTCCCTTGATTTCCATATAATAAGCAATTTGATGTGGTACAATACTCATAATGACGTTGAAAATCACTTTTAAGAATAAATGCATTTTAAGTACGAACAAAATGCATTTGTACATTGTACAAGACTTTATTCAAGACGACATAAAAGACTTGAAAAAGTAAGGGGAAAAAACATTCAACCCAGACAGGACTCAAATTCACAATCCCCAGCAGAAAAAAAATCCATATTAAATGCCAAGTCTGTATGTACACATACATACAGATATACATATATATATATACATCCACACATATACATCTGTAAACTGGGTGCCATTAAGGTTAAGAATGATGAAGATGTTAAAGCACATTCCTAAATAACAGTGTATCCATTCCAAATGGTTGTGTGACCATCAAACAATCTAACTACTTCCGTCATCAACTTCCAGAAAAGGTTCAGCAACAGCGTATCCTGCGCACACAAAATCTCCGAGCTAGCCACTAAAGCCAGGTACAGACTACATGTATTCTGTTCTTGGTTCTGAAGAATTTTTCAAGGTCGATACCAGCCTTTGTTCAAAGCACAGTGGATTATTGTTCTCCCTTGAAGGATGGAACATCTGCATGTCACTTCTCTCCTGGAAGCTGAGGCATAAATGTCTGAAAATAATAATCAGTAACACACATCTCTCGATGTCAAGAATGCACTACTTTCTCACCAGTCTTATTTATGGTCTTATGATCATCACTGTCTCTCATCCGGTCTTTATACTCCCCCTGACAAGCAAGTCATCTGCCCCTCCCAGCTCTAATAGAGCAAATGTGTTCACCCAGCAACCACCTCCTTGTGAATCCTTCAAAGAACCAGATTTTTTGCTCACCAGCATTATTTTGTTCTTCTCTTTTCTTGAATCACCTTCCTTTGCCTGGCCATTCATTTTCCTCCCTCCACTATTTCAAGGCTGTCGTTCATAGCCATCTTATGTCATCTCCAATTTCCATTCATGATCTCATTTTCATTCCCACTAACCTGCTGCTTTTTCCTGCAGATTATATTTTTATGTCTGTCAGATGTGTGCTTTTGCCTTCTGTACCATTTCAGTTGAAACGGACTCACCCTTTGTATACCATTAGTGATTATGATTTAGTTACAAAGATAATGGTATAAAGCCAAAAACGAGATATCATGGAACTCGTATCTATTCATGGACACCTTCAAATATAACCCTAAAATGTTTGTTTTATTATACTTATCAACCCATTATGAACATCAATTTCATGAAATTGTTCCAAGCACCCATATGTTTAATGAACTGCAGCACATAACGATTTTTCTTTTGTGGTCAATACTGCATACAAAATGGTGAAGGAAAACACCATCGCCTGTACTGCACAGTTGACCTTCGTAACCCAAGCATGTATTAATGATGTGACTGAGTAAGGTTTTAACAATCCCAGCCTTAGTGCAGGGGCAGAGGATCCAATGATGGTATTATTTTTTGTCCAAAAATAATTTCATTCGCTTTCAATTACCCGAAAAGATACAAAAATGAGCAGCTTTTGTAAACCCAACTTCATTAAAATGTACATTTTACCTTACAAGTCACCATATCCATGACCACCTTTGGAGGCCATTTTTCCCCGCAGAGCAGGGGTTCGCACTTTTTCGGGCACCATGGTCCCCTTTTTGAAGCAATGTTTTACGGCCAGCTGCCCTTCCTGCCACCAACCCTGTTGGTCACCTTTTGCGACACACAGAGAATTACCAGCGAGCTGGTACTCAATTTGCCAAGCTCAGAAGGATGACAGGCTGAGTCAACCCCCCTGGAGTTAATTCAGCAATCGACCAGGATTCGAACCCAGGATCCCTTGGATCCCAAGCTGGCACCCTAACTGCTAAGCCAACACCAGGCTTCTAAGTTACTATATCTTCCGGGTTCGGTTGCGAGAGGACGCTGGCGTTGCATATTCGCCGCTTCTCCGACTGGATGGATGTACAGGGTCTGCTTCTACCTTTCTGACCTGACATCTCACACCTGTCCTGCCTTTTCACACCCGCACGTGCCGCGTGTTCTCCGGCTGGATAACGGAATCTGCTTTTGATGGTACGGAATACGGAATTCGAAAGGCCCGCTCCCGTTGATTGTGGCCGTGGCCTTGTTTGCCGGTGGCCTTGTCTTGTGGCCTTGTTTGCCGCTGTGGTCTTGATTAGCGGCTGCAGTCGTTTGCCGCTGCGTTTGCCGCTGCGTTTGCCGCTTTGCCTCCTCGACCTTGGCCTCGTACTCGTCCCTTCGCTCCTGCCTGGCATGGCTCTGAAGTACTCCGCCGCAAGGCTTCTTCTGCTCAATACCCGCTCCACCCCATCATGCATCTCTGCCATCAAATCAAATGGACTCCTCCGACGACCCAGGTACATTCACCGTGGCTCCGGTCGCAAGTTTGTTTATTTGCAATCAGGTCACTCCATCCCCGTCCTCTGGTCGGCTCAGCGCACTCTCACTCTTCGTCCCAGCGCACCTGGTCACAGCAACCCACACGATCGCACCTCTTGCCTACGAACCCTGGCTAAATCACCTGAATTCATCCCTGCTGTTCAAAACAACATCAAGCTCACCCTGTTCAACACCCGGTCCCTCAACAATAAATGCCTCATCCTGAACGAATACATCCTGGATAACAAACTGGACTTTCTCTGTCTCACCGAAACCTGGCAACAACCTCTGGACTACTACACACTCAACCTCACCACACCCAATGGATATTCCTACGTCAATAAACCACGCTCGGAGGGCCGAGGTGGTGGAATTGCCGTTATCCACCGTCAAGACATCAAGACCAACCTCATCTCCATCTCATCTGCTCCATCATTTGAACACCTGGCTTTAAAACTCTCTGGTCACACGCAGTCAGTCATGGCTGTCGTCTACCGCCCTCCCAAACCACACCCATCATTCCTGTCTGACTTCTCCTACTTTCTGACCCAGCTATGTTCCCTCTCCCCCTCAATCCTCCTCCTTGGTGATTTCAATATCCACATGGACTCCACTGACTCCACAATAACCACTGACTTCACTGATTTACTCACCTGCTTTAACCTCACTCAACATGTCGACTTTCCTACCCATATCCGTGGTCACATTTTGGACCTTGTCTGCTCCACTGGATTAAATTTGCACCATCTCTATGGCTCCGACCTCACCCTCTCTGACCACTTAGCCATCACTCTGACCATCAACATCCCCGCCCCAACACCAAGGCATTATCGCACAATCAACTTCCGTAAGCTAAACGCTCTTTCACCTACCTCATTCTCATCCACCCTCTCTGAAAAAATGTCCACTTCTCCCTTCATTGACCTCCACACCCCTTCCGACCTCACTGACTACTACAACCACACTCTCTCCTCCTGCCTTGACCAGCTTGCGCCTGTAAAAACCAAAACAGTTTCTTTCACCCATTCTGCTCCCTGGTTTACCCCTGAACTCCACCTGATGAAAACTCGTGCTCGCCAACTTGAAAGACTCCGCAATAAAACGGGTCTCACAGTTCACTCCCAAGCCTACAAGGACCACATACAACACTACAAAGATGCCCTCTCCCGCGCCCGCTCTGCCTACTACTCTCAAATTATCCACTCTGGCTCCGGAAACCCAAAAGCACTCTTCTCGACAATAAACAAACTCCTCCGCCCCCTGAACACCACCACCCAGTCATTCACAGTAGACAACTGCATCTCCTTCCTCTCTTTCTTCCAACGCAAAATTGACAACATCTACAACAGCTTGACCACCGCCGCACCCGCTCCCCCTCCAACCACCTGCCCCCCCTTGTCCTGCCATCCCCTGTCTCGGTTCTCCCCAATCTCTCCTACTGACCTCTCTGAACTCCTCATAGGAATGAAAACTGCCACCTGCACTCTTGACCCCATCCCCTCCAGCTTTGTCAAAGCCTCCCTCCCTGCTCTCTCTCCACTTATCATTGCAACAATAAACTCCTCCCTGTCTACAGGCATCGTCCCACCTTCCCTCAAAATTGCTGCTGTTACCCCCATTCTAAAAAAACCTGGTCTAAACCCTGACACCCTAAACAACTTCAGACCCATCTCCAACCTACCCTTTCTGTCAAAAGTTTTGGAACGCGCTGTAGCCACTCAACTCAAACATCATCTCTCTGCCAATAACTTGTATGAAACATTCCAATCCGGATTCCGCTCCAACCACAGTACTGAAACTGCTCTCCTCAAAATCACCAACGACCTTCTCCTCTCCTCTGACGCTGGCAACCTCAACATTCTCGTCCTCCTCGACCTCAGCGCTGCCTTTGACACCATCGATCACACTATCCTCCTCACCCGACTTGAATCCACCTTTAACGTCACCGGCACTGCCCTCTCTTGGATTAAATCATACCTCTCTGACAGATGCCAGTTCATCTCCATCAATAACTGCAAATCCCCCACTGCTCCCCTCCCCCAAGGTGTCCCCCAAGGTTCAGTTCTTGGCCCCCTCCTCTTCATCCTTTACCTGTCCCCGCTCGGTCACTTAATCCGCCGTCATGGTCTCCAATTCCACTGCTTCGCCGATGACATCCAGCTTTTCATCTCCACCAAGTCCGTCTCCACCGACACCCACTCTATCCTGACAAACTGCATCACTGAAATAAAATCCTGGCTTCAAATCAACTTCCTCAAGCTTAACTGTGATAAATCTGAAATAATCATCATTGGCCCAAAAACGCTCACAAAATCCACCCATAACTTTGCCCTCAACATCGACGGTATCCCAGTATCCACCTCCCCTCACATCCGGAATCTTGGCGTCATCTTTGACCAAACCCTTTCCTTCGACAAATACACTAAACAGATCACAAAGTCAGCCTTCTTTCACCTGAAAAACATTGCCCGTCTCCGCTCATCCCTCTCCTCCACGGCTGCAGAAACCCTCATCCACGCCTTCATCACCTCCCGTCTGGACTACTGCAATAGCCTCCTCTATGGTTCACCCTCAAAAATCACCAATAAACTCCAATACATTCAGAACTCCGCTGCCCGTCTACTCACCCATTCCCGGACCCGTGACCACATCACCCCCGTCCTTTACAAGCTTCACTGGCTCCCCATCCCCCAGAGAATCCAGTACAAAATCCTCCTCTTGACATACAAAGCCCTCCATAACCTGGCCCCATCCTACCTGGCTGACCTCCTCTCCAGACACACTCCCACCCGCAACCTCCGCTCTGCTGGTACCAACCTCCTGACCCCCTCCATCCGGACCAAATTCAGATCCTGGGGGGACAGGGCCTTCTCCATCGCTGCTCCCACCCTCTGGAACTCACTACCTCACACCATCAGAGACTCCTCCTCACTCACCACATTCAAAACATCACTAAAGACCCACCTGTTCAACGCTGCATTCAACATTCAACCCACAGCATTTAACCCCTGACTATCTCTTCTCCTTCTCCCTCCTTTTGCTTTAAATATTTCCCTATTGATTCTTGTCTTGTCTTTTTGATTCTTGTCTTATATATATGCCGTATATCGCTGCTGTTTGTTTTCTTGATTCTTGTCTTTTTGCAATTGTTGTTTTCATGTATTGTTATGCATTATGTTTTCCACTCTGTCAAAGCGCCTTTGGGCTTCTGGAAAAGCGCTATACAAAATAAATGAATTATTATTATTATTATTATATCCATGATGCAAGATTATGAAAGAAATGACTTGCAGATGCCTGTGGTAAAAAGTACCACTACTGAAAAGCCTTCGCGTATTATTATATAGAAGAAGAGAAAAGAAGATGAGCAGCTTTTGTAAACCCAACAAAGACACTCTCCACTCTCCCCCAAGACAAGAGACACTCTCCCCCAAGAGAAGCAAAGTTTGATACAACATTGCACACTGTTGCTCATAACACTGATGGGGCGTGAAGACTACGTGAAGCAAACAGCCAGCCCAGCATGGGTAATGTGAGCGCATTCGCACTCCCTCCCCCCGGAGAAGCAAAGTTGGTGTTCTTAGCGATGTGGACGCTGAGGACGACGGCGACGGGAAAATTGAAGGGTGGTTTGCACCATGGGACGACAGACTGGGGGATTAGCGGGGGGGGGGGGGGGTTGGGGCCAAAAGCCTCCAGCTCCATTAGGATAGACCCCTCGACACCTTAGCATATTTATTATTAAATTATTACTACAACTAGTTAAATTGAATTCATATTTACTTTGTGAAATAATGATCATTAAAGACAAAATAACTTTTGTCCTTTGCAAACCTTATTTTTGAAATACTGTAGACTTGTTAGAATAAAGTCTTTGAAACCAATTTTGAGGAGGTAATTTCAAAATTCATGCAAGAAAATCATTGAATATATTAATTGAATTACTTGCTGTTATGTTATTGGCATTTTCTCTCAAAATTTGTCTCAAAGAGTACATTCATGTTGGTGAGAATTTGCTGTATTTTTTCAAATTGTGAAATATTATTTATTTATAGGTCATGCCATGCCCAAACCATAAACTTTGCAAACCTTCCTCAAATGACAATCTCGGACTTTGATGAAAAAATTTCAAAAGTACTTTAATACCTCATCGGTAAAATTACCCTTCCAAAAAGCAACTCCTGATGTCATTCTAAGTGATTTCCATACCCCCTAAAAATAGGTTTCTCTGCCCATTTTTACACTTGTGAATGCATTGTTTTGCATGAAAATGTTGCATTGATTGATGCTTTGCATCGAATGCCTTCACTGACATTTCGAGAGGCTCACACGTTGTCACCGATTGAATCAGCTGACAAAGAAAAGGTTTCAAAAAGTGGGGGAAAGGGAGGGGAAGGGGGGAAGGGATGAGGGGCATTCTCTGCTCTGCTTCTATTTAATTGTTAAGCAAGTCACAGCTGCCCTGAATTCTGTACTTTCTGTCACAAGGCATGTGTGAAAGTTTCTTTGTGGAGCTCTTCCCCTGGTGGTGCATCATGAAATTCTCTCTCAGCCGATGCTTAAATGGACCGTATTTATTCTACTGCAGGGTAGACAAGTGGTGCTCACTCAACAATCTCCAAATTATTTGATTTTAAAAATGTGCCGACTGGACGTATTTTAATGGAAAGAATAATTATTTCAACTGGTGTCCCACCTCACGCATTGGCCTGATAAAATAAGGCTGTCTATTCCAGGGAGAGGTGGGTTGGGAGTGGTACCCAGTTTTATTATGAATATAACTATCTGGTCATCTGGGAACTGTCATTCAAACTGTCAACTTGCCTTAAGATATAAAATAATTGCTGAACAGGGAAAGTTAATATCTACATATTTAGGAGCTGCTACCTCCTTAATGATTGAATGTTTTGCATTCGAGGTTTAGAAAGACTTTGTCTGACTGGCATGAAAATTCCTTTGTGTTGTCATCAACACAAGGTTGTCAGGGAGAACAGCAATTTTGTCTCAAATAGTTTTCCAGCTACATCTTCTGTACAATGCCCCAAAAATGCATTTTATTGACCTTAGGTTACCCATAGTACCCCAATTTCCAAAATATAAGGATTTGGGTGTGAAAACTTTTGGGATTTTCCATGAAAGATGTCCAGATTCTACTACAAATAAAACTAGATGGTATTCATAGAATTCTTACCCTGCGCAGTCAACTTGGTGCGAGTCAACTCTTCTGTTTTTGAAGGTTTTTTTTTTCTTTGATCCAATATGGCTGCCAGACCACGTGAGCGATGACATCATAAATTTATATTCTCTAATATAATTGTTGCATAGATCATGCTCAATAAATTTCAAACTGATCAGACTAAACGTTGTCCCTGTCGAATTATGACGGCATAATTATGGCACCAATGACGTCATTGTTAACAACACCTATTCCCCATATTGAGTGCTTCACAATGAGCCATGTTTCAATTTTTTCCTTAGAGCGGTTTTGGAGATGTAGAGGTGCAACGTCTTTTGGTTTTACAAAATGGCGCCTGTACCACATGACCTATGACGTCATGATTATCATTAAAATATTCTAAAGGAGGAGGTGCTCCTATGGTGAAAACTTCATGTCCATC
Source organism: Myxine glutinosa (assembly GCF_964187855.1). Taxonomy (NCBI): domain Eukaryota; kingdom Metazoa; phylum Chordata; class Myxini; order Myxiniformes; family Myxinidae; genus Myxine; species Myxine glutinosa. Next base: position 59,308,706 of record NC_136267.1, read on the forward strand.
AGACCAACAGTTGCTGAGAAAAAAAAAATCATAATGATTGTATAAGTGTTGTATTTGTCGAATTATGACGTCATAACGAAGGCACCGATGACATCATCATTAACATGTCTTATTCCCCATGGGGAGTCGTTGAAAATTTGCGTGACAAAGACAGTGCTGTGCACGTCAGTCCTGCATTCCTGTACTTGCAATCCTTCGAACATGTGGGTGCGCCTTGCAGCTGCACTTGATTGGTTCTGTACAACTAACAGCAGCAACTGGCAAGGTTGTCCATATAGGACACCACCCGGTGTCTGCTTTGGTCCACCCAAAGCCTTCAGGATTTGGTACATCTAGGATGGGCTTCAGACTCCCTCTCCAAATGCTTGCTTCGTATAGGCATCAGTTTACATATTGCAGCAGTGTGCTCTGAGTTGGAGGAAGTTTTTCCATCATCTTCACTCTCCTTGGGAACAACTCCTGTCGAAGGTCATTCACATTGGCATGTGAGGTCGTGTTGTCGTACATGTTACAGGTAGATCGTTCAATCACATCGAATGCTGGAGATGTAACGTCCTGTGAAACAAACGCAGTCATGGACGTAATGGTGAATCCTTCTCTGGTTGTTGTGTAAGCTTTCCATGCCTTCCAGGCTGACTTTTGCCTTTACCACTGAACTGGGAAGTTGCATCAGTCGGAGAAGGCATGGAAAAATTCCAGAGCACGAGCTTCGTCTTCCCCAAGTTCCTGGCAGAATGAATTGACATGGTAATAGCGGAAGTGTTTTCTTGTACCAAAGCCAACCCATAGATGCATACCTGGATGGTGCTGCAGAAGATCATGAAAGATTCCCACCAGAATCGCAATCACATCGGAATCTATGGTTCTGATGAGAACAGTAGTTTCCCCTTCCCTTAGGCTTCGGGCATCATGTACATGAAGGCATATTGTACTGTCTGCCTCTTTGTGATCACTCTCCCCCTTTGTGATGTCGGCACGATTCGACTCGACTCTTGGATCAGATGAAGTGTACACCTGTTTGGTAAGCGGATAATCGTGTTTGACTACATCCTCAGTTAGCAGTGCGAGACACTCCTCCCTGTTTATAGGGTCCTGTAGGAAGTCAGCAAAGTAAATTGGTAACTTTGCGGGTTACCTTTCTCCTTTCCCTCGTTTCTCTCAAGTTGTGGCTTTCAGGCTGTCATGTCAGTATGTGAACCAAACGATGTCCATCCTTGAGCAACTTTGAAGTTGACTTTCTGTCCAGGGGATGAAGATATTGTCACTGTATTCGCCGAATGTAGAAGTGTTTTCTTGTGGCAGAGCATGTACTATGGCAGCACCATTAACCACTTCGACATCAAAATAAGAGGGAGTTTCTTGCTGGACACTTGACTCAATGCAATGCAATAGCTCGGATTTGTTGCTTGGCAGTCGAAGTCTCCCATGCAAGGACAGTGCTGGCAACCACGGGTGGTTTTCATGGGTGAAGATCTCCTCCAGTTTGGTGTTGCGGACTAGGCCAGCGATGAACAAATGACTGAACAAACTGCAGTCACTCTTTATTTCCTGGAATTACGTTTTCGCTTTTGAGTTAATGGTAATGGAAAGTGGATAAAGTTAACTTAAAGAGTACAAGATGGTTTTTATTTATGGTCTTGTGGATTGGTTCATGTCTTTCAACCAGTACATCCTGGATGTACTTGGAATACTGGTCATTACACAAAGTTTCCATCACGTGCAGTGCTTGGACAACCATATCATACACACAATCGTGTTTGTCCAGGGTCACAAGTTCCTTTGATGTATCCATAAATGGATTCCTCATTGTCAGTATGGCATCGCACATATCGTTAACCTGTTTCTGGAATGTTTCCCAAGTCGAATGTCCCTGTTAGTGACTTTGGGATGGTTGAGCAGACAAGTGATAACAGTTCCTGAAACTGTGAGGATCCTGGCCTGCTTAGGACCAGCAACCATCGATTGTTTCTGGGCAGCAGGATTTTCAGTGAGATCGATGGCTCCACCGGATCCCTTCAGTTTCATTGTTTTCACCTGATGTGTATGACGTGTCCTGGTCAGGTGAGCAACCTTTAGGGAGGAGTCTGCAATTCCAGCAGTTGCAACACCAGCCTCACTGAGAGCTGCACACCATCAGAACCCCTCCAGGAGTTCTGCAGCCATTCTCCACAGGGCCATTTCCACATGTAGACCCCCAGTATGATTATAAATTCTAAATATACTGGTTTTATGACTAAGACCAAGTTTCTAGGTTGGATATAAGCTGAATATGGCAAAAACATTACCAACTCTAAATTTGACATTTGACCTTCATCTAACCTTGACCTGGGCCTCTAACATCAGGCAGCTCCCTCTCAAAAGTTGCGTATGGTCCAATAGTATATGTGTACCAAATTTGATACTTTGGCTTACCAGATACACTATTCAGGAAGTGTACAATGATATTCAAGTGAATAACGGAATGCCTGATGGGTATATTGATTCTCGAGAAGCAAAAAGTATATAATTATAACTTCCATACTTGCTATTCATTGCTCTTGTCATTTTTTGGTCTTATTAATGGCTTAATGCATGCATGCTTTTCCACAAGCGCTCTGATTACGATTTACCATGCTCTGTTATAGAGCATCGGTGCTGCAAAACTGATTCTTGACACGGGTTATACTGGTGGTTTGCCATTGCCTTCCCAGCAGCAGTTAGGGTAGGGAATTTGTAATTTGGCCAGATAGCTCACCTAGTCTTCGCAAAGGACACCGTGGAATCTTTAACGTCCACCGACTAATGCTGGCAGACAGGACACCCAGTTTAACGTCCATCCGAGGCACAGCATGCACATTGATGAGTCGCCCTTCCTGTAAAACACCTGGATGACGGTTTATAGCTGGGTCAGGATTTGATCCCAGGCTAGAGAGCTTAGAGGTGAGTGTGCGCACCTCCAGGCCATCCTGTCAGCCCTCCACAAGCACTACTTTACTGTAGATGAAAAATAAATTCTTCAAAATATACATGGTACAATACTGAAAGAAAACAAGCATTCTGAGTATTGCGCTGCAATACATGTCCCCTACCGGCAGTCTGTCGCCCGGAAAACTCTTGGGGAAATTACCAAGGGTTATTTATCCACAGGTTCCGAATCGTTCCCAATCGCTAATTACCTCAGGACGGGCTCACCTGTGATTCGCACTCGGGACTTCGATTTATACACCTTGCAGACAGGTCAGCAGAAGCACGACAAAATAAGTTTTTGATAAAGAACCTTTTGAGTCACTAAATATCAGTAATTTATTATATTTTCTGGTTCACGATCAATGATCGATGTGCATATATATGTTGCTCGGCTTGGCTCAGCCCCTCCCGAAAGCGCGCGCTGTTGACGTTCGCGAGACGAGGCTGAGGGAGCTTGAGGAGAACTCTAGAATAAACAAGAGATATCCATTTTTTTATATTTTCGTTTAATTAACGATATCTGCCAAACCACGTGCCCTATCGCAAATTCTAAAATGACATTTTAGTAGACTGACATGCTGAACAGATCTGTGAAGTTTCCCCTCGATTGGATCAAAAATGAAGGAGGAGCTCGGTTTTAAAGGTTCATGCTTAAAAACGTCATAACTCTGAAACCATGTGATGCATGACGTCATGCTCGCTGACTTTTTTTGTTCGTCATGGGTATGCGATCCTGCCTGCAAAGTTTGGCCTCGATCTGTTCAGCCGTTGGAGAAAAAGGGGTTTTTGTGTTTTCACGAAAAACAACATGGCGGCCGAACCACGTGACCTGTGACGTCATAATTACGATTACAATATTCTACAGGCCGAGCCCCTCCTACAGTGAAAATTTGATCTCAATCGGTCCTATTATTGCACAGAAAATCTTTTTTAAAGGAAATTAAAACTTAAAATGGCACTGAGTTAAGGATCATCAGAATTATCAGAATTCCCAAAGTTCAAAGTGCATAACTTTGTCAAAATTGATCGAAACGTCGTGAAGTTCGAACTTGACCTGTAACTTATGAGGAAACCATGTGCCAAGTTTGAAATCTTTAGCGTTAAGCGTTTAGAAAATAAGTCTGGAAAACTGTTCTTTGCGTGACGGAGTGACGGACTGACGGACGGAGGGACGGAGTGCAAACGTATAGTCCCCTCCGGTGTACACCGGTAGGGGACTAATAAAGGGAATGAATCAAGCAGCACAACAGTAAAATGTACGGTCATGAAAATTGTATTCCAAGGCAAATCAGACAATGCACCAGAAGGCTTCGTCACTGACAAGGCGATAATTTCTCAATCAAGATGACTGTGTGTTTAAATATGCAACAGTTGTCCAGTTATGTGTATAACAGTGGGTGATACTTGTGTGTTGTACATGCTCTAATTTGCACAGACGGATTTCATCTGCCTTTGCTGCCTTGATTGCTGGAAATTATGAACCAATTTGTCAATGAGACCAATATACAAACACTGGAAAGAAAGATTTAAATAGGGCAGATAAAAGGCAAGAATGAAAATAGCAGGTCAACTGAAAATGAACAAGGAATGGAAAAACCTGCTTTATGTGATGTCCAGATCATATAAGGCCAATGAAATGCTATGCCCACAAAAAGTGGGGGGGAAACGAAGAGGGTTGAGGAGTGGTAAGGGATTGGAGAAAGTGAGAAAAGGTCATTTATCCATGTATTTATTGAAAATGGAGTCGAAGGCTTATCGTGGACTTTGTGTGTACATCACTAGGAAGAAAAGAGCTGGATTGGTGGTGAGACGATATTGTTATTTTAAATAAATTACGAAGAGCATATACGTAGATACTTCTTAGATCTGAGATTTTCACTAAGCTCTCCCTACCATCCAACAATGACAGCCACAAACAGTTTGAAAAGAGATACCTTGCTCAAAAAGTGTAATAACATTTCACTAAGCATCTTGCCAGAGAGTGATGACTCATGGTGCAGGTTGCAGAAAGACATTAGGGTATGCTCAAATGCAAATATATTCAGCCTTGCATCCCCTGCATCTCAGTACTTCACTTCAAAGAAAATTCTTCAAATTATGCTATTTTATTATGAATGGAATGAAGGTTTCAATGACCCCCCAACTCCCCCACCACTCAGGATACCTGTCAATCACTTTGCATAAATCCACAAACGATATTTAGAAAAATTAATGTTAAAGGCTCCAGTCACGGACAATGAGTCCTAATGGAGCCCAGGCCAGCCTTAAATAAAAGAACTGCATTGATAGAAAATTGAAGAAAGAGAAAATAGTCGAAGAGTTTTTGCAGAAGTAACAAAAATCTGCTTTTTGAAAAGGGGAAGGTCGTAAGTGTTTGAAAAGACAAAGAGAAGGTAAAGAGAGTAAGACTGGAATGTCTTATGGACCTATGAATCAATGAAATCTTTGGTTCATCACGCAGGGTTTTTGAACGCCGTCGAGTAGGTGAAAGGATGGTTCCTCAGTGTGTGACACCAACTGTCAAACATGGAGGAGGAAGCGTGATGGTCTGGAGCTCTTTTGCTGGATCCAGAGTCGGCCACTTGCACAGAGTGACTGGCACCCTGAACCAAAAAGGCTACCACAGCATTTTGCAGGACCATGCAATACCCTCTGGTATACGCCTAGTTGGTCAGGGGTTCATCCTACAGCAAGATAATGACCCTAAACACATCTCCAGGCTATGTCAAAACTACCTTCGAGGAAAAGAACAAGACGGTAGGCTTCAAATCATAGAATGGCCAGCACAGTCTCCAGACCTAATCCCCATCGAGCTGGTTTGGGATGAACTGGACAGAAGGGTGAAAGCAAAGCAACCTACAAGTGCAACACATTTGTGGGAACTTCTGCAACAGTGTTGGGAAGAACTTCCCGAACAATATTTGATTTCCGTTGCAGAAAGAATGCCACGAGTGTGTTCGGCGGTTATATCTGCAAAAGGTGGCGACTTTGCTGAGTCAAAAATTTAAATTAAATTTTGTTAAACAAAATGATTCTATGATTTCTTCTTTTATCTCCAATTGTTTATTTGTTCTGTGCTTAATTTCAGAGTACATTGAGACATTAAACTGCGTAAATTTCAATAAAAACTGGAAAAATTGAGGTGTTCTAAAACTTTTGACTGGTAGTGTATGTGGGGCTAGAACCTCCCCAGATGTGAGAGCAGTACTCTATACGAGGACGAATCAATCCTTTATATAGTTGAAGAAACTGTTGGGACGAGAAGAATCTTAGACATCTGAACAGGACCGGATTACATTTGCCCCACTGGGAAATCTTGTCCAAATCCATATTTAAAGAGTTGGCTTTGAGGAAACTAGATGTAGATCGAGTGAGGGAAGATGAGACAGATGGGAAAAACATGGAGGAATGTAATGTTCAGTCATCAGCATACGAGTGCATTTGGTTATTTGTAGAAGAAAGAAGGTCATTGATAAAAAGAAGGAAGAGTGTTGGAGGCAGGACGGAACCCTGAGGAACACTGCTCTTGATAGGGAAGGAGGGAGGTGTTGAACCATTAACAATCACAAAGATAGAGCGGTCGGAGAGAAAGCTCGAATTAAGAGAGCAGAGTGAAGGAGAAAAGCCAAAAGAGAGAAGCTTGGATAGCAGACTCTGCCAAACTCTGTCAAAGGCTTTTGAGATACCGAGGCCTACAACAAAGGATTCCCCAAAATCTCTCAGAGAAGAGGCCCAGACATTCGTAATGTAAGAAAGGATATCACCGGTAGATCTTGCCTTGCGAAAGCCATATTGATGGTCAGATAGAAGACTGAGATTCAAGATGCTTGAGGAAATAGGAATTGAGAAGACATTCAAAGACTTTGGAAATAGTAGAAGTCAGAACAATAGGACGGTTGTTCAAGGGGTTTAAACAATCACGCTTCTTTCAAATAGGCTGACCGAAGGCATGTTTGCAGGAAAGAGGAAAAGTTTGGCTTTTTTTAACAAAAAACGAAACTGACGAGCAAGCACGGGAGCAAGTTCTGAAGCACACTCCTTCAAGACAAGAGGAGAAATGCCGTCTTGTCTGTACGTCTTGCTTGTGTGTCCAGAGAGATGAGTACTTTTTTGACTGCATGGAAAGATTATAGGGAGGGGAATAGGATTGGTAAAGGGTGCATCAGGGGAGATGGAATGTTGGGGTCCTTAGCCACAACCCTCTTATTTTGTCAGAAAAAAAAAAGTGGTGTCTGCTTTTTCATATAAATGTAGGCACGTGAGCGGACATACAACATTCATTGCAGTTTTAGAGCACATTGGATGTATGAATTGGCAAATTGTAATTGTATATGAAATTTGAACCTGAGACTCCAGGAGCATGATTCATGAATTATGCACTTAGATGGGAATGGAAAATGCCAGGCCAACCAAACAGGTTCGTTGTTCAAGAAAAGCAAAGAGAAAAGGGAGAATATTTTGTAAAGAAAAGGAATGAAGTAGTGTGAGGGAAAGCGAATGTATGGGACTTACAGCAAAGCGAATGGAGGAGGGCTGGGTGTCAAAATCTCCACCATTTTGTGTGCCGAATACGAAGAATTGCTCACGGATGATTATAAAACATTCCAAAGATTTCAACATGGTGGACATGTGATCTCCAAATTTGGCCCATGATAGTTAATTTAAAAAGGAACGAGGCAGGTAACACTGCTTACATACATTTTATCACTGTATTCCTTCAATCATCATAATGAAAGACCCAGCTACAAATGCATGACATTTCATAAAACCTTGCTCTTGAAAGCACAAAGCTCTTTGGGTATATTCATTAACCTCTGCGTTTACTTAATTGATAGGCAAACACACAGGCATAATTGGGTGGCACAATGAAACCAAAAACGATCATATCTCAGGAAATCCGATCAGTACCACCTGCTTGTACAGTACTCTAATGGTGCCTTCATTCTTGGTTTCATAAATGGAGTAACTATATACCACATACTGCGAATCAAATACATCAGAAGGAGCTTCTGTTTTCTAACTACTGTAAGAATTGGGTCACTGTTGATGGTTATAACACAGTTGCCCACCAGTGGGCCAACATCTTGTAACACGTAACGATATTGTTGGGCAATTACGTGGGCCTTACCAGTCCTTTATGAGTAGTTGAGATATTGACATTTGCTCCATGTCATGAGAAGAGCACAATGCTAAGTGCTGGACTATTAAAGTCCAATATTGTTATCAAGCTAACTACCTTTTTTATGCTCAGTGTACTCTCTCTGAAAAATCATCGTTTTGCCAATGATGAGTTAAACACCATTTCGCCTTGGTGAAGTGAATTTTCGTTTATGAACCAACATTATTATATCCCATAATCGGTGTGCGCAAAGGTGTAATATAATTTTTTTTACTGAAACAAAAGTCAGTTTTCAAAACTAGCAATGGTACCCGCCCTACAGGTGGGGCTTCAATTGAGAGGCCCAAATGAAAAGGCAAAATATCAGAAATTGAAGGCTTTTTATTTTAAACGATTTAATATAAAAAATAAACTTTGAACAACATTCGTGACATAAACAAATATTTAAATCCTGATGTGAAGTTCTGTACGGTTGGGTGAATACAATTACGAATTCAAAATCGTAATTGTATTCACTCAATTCCAATCATCAATTGATACTTTAACAAAACAATTAACACGATTAACGATTAACATTACGATTGAATGACGGTTGTATTGGGATATTATCAAACCTGCGCAGCTGTAATCTGTCCACTTCCGCATTCGTGGCAGGTTCATAATTCTCATCAAAATCTAAACAGTATTTGTAGAATTTCAATAAAAGCCACATCACTGTTCATATCGGTAAATATTATTCCATCGTGTTTGGGAAAAACTGGAAAATTGGAAAAATTGGAAAAACAAATATAGCCTATTTTACTCCAGGGGGTCCCAGGATTACCCACCCAAAATTTCGTTGCAATCGATTCAGCCGTTTTTGCGGTACCTGGCAACGGACAGATGGACATTTGGTGAATGAATGATGAATGAAAATGTGAGAATAACTCGATCTCATTTTTATCAAATTTCCATTTCATATCTTTGTATAAAAAGAAAATGCACTGTTGTGGAGCAGAAAGTGGAATGTTGATACAGAAGAAGAAATTTTAATATTTACTTTGGAGGCAGACATGGGGCTTTCTAATTTATTTATCATTAATCAAACAATATTACCTGAGAGTATAGAAGTTTTGTCATTGCTTTTTAAATTTCACTATTGAAGGGCTTGCAGTCCATTTCAGCTTTTGGACGTTAAATAGGCGTCCTGTCTGCCGGCATTATGTGGTGGATGTGAAAGATCCCACTGTGCCCTTCGAGGAGTCAAGCTATCGGCACCCTGACTCTGCCTGCCTGACGAGCTATCGCCGGCACCCTGAACAGATTGCTAATTCCAGGTTAACCTACAGGGGATACTGGATCAGCGGCAAATCAACACTCCCAGCAGTGATGCAACCAGCAGCTGCATATGAAATGAATTAATTAATTTCAGCTTTTCGAAATAAAACACTTTTGTCCTGAAAGGGGAGTGGATTCTTTGTAAATAATAAAATAGAAATTAGCTTATTAATTAATTAGATTAATTAATTAATTCGAACTCTTTACCTTCACATGTCTTTCCAAACACTTATGATCTTCCCCTTTTCAAAAAGCAGATTCTCTCCTTTCTCAAATACTCTTAGACTATTCTCTCCTTCTTTACTTTTCTATCAATGCAGCCCTTTTATTTGGCCTGGCCTCGATGTAGATGACATAGTCTGTGCCTGGAGCCTTCTACATAAAAAAAAAAGAAAAAAGATGTGAGCTTCATGTTGTCGTTTTGAGGTGCTTCTATTTAATTGATGATTGGATGTTTGTTCAGTTGGTTTTATGAAATACATGTCAATGTTCAAATTAGTTGATCTAAGATGTAAAACAGGCAGCTCACTAGCTCACTTTGTGCACAGTTGGCTAGTTGACGAAGGGAAACAAGAAAAAACCAAATTCAAATATCAACGTGAAAGTGAGAAAGTGAATTGAACAAACTTGTGTTAAGAATACCAGCAACAGTACCCGCCCTATGGGCGGGGCTTCAATTGGGAAGCCCAAATGAAAAGGAAAAATATCAGAAATTGAAGGCTTTTTTATTTTAAACGATTCATATAAACATCCGTTGAATCATATCACACGCAAATCATCAAAATCTAAACGGTACATGGCGCCCATTTTGAAAAAAGATTGAATTCTGCAAAACGGAAGCGGCCGCTGCACGTCTTTCTCAGTCGCACGTTTATGTGTGAAGAGTGTGCGCCGAATCTGTAACACGGAAGCGGCCGCTACACCTGTTTCTCATTCGCTTTGCACAATGTTACTTCGGAGCCGCACGTTTATATAGGAAGAGTTCGTCAGGAGTCGATCTACTCTCTCCTGGTACGTAGAATAAACAGTAATTGTAGAATTTCAACAAAAGCCACATCACTGTTCATATCGGTAAATATTATTCCATCGTGTTTGGAAAAACTGGAAAATTGGAAAACTTGGAAAAACAATATAGCCTATTTTACTCCCAGGGGTCCCAGGAATACCCACCCAAAATATCGTTGCGATCGGTTGAGCCGTTTTTGCTGTACCTTCGAACAGACGGACGGACATTTGGTGAATTCTAGTAAGACTCTTCATAAGTGATAATTCAACAAAACAAAAATAACAACAACTTAAAGCTCAAACCGATGCTGTTTTTGGAACTTTCAAGAACAGATTAAGTTACTCGCAGCGGAAAAACACGACAGTTTTAACATGCAAGACTAAATTTGCTTAATCGTGTTTTTACCACACGCACGCGAAGCGAAAAATAGGGTTAAGCAATTGCTTCATGTCCGTCTGTCTGTCTAATCAGTTTATGGTTGTCAGATTATGATCGAGAAACAACTTATTTTAATTGAATATTATATTTGGAACATGAATGGGAACATGAATAGGAAGACAAGTTTGCCGTTTTACAGTGCTTTGGCTTTGAATTTGTCCCGACCTCACTTTTTTTTTTCCTTTTTTTTTTTGTATGCAACATTGAGGCTCGTGAAAGAGCGAACATTAATCACACAGAAAGACAAACCGACACATAAAACATATAACATGGGGAGCGGTAGACAAGATGGGGAGAGAGGGGGAAGGACACAAACACAACATTTGAGAGCAGGGACATCGAGAGATCTGTGGGAGGGAGAGGGCTTTGGGGGGGGGGGAGGCATGGAAAGGGGGGAGGGGGAGAGGTATAAAACATATGGACACTGCCAGGACTTCCAGGAAAGAAGTTGGAATTTCAAACAAGGTGGATCTTGGGTGAATTAGCAGGGGTAGAAAAGATCAAGGTTTTGAATGGGGGAAGATAAGAGATGGTGGTGAACAGCTGTTTTGAAGACCTGGAGGGAGGAGTGTGATTGATGTGCATGAGGGAGTTTGTTCCAGAGGCGAGAGAAAAGAGGAATGAAGGAGTGAAGGTGAGCAGAGAGCCGAGATTTCGGCAGTTTAACCATAAGAGGGTTGCAGGCAGATCTTGTGCGACCTGTAGGAATATTTGGGGGACAGAGCCCAGAGAGAGCTGGGGGGGCAAGGCCAGAGAGGCAAGGCCATTCCATTGAGAGGTTGGTATTATTTGGAGGAGTGACACATGGGGGTGAACAAGGTGTACACAAACTGAATGAAACACAGAAAGAAGAGGCAAGGGAAGGTGGGGATGACACAAAAAAGGAACAAACCAACTGCCAACTACCAAATGAAAAGGGGTGAGGGAGAGGGGAAGGAAATCATAATAAGAAAAAAAAAGAGTGCTTGAGAATGGGGTCATTTGGAGTATAAGTGATCATGAGTATGGATGGATGGGCCATAACCTGAAGTAGCGGTGAACAGCTATCTTGAAGCCCTGCAGGGAAAATGGGATTGAACAGATTGGAAAAGTTGGTTCCACAGGTGAGATAAAAGAGGAACAAATGAGTGTAGGTGAGCAGTGAGCCTCGACTCGAGCCTCTAAACAGTTTCTTTGGAGCATGTAATCCCAAATGTTTTTGCTCACCTTTCTTAGATTTTAGCAATTTCTTTAATGCAGGAGGTTCAAAACGACAAAATGGGCCAACATTAACTGTGGACAACAAGCAGATGCACCACAGCACAAGAAATGGAAACTGTAGAAGGTAAGAACAGGTTCTCAAGCAGGTGTAGCAATGCTCTGAGTAAAAATAGGAGAGACCATGATGTTGGGGAACAGACTTGAAATCTTGTTGGAAAGAACTTGCAACGATAGACTCAAGAAGACAGTTCAAAAGCTTCTGAAGACCGTTCAAGAGTCTTCTGTTAATAACGTTTTTTTATGTGTTTTTACACATTTCATATTTGCTATTGCTAAAGCAACAGTACATCTGAAACTAAAGCAACAGTAGATCACAACATTTGAGCAGCGTATTAATTTTTCTTGTTATTTCCCTTAAATACCATGTTTGGATTAATAGTATACCATCATATAATGACAACCTCAATCTCTGCATGATAGATGCATTGCTGGGAAAGTAAAAAGCATCCCGTTTTCTCAGATTAAGTAGTGTTACGTATTACCTCCCCAAACCCCGGTTACGATGCACCTCAGTCTCGAGAGGGAATGCGGCAGAAAGATTTGTTATTTTGAGTGTTCTAATAAACCATGGTAAAACCACACCAATGCAATTGCAGAACAAAACAAGTAATTGCATGAAGAACTCTCACATACACAGTAATAACACGATTAAAGAAAGTACCATGAAAATATCACTTGCATCAAATGAACAATACATATGATGGTACCATCATTCCCCAATGCTCTCAAAGCAATGAACTCACAATGCGCCAAACGGGAGTGGAATGTAACATACCCCAAAGTCCGTGCACTAATCCCCACGCTGGTTGAAACCATGCAGAACGACGAGAACAGACAGGTATCGGCACGGCGGCAGTTACGAGGTGAGAGGTCGATATGGGAATTGAGCCAATATGTAAACCAACGACAATCTACACAATGATGTTGATATGGGAATCCCAATGACAAAACAAGATGCACCAAGCGGACAGTCTCTTCGAGGACAAAATGGCATATAGGCCTGTAATGGAGACGCAGGTTTAATTGCAATTGCAATATAGGACGATGTTGCGGGCAATCCTTCCCACAGGGAAGCCTCAACTCATTTGCGACCAATATTTAAAAACTCCGCTCACAGCCTCGATGCGACCCACGGCTGTATCTCTCTCTTGGCCGTCTCCTCTCTGCCAAGCTCGTCCTCCCCTCTTCCAGCCTCTTTGCCGCGTCTTCCTTTTTCCTTCACAAACACTTATTTTCATCTTTTACTAAAGTCATCTCCATTTCACACAAAAATCTTAACAACAATATTACCTGAAACTAAAAATCCTACAAGTATATAATAACAACAAAGGCGGAAATGACAGATCCGTAACGGTAGTCAGTGTGTATACGAATCATACTTTCAAACAATTCATATATAAGTAAACTGTTCTGGCTCCAAAATAATAAGATTATTGAGGAAATGCAATATTGCAAGTAAAAATTCTCCATAATTGTTTCGGGCTTTTTGTACAAGTTGTTCCACAATTACAATAACATCGTAATCAAATGTTCAAGTGCGATGATTAACATTACAGCAATGCTTATTTATTTTATTTCACATCGCTTGATGCAAATTATTGAACTTGAATGATGATTAAAAAACAAGTACAAAAAGTTTTAATTAAAACAAAAGCCGCGTCGATGTTACACAATGCCTATATGCAGCTGTGCCTATAACGTCGATGTTATAGGCACAGGACATTCCTATTGATTCGATTACTTGATGTTATTTTTGTGCAAAGTGAAAATATATCTCGGCAATTTCCCGTGTGTGGTGACGAATTTTTAATATATCTCGGCATTTTCCCGTCTGTTATTTCAGGCGGATTATGACTGACCATGCCGTGATTGTAAAAAAATATATCTCGGCAATTTCTCGTGTGTAGCGACACGTGAACGAAGCTATGCTCCTCTCTCCACATTATTGTGACGACATATAAATTAAATATTTCTTTGTGACGATTGTCATCAAATGGACGAATTTTTAATATATCTCGGCATTTTCCCGTCTGTTATTTCGGGCGGTGTATGACTGACCATACCGTGATTGTAAAAAAATATATCTCAATGGACTTGAAGTTACAGGCCTTTGAGAATTCATTTCGTTCTATAAAGGGCAACTTTCATCGGATTTTCTTCCCGTTTTTTTTCAACCGAGTCTAAAACTATGTTAGCGACTGTGAAAAATGAAATGATATATCGAATTTGATTTGAAAGAAAACTGTGTGAGAGAGGAAGACACCACGGGCCTACAAAACAGGCCTCAAAGCTATGCGAGTTAATAAAATGGTGGATATTTGTTTATATGAAGGCTCTCCCAGAATGGGTGGAGCTATGGTTCCCAGAATGGGTGGAGCTTTGAGGTTTTGTCTTCTCTGCAAGAAGAAGAAGAACAACAACAACAACAACAACAACAACAACAGCAGAGGGCACTCTATGAGCAGCGTCTGCGACGCAGCTAAAAAAGTTAAATATTAAGTTGTCTAAAATGATTGGTGAACATCCAAATACTTGAGAAAAGCTGAAACATATGCTGTAACAATTATGAAATTCATATTGATTGTAATTTTTATATGAATATCTTCTTAAGTTTTAGCTCAATTGGAACATAGTTCAGGTGAGCTTACGGGATGGTACGTCATCCGTCCGTAAACACTCGCAACTTCTTCTCTGAAACTGCTGATGCGATCATGACCAAAATTGGCTAAAATTATCTTTGGTGTGGGATAACTCAAGTTTGTTAAAGGCATCCTTCCCCTCCACCTAAAAGTAGGTCATTGTTAGGTTTGAAGGCCCCAAAAGTACTTGAATTTCGATCTAGTTTGGCTGTCATTTTGGATTACATGAAAATCTTTAACAACCTCTCAAACTGCTTAACCAATCAATGTGAAACTTCAAATTTGTGATCAATTACCGAAGGAAAATATAGTTTGAAAGCAATGACGTAGTCAATCATGTGGTATGGCAGCCATATTGAATCATAAGAAAAACTTTTAAAATCCTCTCAAAAACCACTTAACTGATCGAGGCAAAACTTCAGAGGTTGTGGACTACACGTGGGAAATATAATTAGATAACAAAGACATCATTGGCCATGTGGTCTGGCAGCCATATTGTATCAAAGGAAAACATTTAAAATTAATCTTCTCTGAAACTGCTTAACCTATCAATGCGAAATGTAAAATTTATGATCGACTTCCTGCGTGAACATTTGATGAAAAAGGCCGATTAGAAACACAATATGGCCACCATTGATATCATTATACATAAAGTGGGAAATATCTTGGAAAATATGAATTATAGAAACCCTGGAGTTGCACCTTTTCAAATATGGCTAATTTTGACATAACAGTAAGTGACATAATCAGACCATAAGTGGGAGATTTCCTGAACACTAAGTCTCATAGACAACAGGGAGTCACTCTACTGTGAACATTATGTGAATACTATGACCTAAAATGTGCATGCTTAATCCAGCTCTTACTTTTACCCTGATCCATCCGTCACTCCACTTTTTTGGCAACGAGCCAGTTGAGCTACAGGTCGATTGGTCCTCTATTTATATTATACATGTAACAAAGAAAGGAATAAAACACTGAAAAAATGGGGAGAGGTGGTGGGTGATATAAGCCAATTAACATATGAATGATAGATAATGGGAAAAAGGAACGACGAATCATAAGCAACCAAATATACTCACCGTCCTTGCGGTAGTACATCATTTCAACCCGTCGTTCCTCAGTGCCAAGCAGTGCACGAGCAACCTGTGCCACGGAGTGCCTCCGTGTTTCTGGTCCATGCAGGAAATCGCAAGTGCACGGGCGTTGCATCAGCTCAGCACGGGAAAATCCAACCATGCCACAAAAGCTGTCATTGCAGTAGATGATTGCACATGTCTCTGCACGTGCATTTGCAATTACAAACTTTCGGTCTGCACACAAACACACATACACACACCAAAATAATTAATGATTATAGGACGATGGTCTAAGCAGAGGATTACTGACTTTGATCCTTACTCAATTATACATTTCATATCCTTGCGATTATCTAAAAATATGCACTCGTAAGCAACAAATGCAACAGCAACACAAGTGAATTTTCCATGGAGGCAGCCATGTCTTGTCTTCGACTGCAGGTCCAAATTTGTTCATGGTGCCAGCGACAGCTCACCTACGCTTCGCGAAGGGCACCATGGGATCTTTAAAGTCCACCAACTAGTTGGTCCACCTTTAAAGTCCACCACCAGACCGGACGCCTGTTTAACAGTCCATTCGAGGGAGGACGCACACATTGACGAATCGCCCGGCCTGTGAAACACCAGGATGACAGTTTATACCTGGGCCGAGATTCAAACCCAGTCTAGATATCTTAGAGGCGAGCGAGTGTAGCTCTGAACTGTCCCACGAGCCCTCATTTTCTTCTGAATGGCACATAGTTCCCGACAATAATAAATAAACAGCACCGCAAAGCGGGCGCAACCCCTCAGCCCATGCATGGTGAAAGGAAGCATTGATGATAATTTGTTATTTGAAGCGAAGTTGTGTACCGAGTAGGATTTTGCAGTAAAGAAATTTCATGATAGTGGCGATGTGTGGATATAATGATTGAACAGAACGATTCAAAAAGATATAGCAGCTGCATGTGGGAGCATATAACAGCATGATTGAATATAGGAGTGGGTTATAAATTTATAGGGAGCGGCCAAAGAAGACCATAGAAAAGGATACTTTTAACTTTGACTTAATGTCAATGAACCATTGAATATTTCTATTGCAGCATGCACCGTGGCCAAATGTTTGTCTGTTCACTAACGTCTTGGCTACATTGTATAAGTCTCTGACCAGACTTCTGGGGTTTATAACGTTTGTCTCTTCACTAATGTCTTGGCTACATCGTATAACTCCCTGGAGTTATAATTTCATCTCCAACTCCACACTGAATTCATGCAATTGATTCTTCTCTGTATAGTCTGCATCTATAGTGTCTGGGTGAGAGAAACTTACAGGTATCATGGCAATAAGTTTGTTTAATCGTGTGGACAACAAGAAATTGCTTTGTGATAGGAATAATATGTTTCATGAACATCTGTGTGTATTTTGGGAGCCGGAATATTTGAATAAATGTGGCACCTTCCTCGACTCAACCCCAACACACACTGCAAACATTGATTTAATTGGACAAGCCGTTCTGCTCGAAATTGACGGAAACCAATTTCAAGTTGGCTGCCGTGGCGGCCATATTGAAGATTGCAGCGCGCCCATTTTCGAAAGGAACCTTCCTCTAGGTTGGTTCCCTTCCTCGGGTTCAAAAATCCCCCTTATTGACAATTTTGTTGCGTGATTCCCCTCGGTTAATACCGGAGAATCACGAATACCTTCAAGGTGCACGGATCAAGGTGCACGGATCAAGGTGCACGCGCGTGCCGAAGAACCGCGCGATCGAACCCTCACTTTCCCACACCTTATGGGTGCCGAGCGGATTTGCATGGTGTGGTAAGCGGCGTTACCCCACGAGATTTATGGACCTGAGTCTAGCCAAATTCGGTCCCGGGTGATGCTAGGCCAATTGGTGAAAGGACGTACCGAACAGGTTGGAAAGCAACAACAAAATGTACAGCCTTTTATTTTGAAGGCACAGAGAAACAGAGACGAAGATACAGCTTACCAATTCTTACTTAATAATAACCCCACTGGCGCCTTCACACTCTGAAACACTCACACTCAGGGAATAACACTCTGGTTAAGGGTGTACCGATGTACGTGCTGGAATTGCCTCGCTGGTGACCACGTGGTCTGGTGTGCGCAGCTCGGTCCTCAGGTGCAGCCTGGACGAGGTCAGGTCTGAAGGACGAACTCCAGCACAGGTTGAGCTAGATTCAGCGCAGGTGGGACGAGCTGCCACGCAGGCAGACAACTTCAGCTCAGGTGAGTCGCGTCGAAAGCCAACGCTTGCAGGTCAGCCGGATGGTGCAAAAGATCAGCGCAGAAGCGATTGGTGGTCGACGAAACACAAAGGCCAAAACACGTGTCTCTGGTTGAGCCAAAACAAGAGTCCACAGCAGGGTGTCGTCCACGTGGCGAAATCCAAGGCAAGAGAAGGTCGTCCTGTGCGCGCGAAATCCCAGGCAAAGAGAGAGCAGAGCAGGAGGTCATCCTGTGCGTGCGAAATCCCAGGCAAAGAGAATGATAATGTGCTCCGCGTGGGCTTTACCAGACCTGCCCACGCCCTTCAAAATGTTCCATAGCCTCCCATTGACTGAGGCTTGTCGCATCATGGCGACGGGTTCCCGGCTCGCCATTGGTCACGTGGGCCGTGCTTTTGGCCATGCCTTCCTGCTCATTAAAAATGGCTTCCCTTAACCAACGAGGGTTTGAAATCCTGCCTAACTTCAACACATATTGGTTTTGATTACTACACAATGGGAAAGGACTAATCTTTACATTCAATAGAAAATAACTAACTACTGCAGGCTACATGTTGTCGTGCAATTGACTATAGGGGGTTTGCCTTTCTGGCACAACCGCAACAATATGCAGTGTCTGAAAATAGTTTCCAATACACATTTGAGAGATGGACATAGTGTTACGGATCTATGTGGATTTATGTGAATTACTATTCAGGTCTTTGCTTATCAAGGTGTAGTCGAGTAACGGTTGTTGTAATTAAAGGGTCAGGAGCCCTTCTGGGAAAAAGGAGACCGGAAACGGAAGAAGAAAAGACACGAGGTCCGGGAGAAGCAGCGATCTTCCTCTTCCTCGCCGAACTCCGAGGCGAGGGTATCGATATTGAGCAGCGTCTGACGCTGCGTTGGAAAACCCGTCTGGCGAAAGGAATTACCCCTTGACACATCAAGTTGCCATGGGTTCGTGCACGGAACCAAGCGTCCTACACAGTTCGCCTCACCGTCTACAAGGACGCATACGGGTCGCACCTTGGGCCTCGCGTGCTGGACAAGCCGCGCGTTGCTTGGCCCGCTTTGCTTGGCAAGGAGGTGTGCGCTGCAACCGTTGTTCCCGGTACGTGACGTGCACGTTTGGGAGCACGTCAGCCAGGGGTTCGTTCAACCGCCCGTGTGCGGAGAAGCCGACCTTCATCTTGGTCAGGAGGGGCCCAGAGACATTGTGAGGGACAGAGACCAAAGGGGTCGTGAGTACCCAAGGGGTCGGGAGTGGGGAAAGGGGACACACACATATATAAGATGGCCATCTTAATAATATTGGAGATTGATTGTTGATTGTTGATGGTTGTTGATGGTTGTTGATGGTTGATTGCTCGGGGAAAATATTATTGGTTATTCCGGATCCTTGGTGTGGGGTTTCCTTGGTGTGTGATTCATGTTGATTGCGTTACGAAAACGTATAAATCATTGATCTTTCTGGCGGAGTTCCTCTCACGGTCCGGGGGTCACCGAGACCAGGTAGTTACCGGGAGGACCACGTAACAATAGCAATGCTAATTTACGGATAAATGGACACTTTGTTATTTAGGCTGAATAAAGTTTGTTTATATTTCATCGATTCTGTCTGTATTTTGATTCCATCTGCTTCGAAATATTTTGATTACATGGACAAAACTGTAGGAAACTAATGAATTAATAAACATAAAACTCAAAACTCTTCTGTTGTAGAGGATTCATAACGCAGGAATAATTCAAAAATGCTTAAAGCAGCCCCAATGTCAACCACCTTCACATCAAACCAACTCCAGTACGATGTTAGCAACTTATAAAGTGCATATGAGATGGCAAGCCAACAATAGTGCAGCCAGAAGGCTCAGCCTTCAGTGGCGTAGCCAGACGGTGCAGCCATCAGTGGTGCGTGGAGCTGTCACAGCACGAGCTCAGCTCTTGGATAAGGGTGAAAAGATGTTCTTTCCAAAGTAGTTGGAAAAGAATATCTTCTTTTCACCCTAATGAAATGTTATCCTTTAAAGTTTAAACAATACACAAAGTGGACTTGAAGTGGGCCTGCAGATATCCACACTCACCTTCAAATTGTCAAGCCTATGTTTGAATCTCAACCCACTTATAAACTTTGATTGTCACCCTGGAATTTCACAGCGAAGGTGATGCCTCAATGTGTATGGTGTCCATCAGAAGGATGTTAACTGTTTTCCAGCACTTGTCATTAGTTGACGTTAAAGATCTCAAGGTGTCTTTTGCAGAGAATAGCGAGCTATCGCCGGCACCCTGAATAAATTACAAATTCCTGGCACATAGTCAGGTTCACTATGTTTTTTCGTTCAAAATCATGGTAGATTAGCAAACCTATACATTTTTGGAAACGTTATTACATGGAAAATCTGAAAATCAATGTTTACATTTGCCAATTCCGACCAATTCGATTCGACCAATTCGACCAATCGACCAATTCCATTCGACCAATTCGACCATTCGACCAATCGCTTCGATCGACCATACGACCATTCGACCAATTCGATCGATTCGATTCGATTCGATTCATCGAATTCGATTCGATCGACCATTCGACCAATTCGATTTGCCAATCAATTTGACCGACCTTTGCTTGTGTGGAACGGACTGTGAAAACGATGCGGACTATATTGTCGGATACGACACACAGGACAGTGATGACGAACTCTAAATGGCATATTCTGTAATCGTGTATGTTTGATGCCATTGACTGCCTGTGTATATTTTGTCATTGACTGCCTGTGTAGATGTGAAGTTATACTGACTGCATGTGTATGTATGATTTTGCTGACTGCCTGTGTATGTTTGGTGATATGAATTATTGTGACACATTTTGATGTTATTAACTGCCTGTACAAAATGATAACATGTATTTGATTATGCAACTTATCGCGAATATAAAGACAGTATTTTGCAATTCAAAACCTTTGATTCGTGTCTTACCATTCCCCATAGCACTAATTTGATACTTTCATTGGATTCCTTGTCCCTGAAAATATAGGTTTAGTATATTTTAAAAAGTTTTTAGGGTAATTAGAGGCAGAAATAGAACAAAATATGTATTTTACAGTGGCCATTTTGAAAATCCAAAATGGCCGCCATGCAGGTATCTCTCCAAATGTAAACATTGATTTTTAGTTTCCTTATGCTATAACCTTTCCAAAAATGTATAGGTTTGCTAATCTACCATGATTTTGAACGAAATATAATTTATTGACATAGTGAACCTGACACAGTCGAATGCCAGGGATGGCAAGCCAGCTCCAGAAAGACTTGGGCCAGAATCATTACCGCCAGCCCAAAAAGGTTGGAATAATTAGAGCCATTAAAAAAGAAGGAATGATACACTAAGTGGAAGCAAGTTGGTGCCATTTTATGCGAGGGTCACAAAATAGTCAACACATGAAAAACAGCAAGTCAAAAACCGAATTCGTTGTCAATCTCGGCTGTTTTTCCATTGTGAGAGTTCCCCTTAGCGCATAATCCTGACTGTGTTAAGCACTTACTGAGGCTTAGCGGTGCCGTATATATTGAATTGATGTGATATGCCACATCGTCATCTGTTAGGTAACACAGCAGGACTGTGACAGCATCGAGGAGTGCATTGAAACCTGCGAATCTGCTGAGAATTTTCACTGTATGTTTGTGCACTGCAACAAGTTCAACAACTTGCCAATGTAAGCTGGTTGGCTTGAGGTACAGAGGATAACCTTTGAAACTCCGTTATATGCACAAAAGTATCGGTAATCTGACCAAAGAAGGTGCACCTCCAATTGCCATCTTCAGGTATAACGAAGTGAAGGGCGTTACACATGCGACCATTTCACCCCGTGTGTGGAACACGAGGGTTTAACTGACATTGTAATTCGATACCATCACCTAAACACAAGTTACAATGCTACCCATAAATGGTGAAAATGTTAAGCAATATGTACATTGTCAGACAAATTGTAAGCCATGATAAAATGAATGTCCACAATACAATGAATACTTGAAATAATTAACAACTCCACATTATTTGGTAAACCTAATACAGGAACAAACAAGAAGACATCATGAAGAGCATGATACTTGCACAATCCACCAAACCCCCCCCCCCCCCCCCCACCACCCTCGAAAAAAAGGTTGCAATTGATCCAGAAAATTGTCAATTTCATCAAGATCAAAATTGACGATCCTGACCAAAGCTCGGGTCAATAGGATGAAAATTGATGATTTTAGAAGTTTGACCTAGAGTTGACATTTGACCTTTTGACCTCAAAAATAGTAGGTTTCCCAATTCAGTGAGGCACGATGCAAATGCTGTTAAATTTTCAAGTCAATTGGATGAAAATTGTTGATTTTCAGATGAAAATTGATGATTTCGGAAGTTTGACCATGAGTTGACCTTTGACCTTTTGACCTCAAAAATAGTTGGTTTCCCAATTTAGTGACTCAATGTGGAAATGCTCTTCAATTTTCAAGTCAATCGGATAAAAAATGCCGATTTTAGAATTTTGAACTCCAGATGACCTTTTACCTCAACATCAATAGGCTTCTCAATTGTAACGACCTCTACGACTTGGTGAAGTTTCGTGAAGATAGGTTCAAAATTGTGACCTGCAGGCGACTGACATACAGACAGACAAGCAAACAAACAGACAGACAGAATAACGCACAAGACCAACCAATGTACTGGAAAATCTTCGATTTTGCTAGTAATAATGCATTTGAAGTCAGAATGTAAATTATTTAAGAACTAGAAAGAGCAATCAGAGATTGCAGACCCTCGCCAGGACACTTCAGTGTTTTTTTAAAGGCTTTTGTGTTAAAACAAATATGGCGGCCGAACCACGTGACCGATGACTATTTTACGATGAAATTGGAAAATTGGAAAATTGGAAAAACAATTGGAAAAACAATATAGCCTATTTTACTCCAGGGGGTCCCAGGATTACCCACCCAAAATTTTGTTGCGATCGATTCAGCCGGTTTTTGCGGTACCTGGGAACGGACAGCCGGACAGACATTTGGTGAATTATAGTAAAATATTGTGTGTGCTGAGGCAGAACCGAGATGGGTAACTGCAGGAGAATAGTTAAATTGAAATAACTTTTTTTTTTAAGTCTATTGCATTTCAATGTTCTCTCCTGTAAGAGAAAGCAACTGACTCGCTTGGGCACAATTCTCCAGGAAAAAAAACACATCAAGTTTGGTTTGGAGTGGAGGCTAGAATGCTGACATAATCCCATAGAGGCCCACGGCTCGTGTTAAGGGAAGATCGTTCTAGATGGCTAGATCGAAAGGTCTGCTTATGCTCTTTGATCCGGATACCCAGAGATCTTCCAGTCTCCCTAATTGTACTTCCCCGCACATGAGATGGACCCCACCACATCGCATGTTCATCTTGTTGTGCTGAAGAAGGTATTCGAGATGCACCTTCTTTTTTTTTGCAAAACTTGTCAAAATATTGCATATATGTAACACAGAAAGGTTGGAGAACAAGGACGTCCTATAATTTTTTTATTTTTTTTGGAACTGCCGGTGACACTCAAAATCTGCACTTGTAATTGACCTTGCTTGTGAGTGGTCAATCCAGGAAATAACCTTCGGATGATCAATGTGGTACAGGTATACCCAAAATCACATCTAAACTTAAATAGCTTTTGTCTCAACCGTCATCCGGAGGTCATACAAACGATATGCAGGGACTGCTCTTCGGTCTTTACTTATTTCCTATTTACTGTCTTTAAATCATCCTCTTCTGTCTTTACTTATTTTATAACTTCTTTGTGATTCAACCTGTATTTCTACCTTTGCTTCTTTTCATCTTCGGCAGTAAAGGTTGATATTGTGGGGTTTTTTTTTAGCACCATTCATGGTGTCCTTCAGCTCTAAGCAAGGGTTGTTTGCACGAATTAACTGTTTTGCTTTTGTGGCGATACCATTGTGCTAAAAACAGAACCGCCCGGGATTGTTGCTTACATAAAGTTGTGGAAACCCATAATTACTTTTTTATACACCTGTTATACTAGGTCCATAGTAATAATTTTGCAAGCCTTAAATAAGGTAGGTAATGAAATAATTTATGCTCTAGTTGATGTGCAACTTCAGTACTAATAAAAAGTTATCCAGTTGTGATAATGAGGAGAGTTTTAGACAAAATTAATTCTTCAGAGAGTTTCAACATTGCACCAATTATCATACACTCCTACCCCGTGTATCGTATCTGGCCAATTTGTAAAATTGGCAAATTGTGAGAGACAAATACCCAAAGCTCTACAATATACAGGTTTATGCAGTCGATTTTGGTGATCAATAAACAAAATCTCCTCACTGAAAATTAGTTACGGGAAAAGTCCTTCAAATTAACAGCATCAGTGTCCAAGTTACGAGGAGCGCCCAAATATTTCTCAGAATGAGATACAATTGTCCAAGATATGCCCCACATATGTTACTCCATTTGTTGTTCAAACTGCCGATACCAGTAAAATAGACATTTTCAAAATTTCATTTCAGCCACATCTCAATTGTTTCAGCCAGTTCCTCATCGATTGCGAGCTTCAAGGGAAATGTTCCACCTGCCGTGCAAAATCACAGCAATGAACGACAGTCTCTACAACACAGACATTGTACCCAGGTATGCTATCATAAAGAAGCACATCCTGGAGTAAAAATCCCTCTGCGTTTGTCTTTCAGTGCCTTTTGCATGTGGCTAGTATAATATTCCCCACGATTATAGTTTTGTGAGGAATAATGTCAATTAGCAGTATTCCACCGGCAACCCAGAAAATCGAGACAATGATCTTTCCAGCTGAGTTTTGGGTATGAAAATTATTTGGTGGTGGCGATCCTTGTGGTTCCATTGGGTGGATTCCAATTTGGTTCACGATCCCTGTGGTTAAAGCACGTTTTGTCTCAAGTTACCAGATGAGCGATAAACTCAGCTGAATCTGCATCAAACGGTTTGAGAACCGAAGTTCGTGACGTGATGCCAGTCATTGTTGTTGATTGTAGAAGATGGTGGAAATGTTGTTTGGAGAAGTTCAAACTATTGTTGATATTTTGGTGACCTTGATCCTCAGATGATTGATGCCTCGACATGGGAAACAGTTTTTGCGTTGGTTACATCTGCCAACCATTCTGATCAAACCTGTCGTTATCTTCAAAAAATCCATGTCCAGTTAAAGACAGCTGCCTATTTGGCTTTTGTAGACTATGAGGACAACTTTGTCATACTTCATGACAACTTTGTCATACTTCATGACAACTTTGTCATACTTTATGGACAACAGACACCAAGCATTTCTGGATTTCTTTGGAATTGGCACCTTCTTTATATACATGTTTCATGACACCTCGATGCTACTTTTTAGGAAGAGCCAAAATTGTACGATGTGGCATATTTCTAGAATACACTCCCAAACAACAAACAATGTCAATGTCAGGGTAGTGAAACAAATGGCATATAACAAGCATGGATGTAAGTATATTGTCGTGCAACTCCGATTAACACCAGAGTTGCGGATTGCCGATCACGAAGGCTTTAACTCCGAGACGGAAACTCAATGGCGGATTCCAAAACCTAAAGCCCATAAACGCGCGGAATGGAGGGAAGCGGCGAGAGCCCCGCAGTCTTATCTATTGAAATCAACCACCCGGTAAACTGCGTTCAGATATTTGTACAAGAAAATAATACAAGGGTTTATTGTGAAAAGGAAGGACAGGAAAAAGCATGCACCGGTAATAAAATAAGGTACTAAATTGGGATCCCGCACACCAGATATCAAATACAAACAGCGGAGATATGAATACCAAAATAAAATGTCTCGTCGTGTACAGTGTACGCGGAGCTCGGTCTTATCTGGTCTGGTCGTTGGCTTTGGCCGCCGTCCAACACGCGGCTCCGTTCGGCCCCGATTTACCCACGAGGCCTCGCTCCAAGCTCCGATCCTCTCGCCGCCCATGAGGTCCGTGCACCAAGCTCTAAAGCACCCAACACAGGCCAGCGGCTTCACACGAGGTCGATCCCCACACAAAGCACGAAAAGACAGGAACAGAGAGAACGCAGGTGTGTCTGCACATCTCGTCCTTCCAACTCGCTTCTCAACTGCTCACTGCCAACTGCGTACTGCAAAACCAACTCTCGACCACGAATCCAACTGCTCTCGACTCAGGAATGTCACTCTCTACTGAACTGCCAGGGGCCAGGAGTGAACTCGTCTCAACTCAACACCAACTCGCGACTCGAACTCCCCTTCCAAAAGGCGTCCGGCCCCCGCCAATATCCCCGGCCGGTGACGTCAGCATTGGCGCACTGTCCTGCCAATCAGAGCCTCCACCGACTTGCCGGCTCGTCCAGGGGCACGCCCACTGCGCCACTCACTCCCGTCCCCTATTCCTTGGTCACAGCACGTGCTATGCGAGGCGGGTAGGCCTCTCGGAGGTGCATAAGGTGGCGGCCATGTGGCGGTGTTTTCTCGCCCGATTTCTTCCTAAGTCACGTCAAGGGGGGGAAGGCGTCATTAATGTTGTACTAAGGGATCCTAACCAAGTGTCTATGTGGGCTGTAGTGCCATAAGGGACAAAGGTTTTGTTACCAGGTGAGACGTACAAGGGCTCTACTCATTATTCCCTACACTACTTAACACACGAATCTCCTGGTAGATTCCCAATTATACACCTTAACCGACAAAACGCCTACACATGGACTTATTACAGGTAGTTTTCCTTACCGCGACACACAAAGCATGGTACCTACTCAGATCTACTCTGCTCTACATATATCACTACCCAAATTCGCAACAATATTATATGCAAAAAGCCATGGCTGCTGGGTTCCATCATTAATTTAGTGTGCAGCCTATGGCTGCTGGTTGCATCATTGCTGGGAGCACAGCTATGCCACTGAGGCGCTGCCCCCTGTAGGTCAGGGAATGAGGATTTGGAATTTGTTCATTGTACCGGCGATATCTCGACTACTCTTCCAGAAGAACACCATGGGGTCTTTAATATGTACCAATGAATGCTGGAGACGGGACACCCAGCTTAACATCCATCCGAGGATTGCAGTTCATAGTTGGAAAACTAGAATGGAAACCGACACTAGGTGTGTTCATAGCTGGAAACCGACACTATACAGTTTAGAGGCAAGTGTGCGCACCTCTAGGCCATCCTGCCAGGCCTGGGTGCCAATGAATACCCCATTACACGAGCGCATTTTGAAGTCCTCTCAAAAATATGTTAACCCATGATTTTAATTGATTGAAATTGAAAAATTTGTTAATCCAATTAATCCACAAAACAGATTTTCCACGAAACAGATTTCAATTGTTCAATAATTAATAATTTATCCATCCATAATTGCATATTATTTGGCCAATGTGTGCTTTAGTTAGCTGAATTAACGATGCCAGCGGAGAAAAACTAACATCCAACAAAGGCTACAAAGCACACCAATCTCTTCATGATGATTAGCAAATGGAGACTGATATTTATTCCCAGATCGATACATCGACCTCTAAGAGGATGAGAACGAAAGTTCCACCTTAAGGGGAGGGTGGGTGGGGGTTGGGGGGCAGGGGTTCTTATATAATGCAGGTCATATATACACACACATGGCACCTTCTTCACTCCTTAAGATGTGGTCATGTGTACACAGGGTATCTACTAAATAAGACCTGCATTAATAATTATATAAGACCTATGTAGTAGATAGGCCACAGCAGGCCTATCTACTTTATAAGAGAGCCGTTGGTCTGTGTGTGTGTGTCGCCATTTTTCTCAGAGATGGCTGAACGGATGTTCGTCAAACTTTCAGAGGTTCATCAGTGAGTTACTGGGAGTGTTTTAGGCCAAAAATTTTTTTAGATAAGACTCCAAGTCTTATGTGTCCACAAGTCTTATTTAGATAAGAAAAAAAAAATTGCTCTATAGTGCCCAAGCCTTTCTGATTAATGACAGTTATATACAAGTACAAATTCGCATAAACAAATACAAAACAATCACCAGACATTTGAACACAAATAATAAAACAATTCTGGAAGCGGTCAAAGTTGGTGGTAGGGCTTCTTCTTCTTCCTGAACGTCATCATACTTATCTCAGAAACGTGATGAACGACACATTCTACAGCGTATATACAACGAAAAGGTTAAATGATGATTTGACATTTGTGATGGATTCTAGTTTGGATGAAATTGCTTTTCCATTATATTTGACCTCATTTCAAATATGTTAATGTTTCTTTTTCTCTTGAGCAACGCCGGGTACTCCAGCTATAAATGCTTTTATACTTCACTCGGGGTACAAATACAAATACAATTATGTCTGGGGGTAACATAGGCTATGTGGCCACGGCCTCATTCGGGAGTGTGGGGACTGGGAGAGGGGCGTAAATTCTCTATGTAAGTGTATCGTATAGCATCACCTGGTGATGGCAGCAGAAGGTATTACAATTTCCTTTTTTACCTGTGCAACACTGAGGTTATGAAGCACTCCTTGCACGAGAAATTTTTTCCTCCTTCCCTACCTCCCCTCCCCCAAAACGGAGGGGCCTGTCAAAGCCACCTCTTCCCTCCCAAAAGATGTATACGTATTGTTGTGGATATGAGGACTGTATATATTTTTTTTTATTGTGTGCTGTATGATTATTATTATTGTTGTTGTGCTGTGCCTCCTGCCTCCGGAGCTGTGTAAGATCAAAAGGGCGTCCCATAGTCCACAAGCATACACGTCAGCCAATCATAGGATATTCATGTTCGATAGTTATATCTTATTCTGTGTTTTAGGATAAGGCTGTGTCTCCCATTAATTGAAGTACTCCATTGCACCAGTGAAAGAGAATAGATCCCCTTCCATTCCCATCCCCAAAAATCCCCATTTCCTTCACATCCCCCTTTCGTGATTGCCGACCCTCGATTGCCATATTACATCCCCTCTCGTCATTGCTGAGCCCTCGATTCCCAATCACCTCCCCTCCAATAACCGCCATTGACCACGAGGCTCGAGTCAGGGAAGAAAGGCGTGTCTCCACCTCGTCAGAGGAGGGGAGGGGCGCGCCCGCCCGTCGTCGTCCGGGGCGGAGCCCGAGGGTCGTGCGACCAGCCAGGGCCGAGGTGAGCGCCCCGATGGGCGTGTCCAAAGCACCGGGGGCGTGATGGCTGGGGGCGCTATAAAAGGGCGCAACCGGAAGTGGAGAAAAGAAGAAGAAGAAAGGGAGATGCACTCTGGGTTGGTCGGAGAAAGAGAGAGAGAGGAGGAGTTGGTTGCACCGAGAGAGAAAGAGAGGGAGAAGAGTTGGTCTGAGTCGGGTGCCAAAAAGGAGGGTCAGTGGTCACAGTTGGTTGCGGTGGTGAGAAGTCGGTGGTGAGAAGCGAGTAAGACAAGGCCTGGCAAGGCAACTGCAGGCCGCCGCAGCAGCGACACCCGGCAACCGCAAAAGGGGGCAGGAACGGCGGCTGCTGAACGCGCCGGTTGTGCGGCGGGACCCCCCCTTGGACCTCTCCCTCTCCCTCCAGCCATCCACATCCTGCGATTCCTGCAATTCCCCGTGTGAGTCGTCTTTGTTTGTTCTGTCCTGGGTAATAAGTTAAGTCTGTAGATAAGCTAAATTTGCACTGTGTCACCTGCGTCTTGTACTTGTAAATAAACTGAATTGCTTTTTGTTGCTTGTGTGTAAATAGTAGAAATAAATTCAGTAGTAATATTTCAAACCTTTTTTTTGTCTCCGTTTTCCTCTTGCATTGCGTCGCTTTTGTCTTTTCCCTCATTGAGCAGCTAGGGTGCGATACAACCAACGTTCGGGTGGAATCGGGTGAGTTTTGTTAGGTCGCGGTTTTAAACCACCGCTCGGTCTATAACATCCTAACCGCGATCTATAACAATTGGTGTCGGGGAGTGAGATCGACCCGGAGCGCGCTTCACGCGCTCAAAATTATAAAGTACGAAATTTGTTTTGTTTTAAAGGAAAAGCCCGAATTTAGAAATCGCGCCATGGCTGTCCAAGGCGACGGGATGCCGGTGGGAGAGATAGAGGGGTTAGAAGTAACCCAGGACTTCGGGGAAGAAAGGGAGGAGGAAAATGGCAATGTGGTTGCGGGAATATCAGGCGCGCAAAATGGCGCGCTCGCTCACGTGGTTGAAGGGTCCCAAAATAGCGGCGCTGCGGAGGGCGAGCCTGCGGTGGCGGCTGGGGACGCTGGGCAAACCGGGTTTGACCTCAGATTATTCTTGACCCAACTGAATGCAAAAATGGATAGGATGGGGGGCCAAATGGGGGTAATGAGGGACGAAGCGAGGGGTACTGGTGAGGAGTTAGACAAGAAATTTGGGAAGTTAGACAATAATTTTGAGGGGTTAGACAACGGGATAAAAGAGGTAAAGAATGGGTTAACGGGGGTGGAAAATAGAATGGCTGCCCAGGAGAATCAGTTAGAGGGGGTGAAAAATGGGTTAATGGGGTTAGAAAATAGGATGGAGGACAAATTGCGGGAAATAGGGGAATAATCCGCCCGGGAAATCGAACAGATGGGGAACCAGATGGAGGAAATACGACGAGGGGTGAGTGAGGAGGTCTCGGGGCTACGCGAGGAGGTAAAGCGAGGCGAAAAGCGTATAGAGAAAGAAGTGAGGAATAATACGGCTAAGTTACAAGGGGGAATAGAAGATCTGACGGAGGAGGTGGAGCAGCTGACAGAGGGACAAACTAAGTTAGTGGAGCAGGTTCAAAGGAACACTGCAGTACTCGGAGGGTTAAAGGCGACACAAAAAGAAATTAAAAACGAATTAATAGCGACGCAGAGGCAATGTCAAATGGTACGGGAGGAACTGACAATGAGGGTGGACGAGGTGACAGAGATAATGGAGACAAAGGACCGGGAGGTAAGGATGCACATAGAGACGGTCACGGTAGCCTTAGAGGACGAGCTTGAGGAGACGCACCGAGAAATAAAAGAGGTTAAACAAAAATTAGAGGAAGTGGGAGAAGAGGTGAGTGAAATTAAGAAGGGACGGACAGAAACTAAGAGGGAGATAAAGGAGGAAGTGATGGAATATGTGCAAGGTCGGTGCTCAACTCATGATGTGATGCTCACTAACCAAATAAAGAGTTTGCAGGTGGCAAAGGAGGTGCGGAGACAAGGTACGGAGGTGAGTGGAAATGTATATGATGTGAGGAAAGCTTCAGTCGGCTTGGGGATTGGTTTGGATCCGGGTGTTCGTGAAAGGCCGTTGGTGAGGTGTGCGACAGGTCTGGTGTGCGAAAAAAGAGGTGTGCGAGAATGTCCGACCATGGGGTGTGTGAGGAAAAAGTGCACGCCGAGGAGTGAGTGTGCCGTCAGGAGTGAGCCGGTCGTAGCGCGTGTGCGAGGGAGCACAGGGAAGCGCGGTGTGGTGAGTGTTACGGAGGAAGTAACGAAAAAGTGTGCGCGAGAGGATGCGCGAGAAAGGTGTGTAACGGACGGGTGCATGAGGAAAGAGTGTGCCGTCGAGAGTAAGGGTGAGTGCGCTGTCAAGAGTGGAGGTGAGAGTAGTGAGAGTGAAACGGAGCGTGAGTTGGTTGTGACAGGGGAGCAAGGATGCACACCTGGAATGGTAGAGCGTGTGTGGGAAGGCACATTTGAGTTGGTAGTGAGGCACGTGGTTGGGTGTGCGAGTGAGAGCACACCTGTGATTGTCACAGAGGAGGTGACCGAGAAAGGGGCGCGAAGAGGTGTGTTGGTGAGGTGTGCGAGCGACGAATGTGTGCCAAGGTGTTCGGTGGTCAGGTGTGTGACCAAGTCGGTGAGCGGAGTGAGTGTACCGAGGTGCGTAAGGAAAGGTACGAGGAGAATGGGAACGGCTGCATGTATGAGCACGAAAGGGGTAGCGTATGCATGTAAGCCTGCAGGTGAAGCGTCGACGATAACCGGGTTAAAGGTTAGAACGACTTATAGCCGACTCGGGCCCTCGGTGCGTGCCGGGCTTCGCGTGCCGCGAGAACCGGCGGGGATCCGAACCACGGCGGTTTCGAAAGAACCGCCGTGCGCGATCCACGCTGGGCCTCGCGTGGAACGGCCGCGTCCGGGCTCCACTGGGCGGAGCGGGCAGCCCGATAGGAAGGGTCGTCATGGCGACCACTTTCTATTGAGACGTGCCGGCAGGTCGAGATCGGGACATTGGATGGCTCCACGCCGAGGTGGTGCATGGGATCTCGGCCCGGGTAAGCCTCCGTCCCTGCCCCGAATGCGGGAGGTATCCAGCCGCTGGCACAAAAGAACCCGCGTTCATTGCTCGGCTGTACGAAGCCGGGCTGTAGATGTGAATTGGCGCACCGAGAGGACCTAATAAGTAGACGGGTGATGGTGATAGTGATAGTAGTGATTTGATACAAAATTTAGAAAAGTGAATAGAATTGGCAGTAAATAGAAAATTTTTGACTTGTGGAATCTGGACGAACAAAATTGATAGTGAGAGACCCCCGATGTGGTGGGATGGCAAATCCACCATCCCTCACAGAGTGGGGCAAAGGAGCTATAGTTTATGGGGTGTATGGCAGTGAAAACTAGCCCGGGTGGGTTAGGTTATATTGTAGGGATCTAGCGAAGATGACATTAGGTGACGTTAAGTTTAGTTAGTGACTGATACCTGTAGTGGGGACGCAGGTAGATTAGTATGGATGATAATGACGTGGGAGCGCAATAGTTTAAAGGGACGACTGGGAAGCGCAAGTTTCAGAGGGGAGAAGTTAGCTGAGATGATGCCGTGTGTGTGAGGATTGAGCAGGTGAGAATTGAACAGGTGTGATTGCACAGGTGTGCAACTGAACAGGTGTGTGGAGCAGTGTATGAGGGAGTAGTGGTGATTGTGTGTTGTGTTGACCAACTGGTCCAGGAAGAGGAGGAGGGTGCAGGTGGCACCAGGTAGGATTGCACAGGTGTGCAACGACAGGTGAATGAAAGACAGGAGTATTGGAATGGATGGTCGTGGAGTGAGTATGGTGGAAATTGTGGAGTGGAGTGGATGGTGCGAAGGTGTGAATGGGGGAAGAGTGGACCCCCATCACGGATACCCGGGGCGGGTAGTGTAAGTGTTAGGTAGAGGGTATAGGTAAATTGTGGTTGGATATTGGCATCTGTGGTGCGGGTGAAAGAATGGTCTTTGGATGGGTGCATTAGTGTCGTGGAAATGGCGGGGCGTGTAGCCTGTTAGTGTGTGTAGTTGGTTTGGGCACTCCACCACTGTGAGGATGTCGGCCAGGTGAGGCCGCAGGTGGGCTCTGGGAGCCGGTAGTAGTTGTTGTGGATGGGGCCCGAGGATCCGGAGGACGGACCCGGGTAGCCCAGTGCCAGAGGGCACCATGGGGTGACAGAGCCAGGAGAGGGGCTGCCCCCAGTTAGATAGGTTAGGGTGAGGAGCTAGGTAAGCTCGGGTGGCAACTACAGTGGTGGAGGTGTGCAGGTGGGTAGACCTGTTGGGAGAGCTACACGTCGCGGCCCAGAAATTGTGCGAGGGCACCGGGAGATGAATCGGGGGAGTGAGACCCCAAATTGAAAAGCACCACAGTTTGGCCAATGGGAATTGGTTTTTAGAACCCATAGTGTAAGAGGGCCAATGGTTTGGCCGGAGAAAGACCCCGGGTAGTGTAAAGTGTGTTAAAGTCATTTAGAGGATAGTTAGGATGAAGGATCTCCTCGCACCATCTGCACCCACTCACCGGAGGTGACAGGTAACTCCACACCATGCCATGTTTTATTATTTTTTATTGTGCAAATGTTTGGAATGTGAGACGCATCATGACGTGGGTGTGACATTGTGCTTTGATGTTCCATCTCTGCCTCCTTATGAGGATTGATGATGAATTGATGATGGCAAATTTTTGAAGTAGAGGGATTGTGGTGACGAATTTGATATAGGGGAAATATGGGGAAGACGTGACAGTAGTGACGAATTGGTAATGTGTAGGTTTTGTACATATGGGGTAAGGGCAAGGGTGGGCTAGGTAACAGGGGGGTGACGTACGGTAGGGACGAGCTTTCTCACTGCGCCCTCCGTACGCATTTCGCCTTGCATTGCCTTTTTGATGTGTACCCTTGAGACCTTACCCCTCGCTCATTTGTCTTGTCCCCCTTTTGTCTCCTACATGACCTGTGCGCCGTTAGGCGCTGAGGGGAGCGTGCGTGGGTCGGCCATTGTGCGCCCGAAATTCCCAGAACCAGCTGTCTGCATCGATGCACCACATTATGGACCACATGTCAGTGGCCGAGCACCACTTATGGACCCCATGGGTTGGGGCATGGCCCCTCTGCTGGAACCGGCCATGAGGGCCCGAAATCTTGCTGGCGGACCTTGGCCACAGGGCACCAATGCCCCACAGGTGAACCATACACATAGTCGGCCTGGTGGGCCATAAATAAATAAAAAGGACACATTGGGTGCAAGTTTTATTGAAAATAGGCCGCCAGTAAGCAAAGCAAAGGAAATGACAACATCTGGAAGAGAAATATTAATAACCAGCAGAGGGAGCCGAAGAGCCAGAGACACCTGCAGGGTTAGGGGTTGTTGGTTTTATTTTATTCATTGAACAATGGTGACTGCACCGATTGGTGCTTGGGTGTGTATTGGTGCGTTTTTGGGTGCTTTAATGGTGCATTGATGCAGAGCAGACTGTCCTCCCCCCAGAAAGAACAATTACAGGTCCTGGGTTAGTTTTGTAAATAAAAGCAGAGTCATTGTAAATAATGCTCCCCACCGTCAGTGTATAGTTTGAAGACCATTCCGCAATTCGGTTAACTGTGGGCGAAAGTCTGTTAGGCAGGGTGCAATGGAGCAGCGGGACACATTTATTTATGTTTAAACTGTCGCACTCAGGGTCAGGTTAAAAATAGAGGGAACTACACCTACGTGTCACGCTAAAGCTAAAAGTTGTAGGCCCGGGACGTGCCTAAGAGGAGGAGAGTGCAGTGTTGTGGATATGAGGACTGTATATATATTTTTTTATTGTGTGCTGTATGATTATTATTATTGTTGTTGTGCTGTGCCTCCTGCCTCCGGAGCTGTGTAAGATCAAAAGGGCGTCCCATAGTCCACAAGCATACACGTCAGCCAATCATAGGATATTCATGTTCGATAGTTATATCTTATTCTGTGTTTTAGGATAAGGCTGTGTCTCCCATTAATTGAAGTACTCCATTGCACCAGTGAAAGAGAATAGATCCCCTTCCATTCCCATCCCCAAAAATCCCCATTTCCTTCACATCCCCCTTTCGTGATTGCCGACCCTCGATTGCCATATTACATCCCCTCTCGTCATTGCTGAGCCCTCGATTCCCAATCACCTCCCCTCCAATAACCGCCATTGACCACGAGGCTCGAGTCAGGGAAGAAAGGCGTGTCTCCACCTCGTCAGAGGAGGGGAGGGGCGCGCCCGCCCGTCGTCGTCCGGGGCGGAGCCCGAGGGTCGTGCGACCAGCCAGGGCTGAGGTGAGCGCCCCGATGGGCGTGTCCAAAGCGCCGGGGGCGTGATGGCTGGGGGCGCTATAAAAGGGCGCAACCGGAAGTGGAGAAAAGAAGAAGAAGAAAGGGAGATGCACTCTGGGTTGGTCGGAGAAAGAGAGAGAGAGGAGGAGTTGGTTGCACCGAGAGAGAAAGAGAGGGAGAAGAGTTGGTCTGAGTCGGGTGCCAAAAAGGAGGGTCAGTGGTCACAGTTGGTTGCGGTGGTGAGAAGTCGGTGGTGAGAAGCGAGTAAGACAAGGCCTGGCAAGGCAACTGCAGGCCGCCGCAGCAGCGACACCCGGCAACCGCAAAAGGGGGCAGGAACGGCGGCTGCTGAACGCGCCGGTTGTGCGGCGGGACCCCCCCTTGGACCTCTCCCTCTCCCTCCAGCCATCCACATCCTGCGATTCCTGCAATTCCCCGTGTGAGTCGTCTTTGTTTGTTCTGTCCTGGGTAATAAGTTAAGTCTGTAGATAAGCTAAATTTGCACTGTGTCACCTGCGTCTTGTACTTGTAAATAAACTGAATTGCTTTTTGTTGCTTGTGTGTAAATAGTAGAAATAAATTCAGTAGTAATATTTCAAACCTTTTTTTTGTCTCCGTTTTCCTCTTGCATTGCGTCGCTTTTGTCTTTTCCCTCATTGAGCAGCTAGGGTGCGATACAACCAACGTTCGGGTGGAATCGGGTGAGTTTTGTTAGGTCGCGGTTTTAAACCACCGCTCGGTCTATAACATCCTAACCGCGATCTATAACAGTATGTAGTATATCTTTCCCCTTCCTCTCCCCTCCCCCTTCCACTCCCCCCACTCCCTTCCCTCTCCTGCTTCCTCCCCAGCAACGCCGGGTATGCCTGCTAATATATATATATATATATATATATATATATATATATATATATATATATATATATATATATATATAGAGAACACCTCAATCTTTCCAGTTTTTATTGAAATTTACGCAGTTTAATGTCTCAATGTACTCTGAAATT
This sequence comes from Myxine glutinosa, assembly GCF_964187855.1. Taxonomy (NCBI): domain Eukaryota; kingdom Metazoa; phylum Chordata; class Myxini; order Myxiniformes; family Myxinidae; genus Myxine; species Myxine glutinosa. The sequence continues at coordinate 59,345,189 of NC_136267.1, forward strand.
AAGCATAGAACAAATAAACAATTGGAGATAAAAAAGAAATCATAGAATCATTTTGTTTAACAAAATTTAATTTAAATTTTTGACTCGGCAAAGTAGCCACCTTTTGCAGATATAACCGTCGAACACACTCGTGGCATTCTTTCTACAATGGAAATCAAATATTGTTTTTTGCAATATAACTGTGCAATTTACATTATTTTCCCGTTTTTGCTCACCTAAACTTTTTTTTTAACCTCGAGCAGTTTACTACTTACCTTTGTACCATTTCAGGTTATTCACTGGACTTAAATTGCTTAAATTTCAATAAAAACTGGAAAAATTGAGGTGTTCTAAAACCTTTGACCGGTAGTGTGTGTGTGTGTGTGTGTGTGTGTGTGTGTGTGTGTGTGTGTGTGTGTGTGTGTGTGTGTGTGTGTGTGTGTGTGTGTGTGTGTGTGTGTTATATATATATATATATACAGTCATCCCTCGCTATATCGCGGTTCACTTTTCGCGGCTTCGGAACATCGCAGGTTTTTCTCACTAGTAGGCCTATATGTAAAATTATATCGCGGATTTTTCGCTATATCGCGGGATTTTGCGGTATAAATGTATTTTTATATACTATTATTTTAAATATTTTTGTGGTAAAATAAGCATTTTCTAGCCTAAAAAATTTAAAAACGTAAAAAAATAAGAAAAATACAGTAATTAAAACATATTACAAGAAATAAAATACTGTACATAGTGTACAGTAGAAGAGTAGACAAAGAGACAAAAAGTCGTGCGTATGGAAAACGCAGATGCGGCAGCTTCCACTTGCGCTAGTTACCCACGTAATGGGTAACTGTAACGCTCTTTCTGGCTGTGCAGTACATTCATCATCGTCATCATCGTCATCATCGTCATCACCTTCATCGTCATCAGTACTGCACAGCTAATTCATCATCATCTTCATCACGCAAGTTGTAGTATTGAAGAGCCGGGGCTCTTGCTTGATACGGACGAAATGACGGGCAAGACACAAACTCATCCGAGAAGATATTTATTCTCAAAACCAACTCGGGAACACTGAAAAGCCCATTTATCGGGCTGCATTATAAAGCACAACCAGAAACTGACACCGAAAGCCACGCCTCTCAAGCGTGGCGTGCTTCGGTGGTCACGTGATCAACAGGTGTAGCTGATTATACCCGCACGCGCGGCACGCTTTGGCGGTCACGTGACCAGCCACTCTGGCGCCGGGGATCCCCGCCGGTGACGTCACCGGCTGGAGCAAGGAGATTCTGATGCTGGTCTTGCTTGGGGGACCCATGGGTCGCTACAGTATCTTCAATGGTGAGTACCCATTAGAATTTTATATGTTGTTAAAATTACGTATGTTTAAGAGTGTAAAAAGTGTTTAAGAGTATAGGAAGTGTTTATAAGAGTATGGGAAAGGTTAATAAGAGTGTGAGAAAGGTTAATAAGAGTGTGGGAAAGGTTAATAAGAGTGTGGGGAGGGTCATAAAGCTTTAAAATATATTGTTGCGAATATGGAATTTGGCCTCCATATCCGCTTGTAAATATTCCCCTATTTTCTCCAATACTCCCCAACTTTCCCCGATCCCCCATTCCCTAGTCCCATTGCATGTAAATAACAATCAGTAGAGCCGACCTTCCCCTTATTCCCCCATTAAATGTCGTGCCCAGGTCCACCGCACCACAGGTAGACAACTTTCGGACATCTTCCTAGTTATTCTTATTCTATGTCAGTTAAGGCCTCGTCTCCATTAATTATGACTCTTCGTTGCACCAGAATGTGATTATATGGCATCAGTAGTGAGTTTAGGACCTTTCCCATACCTCCTCCCATCTTCTTCCCCAAACAACAACAATAACAACAACTACAACAACAATTACAACAACAACAGAGGAGATGGCGGCGGAGCGGGGGAGGATGCGTCCTCACACCGGCTCGATTAGCTCCAGACCATGCGCTCCACGGGGTTACCCCGAAGGGGCTGGCTGTCAGCTCCTCGTCAGGGGCGGAGCCAGTAACCCCCCCCGCACGCACCCAATGAGAGGCAACGTGCCGATTCCACGAGGCGGAGCTAACGAGCCGAGGGCGTGTCACTCCCCGCCGGATATACGCAGCCGCTTGCCGGACGTGACGTCAGATGCGCCTCAGCTTGGAGACTGGAGAGAGAAGCCACCGCCACCCCCAGCGCGACGATACCTCCCCGCATCTCTGGACCGGACCGAGTCGATTCTGCCTTGAGCCAAGAGTGCACCTTGAGCCATCGCGACCTGCCTTTCCTTTTCATCAACCCCCGTGTGAGTCAGCATTTTGTCCCGTGTGTCTGTCGTCTGTCCGGGGTTAATATAAGAGTGTGTCTAAGTGCCTGTCTTCCTGTAATATACCTCTAGCCCCTGTAATCTAACCTTTTTCCGTACGAATATACTTGAGAATCGAAACGTTGGTGTCGTATTGTGTGATTGTAATCCAGCCGGGTGTCTTCTCTTTCCTATTGAGCCAGCGTAGCGCGATTAGTCAACATTCGGGCACAATCGGGTAACTTGTGCAGACGTGGTCATACCATAAAACCGCTCGGTAAATAACATCCAAGCCACGTCTGTAACAATTGGTGTCGAGGAGTGGAATTCGAACCCGGGACTAAATTAGTTAGGCCCAAATTTTGGGAGGGAAAATCGAGCCGGAGCGCGTACGGCGCTCGACCGAATCGATTCGGAGCGCGTTTCCCGCGCGAAATTATAACGGCGAAATTTCAATTTGTTTTACGAAAATAAAAAAATAAAAACCGAATTTTGAAAGTCGCGCTATGGCGGATCAAGACGGCTGGGGTCCGGTAGGGGAGAGTGAGGTAGGGTCGATCCAGGACCAAAATGAGGGACAGGAGGAGAGCGAAGCAGTGAGGGCGGCAGGTTCGCAAAATAGCGCCGTCACGCACGAAGAAGCGGGCGCGCAAAATGGCGCCTCGCTGATCACCGCGCCCGCGACCGTGGCAGCGCCCCTGGTGGATCCGAACCTTTTTATGTTGCAAATGAGGGCCCTTATGGAACGAATGGGAGACCAAATTGTGGGAATGAGGGCTCAGGGTGAGCGATTAGAGGGCCAAATGGGGGTAATGGGGAACCGGATGGATGCTCAGGGTGAGCGATTGGAGGGCCAAATGAGGGGTACCGGTGAGGGATTAGAAAAGAAATTTGAGGGGTTAGACAACGGGATAAAAGAAGTAAAGAATGGGTTAACGGGGGTAGAAAACAGAATGGCCGCTCAAGAGAATCAGATAGAGGGAGTGAAACATGGGTTAACGGGGGTAGAAAACAGAATGGCCGCTCAAGAGAATCAGATAGAGGGAGTGAAAAATGGGTTAGAGGGGTTAGAAAACAGTATGGAAGGCAAATTGAGGGACATGAGGGACCAAGCGGAAAGGGAAGTTAAACAAATGGAGCAGCAGATAGAGGGGGTCAGAATGGGGGTAGAAACCAAACTGGATGCTCACAGGGAGGAAATGGAGCAGATGAGGGTGGCATCTGGGCAGGAGATGCAAGTGATGGGAGAGGAGATCAGAAGAGGAGTGAGTGAGGAGGTCGGAGGAGTGCGCGAGGAGGTGAGGCACTGTAAGGAGCGCATGGAGAAAGAGGTGAGAAAGGGGACTGTAAAATTGCAAGGTGGTATAGAGGAGTTGACGCTGGGAGTAGAACAACTGACAGTGGGACAAAAGGAGTTGGGGGACCAGGTAAAGAAGAACACAGCGGTAATAGAGGGTTTAAAATCGACACAGAAGGAGATGAAAAAGGACGTAGGGGTAATTAAAAAAGAGTGTCAGACGGTACATGAGGACCTGACGAGGAAAATGGACAAGGTGGTAGAGGTAATGGAGGTTAAAGAGCGGGAGGTGCGGGAGCACATAGAAAAAAATAAAGTGGAGTTAGAGGAAGAACTTAAAGGGGCGCACGAAGAGATGAAGGAGATGAAGCAAAAATTAGAAGAAGTGGAAGAAGGGGTGAGCGAAATTAAAAAGCGACGGAGAGAGGATAAGAAAGAGATAAAAGAGGAGGTAAAAGAATTGGTCCAGAGTCTGTGTTCGGATCGTGATGATGTGCTCATTAACCGGATGAGGGATTCGCAGGTGATGGAGGAGAAGCGAAGAGAAAGAGGACCCGGTGTAAGTGGTGACCAATATGGTCGTGCGTATGATGCGCCAGGTGATTTAATAAGCTTGGGGGTCGAGATAGACCCGGATGTTCGTGAGAGGCCAAGAGTGAGGTGTATGGCTGGTCCGGAGGGTATGGAACGAGAGGTGCGAGGTGTGGGTGAGCAAGGTTGTGGTGGTGGTGGTATGGAATGGGTAGCGGGTTGCGGAGGTGTGACCCATGCATCGACACCAACAGGGGTAGTTGTTGGAGGGACCGGGGAGGCACGAGAGCCCCTTGGGGGTAGTGTACTGTGGGGGCCCGGCCGGTTCGGCCCCGCGCTGACCCCGCAAGGGGCGACGCACGGGGTCCGGCAGGCGGGCAACGACTCACATACAAGGTGGTCCCACAAGGTCCCACTCGCGCCGTATGACGGCAAGAGTGATCTACGCGCGTACCTGGCGCAGTTCGACTGTGTGTGTAAGGGCAACGGTTGGGGTGAGGACGAAGGTGGAGTACACCTGGTGGCCGCATTGCGCGGCGCGGCGGCGGAGGTGCTGACGGCATTACCAGCGGGTGCTCTCACCCTGCCAGCCCTCCGCGACGCCCTAATTAATCGATTCGGCATAGAACAGCAGAGCGAGCTTGTTAAAGCTCAGCTCGCGCTGCGAAAACGCAAGCCCCAGGAAGCCATCGGGGAACTTGCCCACGACATTCGCCGCGCAGTGGGGATCGCACATGCTAGCATGGCAGCGGATTCCCGGGAAAGCCTGGCGCTGGACCATTTTATCCAGGCCCTCCCGGATATTGAGCTCCGGCAACAGCTCGCCATGTGGCGCCCGCAGACTCTGAGCCAGGCGGCTGACGCTGCGGCCCGTTGGGAAGCAGCGAGGCCCCTGGCCCGAGGGGGCGAGCGTCTCGCAATGGCGGTCCGCCAGGTGGGACCCCCGATGGAGGGCGGACCCCTTAGGGGACCCGCCCCCGACGTGGGTCCTGACCTGGCGGGCATGGTCCGGAGGCTGGTGGACCAGCGCCTGGCGGGACCTGGACCATGGCAGGCGGCCACGGAGGTGGCCCGCGGTGGACCACGAGCGGGTAATCCAATTCGGACCTACAGGGGGGGGAATTTGGAATTCCGGAGGCAAGCACCTTATCAGGTGAGGTGCTATACCTGCAACCGCCTGGGTCACCTGGCGCGGCACTGTCGAAACGCGCGCCGGGATGATCCCCGGCAGTTGAGGTCCTCAACTCCGCCCAGGGGGGAGCGGGTTAGCCGACCCCAGACACCCCCCCGCCAGACCCCGGGAAACTAGAAGGTGTCGGGCACGTAGGGCGGTGTTCGGCAGCAGAGGATGGAGGAGAGCCCTCATTGACGCGACAGGTCATTTATTGTGGCCAAATTGGAACCGGTAGCCTGACAATTAGATGCAAAATTGCCGGCGTGGGGGTAGACGCCGTAGTGGACACAGGAGCTAGCGCCACGATCATCAGCCCTGTGGTCCTTGATTCGAGCGCAGGTGGCTGGGATAAGATCCAGCGCCTGCAAAATTATAGTTTGCAGCTTGCTACCGGGGTAACGGCCCCGATCATAGGGCGTGGTTCTGTGACCCTCAAGTTAGGGTCGGTAAGGAGGGAGATAGATGTTTGGGTGGCGGAGGTGTGCGACCCATGTTTAATAGGGTTGGACCTGTTGACTGCCAGCGGTTGTAAAATCGACTTGTGCCGGGGGATCCTGCAGGTGGGAGTAGAAGAGCTGCCGTTAGGGGGAGTGAGCACGGCCGAGAGAGCGGAGCTGGAGGCTTCCGAGGCCGTGACCATCCCCCCAAGGGCCGAGGCGATAGTGCCGGCCCGGTGGGCAGCTCGCCCAACATGGCAGGAGTCCTGCGGCCTGGTCGAACCGGTGGCAGCGCAGTCCATACCGGGTTTAATCGTGGGCCGCACCCTTGTAAAAACGGACGGACCGGTAGTGGCCGTCCGAGTAGTAAATGTGAGTACAGAACCACGCACTATAGTAAGGGGCACGAGGGTAGCTGGCTGCACCCCAGTTGAGGAAGTCGCGACAGTGAGGGGCGAGAACGTCCAGCCGAGCCGACCCCGGGGGGAGCCTTCAATAACAAGTAGGAATTGGCCCGATCCCATTTGCGAGATGGTAAATCGTAGTAGCGTAGAGTTGGGAGGTACCCAGAGGGAGGCCTTACACAAACTGGTTGGGTCCCATTTGGACCTCTTCTCCCTGTCCACCGAGGATATTGGACGTACGGGCCTGGTGAAACATCAGATCCACACCGGTGAGGCCCGGCCTATTCGTCAGGCCGCCCGACGGCTCCCTTGGAGCAAGAGGGCGGAAGCTGACGAGCAGGTTGCAAAAATGCTCGACGCAGGTGTGATCGAGCCCTCGGGAAGTCCTTGGATGTCACCTGTTGTGCTGGTCAAAAAGAAGGATGGGACCACGCGGTTCTGCGTGGACTATCGCCAGCTAAACAACGTGACACTCAAGGACTCATATCCCCTGCCAAGGATTGATGACACCCTCGATGCCGTTGCGGGCTCAAATTGGTTCACAACTTTGGACCTCAAGAGTGGGTATTGGCAGGTGGAGATGGATAGGGCAGGGAAGGAGAAAACGGCATTTTCCACAGGTAAGGGACTGTATCAGTTTACTGTGATGCCGTTTGGTTTGTGTAACGCCCCCGCCACCTTTGAGAGATTGATGGAGCATGTACTAGGCGGCATGCCATGGCAATCATGCCTGGTGTACCTGGATGACGTCCTGGTACATGCCCAAACGTTCCCCCAGGCACTAGCTAATTTGGACCAGGTGTTCGGGTGCCTCAGACAGGCAGGGTTGAAGCTGAACCCGAGTAAGTGCACTTTGTTTGCAAGAGAGGTGGCCTATCTAGGTCACGTGATTGGCCGCGAGGGGGTAAAAACAGACCCAGACAAAATTAAAGCGGTAGAGGAGTGGCCCGCACCACGTACCATCAAAGAGGTGCGGGGATTTTTGGGACTCTGCTCCTACTACCGGCGCTTTGTGGCGAAATTTGCGGAGTTGGCCCGTCCCCTCCACCGGCTTACGGAGAAGGGGACGCGATTTAATTGGACACGGGAGTGCCACGAGGCCTTCCAAAAATTGAAGGGGTGTCTAACATCCGCACCCCTTCTAGCTTACCCCACTAGTGACGGGACATTTACCCTGGACACGGATGCGAGCCAGGAAGGATTGGGCGCAGTTTTGTCTCAGACACAGGAGGGCGTGGAGAGAGTGATTGGTTATTATAGTCGGGCCTTAAGTAGGCCCGAGAGAAATTATTGCGTCACTCGCAAAGAGTTATTGGCTATGCTGGCTGCCATGAACCATTTCCACCCGTACTTGTACGGGCGGAAATTTTTGGTTAGAACTGACCATTCCTCCTTGCAATGGCTCCTTCGGTTCAAGGAACCGGAGGGCCAAATTGCAAGGTGGTTGGAAAAGTTGCAGCAGTACGATTTTGATGTGGCCCATAGGGCCGGGAAGGCCCATGGTAATGCGGACGCACTCTCTCGGCGTCCTTGTCTGGGGGAAAACTGTAAATTTTGTGCGAGACACGAGGAGAGGGAGCAATTGGGCGATTCCGCCCCGATTCTCGTCGTCCGGGCAACCCGGGTGAGAGGGCCAATTTTGCCACTAACCGCGGACGAGGAATTTGGAGAGTTGGCTTGGAGCACGGCCCAGCAGGAGGATCCTGTTCTGGGGCCGGTGTTCCAATGGGTCAAATTGGGGCAAAGACCAAAGGGGGAAGAGGTCACCCCCCTCGGGGCGCAGACAAAGGCATATTGGGCTCAGTGGCAGACCCTGGAATTGAAAGGCAACATCTTGTATCGCAAGTGGGTGGAGGTTCCCTCTGATCGAACTTCCTGGCTGGTGATAGTCCCTGACAAATTCAAGAACGTCATATTGCAACAGGTGCATGGTACCCGCTCCGGCGGCCATTTGGGCAGGACAAAGACAATATCTCGGGTCCGCCGGAGGTTCTATTGGGTGAATATGGGGCGCGACATACAGGACTGGTGTCGGAGATGCGACGCCTGTTCTGCCAAAAAGGGACCAGCACGGAGGATGAGGGCCCCCCTTCAATTACATCAGGTGGGGGCCCCCCTTGAGCGGGTGGCTATGGATATTCTAGGACCGCTGCCCCGCACCCGCCAAGGTAATAAGTATATCCTCGTTGTAATGGACTATTTCACCAAGTGGCCGGAGGCCTACGCCCTCCCCAACCAAGAAGCAGGGGTGGTAGCGCAGGCCTTCGTGGAAGGATTTGTGTGCCGGCATGGGATTCCACAGGAGTTGCACACCGACCAGGGACGAAATTTTGAGAGCAAATTGCTAAAAGATGTGTGCAGTCTCCTGTCAATTCGGAAAACCAGAACAACGCCTTTAAGACCTCAATCTGACGGGATGGTGGAAAGATTCAATCGAACTCTAATCCAACAACTGGCACTGTTCACCACCACCCGTCAGGATGACTGGGACGAACATCTCCCTTACTTGCTCATGGCCTACCGAACCAGCCAGCACGGGGCCACCGCATGCAGTCCAGCGTTGCTTATGTATGGGCGGGAGTTACGGGCTCCCGCCGACTTGCTATGCGGTCCCGTGCCAGACACAGTGGTTAACCCGCCGAGGGAGGGGTACGCACGTCACCTAGAGGAAGGCATGGAGCTAGTCCATGCCTTCGCCCGCCGCCAACTCCATCTGGCGGGGGAAAAGATGAAGCGCAGGTACGACGACCGGAGCCAGGGGAGTCAATACGCTCCGGGGATGAAGATTTGGTTCTTTAATCCCCGGAGGCGGAAGGGAAGGTGCCCAAAACTCACCTCCCCCTGGCAAGGCCCAGGAGTCGTCCTGTCGCAAATCTGTGACGTGGTCTTTAAGATCAAAATGGGGCCACGGGCCCTCCCTCGGATCGTCCACGCCGACCGGATAAGACCTTACACCGGCGAGCAGGCGCCCCCGTGGATCGCCTCGGCTTTAGATGCCGAGGCGGGACCCAGTACCTCTGAATAAGGGGGGCTTATTAGTGCCAGAGGACTGGGGGATTGAGGAGCGATAGGCCCGGTGGGAGAGGGTGGCATCCCTGCCACCTTTCCCATGTGTGTGGGGCAAATGCGCTATAGCTTATGGGGGTGTATGGCAGTGAAAACTAGCCCGGGTGGGTTAGGATATGGTGTGTAGGGATCTAGCGAGGATTGACATTAGGTGACGATAAGGTTAGGTAGTGACTGATACCTGTAGTGGGGACGCAGGTAGATTAGTGTGGATTATAATGACGTGGGAGCGCAATAGTTTAAAGGGACGACTGGGAAGCGCAAGTTTCAGAGGGGAGTAGTTAGCTGAGATGATGCCGTGTGTGTGAGGATTGAACAGGTGAGAATGGAACAGGTGTGATTGCACAGGTGTGCAACTGAACAGGTGGGTGGAGCAGTGTGTGAGTAGTGAGTGTGTGGATCAGCGCGAATGCGCTTGGGGAGAGAAGGGTGCAGGTGGCACCAGGTGTGAGAGCACAGGTGTGCAGGTACAGGTGTGTGGAGAGAGTGGGAGTAAGTGGTACGGAGTGGTGTGCATGGTGCGAAGGTGTGAATGGGGGAAGAGTGGACCCCATCACGGATACCCGGGGCGGGTAGTGTAAGTGTTAGGTAGAGGGTACAGGTAAATTGTGGTTGGATATTGGCATCTGTGGTGCGGTTGCAGAATGGTGTTGTGAATGGGTGCATTAGTGTTGTGGAAATGGCTGGGCGTGTAGCCTGTTAGTGTGTGTAGTTGGTTGGGCACTCCACCACTGTGAGGATGTCGGCCAGGTGAGGCCGCAGGTGGGCTCTGGGAGCCGGTAGAGTTGTGGATGGGGCCCGAGGATCCGGAGGATGGACCCGGGTAGCCCAGTGCCAGAGAGGGCACCGAGTGGGGAGAGTGCCAGAGGGCCTTCCCCTGGTAGTTAGGTTAGGGTAAGGAGCAGGTAAGCTCGGAGGCAACTGCAGTGGTGGAGGTGTGCAGGTGTGAGACCCACTGGGAGAGGTACACGTCGCAGCCCAGAAATTGTACGAGGGCACCGGGAGATGAATCGGGGGAGTGAGACCCCAAATTGAAGAGCACCACAGTTTGGCCAATGGGAATTGGTTTTTAGAACCCATAGTGTAAGAGGGCCAATGGTTTGGCCGGAGGAAGACCCCGGGTAGTGTAAAGTTGTTAAAGTCATTTAGGAAATAGTTAGGATTGATGAACCTGTCGCACCATACGCAGCCACTTACCTGTGGTGATGATGATGACTCCACACCTGTGTTTTCTTTGTTTGTTGCAGGAAATGAAATTGCTGTGGATTTGTGAGACGCATCACGACGTGGATGAGACATTGGGGTGATTCCATCTCTCCCTCCCTAGGAGGGACTGATGATGAATTGGTAATGGCAAATTTTGATGTTGAGTTGAAAATGGCAAATTTTGATGAGAGTTGAAAATGGCAAATTTGATTGGTTAGGAGGGAGAGAAGACGAATTTGGTTTATGGGAGGAACGGGGAAGACAGTAGGGATGTTTGTCGATTTGTAAAGTAGATGTTTATGGGTAGTGTTGTGTTTTGTGGATACAGTAAGGGGTAAGGGAGGGGCCATGTAGGTTACCTGGTGGGGGGGGGCGTACGATAGGAACGTACCTGTCTCACCTGGTTCCCATGTGCCCCCAGTGTGCATCATCTTGTATTGCGTGCACTTTTGCGCCCTTACCACCTTACTCACTTGTTTCTTCTTTTGTCTCCCACCTCCGAGGATCTGGCTTTGGGGTAGAGAGAGAGGAGAGAGAGGTGCTGGCTACGCAGTTGTGGGCCTGCACTTTCGCTGTTGGCTGCCTGGATCGATACACCATATGGACCGCAATGTTTGTGGCCACCCACAATGGACCGCAGCTCTTTTGCGGCCAAGCACCACCCGTGGACCGGACCTATGGGTCAACGTGGCACCTATGCCATACAGGTGAACCACTTTTAGTTAACACCAAGTGCACCACAAGAAGAGCAAGAGACACCTGCAGGGTTAGGGGTTGTCGAATTTATTTTTATTCCAATGAACAATGGTGACTGCACCGATTGGTGGTGGGGTGGTGCTGTTGATGCTCGGGAAGGGTGCTCTGCACGTTATTAAAGGCCGTCGGCCACAGAGCACTCGTGGGTTGGTGTATCGATGTTGGCAAGCGCGCTCTCTCTATGCATAACATCTGCATGTGTTCCTCCAAAAACAGGTCCTGGATCGTAGTGTAAATAGCAGCGTAGTCTTGTAAATAATGCTCCCTACCGGCTGTATGTGTAGTTTGCGAATTCTTTCCGGATTCGGTTATCCTGTGGGTGTGTTTCTGTGAGGAGAAGGGTGCAACGTCGCAGGGGGACATATTTACTCATTTGTGAATATCTGTAAAACTGTCGCACTCAGGGTAGAGTTAATAGTAGAGGGAACTACATTGCGTGCCACACTAAAGTAGGTAAAAATTTATCGGGTCGGGACGCCCCGAGGGTAGAGAAGGGTGCAATGTTGCGAATATGGAATTTGGCCTCCATATCCGCTTGTAAATATTCCCCTATTTTCTCCAATACTCCCCAACTTTCCCCGATCCCCCATTCCCTAGTCCCATTGCATGTAAATAACAATCAGTAGAGCCGACCTTCCCCTTATTCCCCCATTAAATGTCGTGCCCAGGTCCACCGCACCACAGGTAGACAACTTTCGGACATCTTCCTAGTTATTCTTATTCTATGTCAGTTAAGGCCTCGTCTCCATTAATTATGACTCTTCGTTGCACCAGAATGTGATTATATGGCATCAGTAGTGAGTTTAGGACCTTTCCCATACCTCCTCCCATCTTCTTCCCCAAACAACAACAATAACAACAACTACAACAACAATTACAACAACAACAGAGGAGATGGCGGCGGAGCGGGGGAGGATGCGTCCTCACACCGGCTCGATTAGCTCCAGACCATGCGCTCCACGGGGTTACCCCGAAGGGGCTGGCTGTCAGCTCCTCGTCAGGGGCGGAGCCAGTAACCCCCCCCGCACGCACCCAATGAGAGGCAACGTGCCGATTCCACGAGGCGGAGCTAACGAGCCGAGGGCGTGTCACTCCCCGCCGGATATACGCAGCCGCTTGCCGGACGTGACGTCAGATGCGCCTCAGCTTGGAGACTGGAGAGAGAAGCCACCGCCACCCCCAGCGCGACGATACCTCCCCGCATCTCTGGACCGGACCGAGTCGATTCTGCCTTGAGCCAAGAGTGCACCTTGAGCCATCGCGACCTGCCTTTCCTTTTCATCAACCCCCGTGTGAGTCAGCATTTTGTCCCGTGTGTCTGTCGTCTGTCCGGGGTTAATATAAGAGTGTGTCTAAGTGCCTGTCTTCCTGTAATATACCTCTAGCCCCTGTAATCTAACCTTTTTCCGTACGAATATACTTGAGAATCGAAACGTTGGTGTCGTATTGTGTGATTGTAATCCAGCCGGGTGTCTTCTCTTTCCTATTGAGCCAGCGTAGCGCGATTAGTCAACATTCGGGCACAATCGGGTAACTTGTGCAGACGTGGTCATACCATAAAACCGCTCGGTAAATAACATCCAAGCCACGTCTGTAACAATATATAAATAATAAAATTAAAATATGGTCGCTACTTCGTGGATTTTCGTCTATCGCGGGTGGTTCTGGAACGTAACCCCCACGATAAACGAGGGATCACTGTATATATATATATATACGTATCTATATATATATATATATATCTATATATATATATATATATACATACACACACACACACACACACACACACACACACACACACACACACACACACACACACACACACACACACACCTCGGCCCATCCATACCTCCTACCCTGGATCGAAAATGCCGGACGGACACCCCATACAGGAAACCAACCACCCGAATGGATCGCTCGGCCCGTCCAGGCCGAGCCATGACAAAGAACATCCACATGAAGAGGCTCGTAGCGCAGTGGACTGTGAGAGTAGTGTACCCGATGTGGAGGAATGGTAATTTCACCATTCCTCACCCAGGGCCCATGAGCATTAGTTTAGGGGGATGGCAGTGATAGGTACATGGGGGTGCCAGCAATGGTTACCTCCATGGGGCACCGAAGCTAGCCGAGGGAGGGCTAGGATAATGATAGGGAATTAGCAGACTGTAGAGACTGAGATTTAAGTAGTGACACTTGTACCTATAGAGGGGATGTAGGTAGTTTAGATGGATGATAATGACGAAGGGAGTGCATAGTGTAACGGGACGACGGGGAAGCACAAGTTTTCGGGGAAGTAGTTAGCTAGATGATGCTGTGTGTGAGAAATTGTGTGTTGAGACAAAAGGGATTGTGTTTGAGGTGTGCGAGACAAGAGGTGTGAGCACAAAAGGTGTGTGAGAAAAAAAAGGTGTGTGAGATAAATGGTGTGTGAGAATATTTTGTGTGGAATGCTTGGTGTGGAATAGAAGGTGTGGAATGCATGGTGCGAAGGATTTAATGGGGGAAGAGTGGAACCCATTCGCAAAAGCCCGGGGGGGTAGTGTAAAGCCAGGTAGAGGGCATAGGCAAAATTGTATGGATATTGACACCTGTGGTGCGGGCAGTAGCAAGTAGTGCTTGGTTGGGTGCATGAGTATGTGGAATGGCTGGGCGTGTGGCTTACTTGGTGTGTGTGGTTATTGGGGCATTCCGCCACTGTTAGTTTGTCGGCCAGGTGAGGCCGCAGGTAGGCTCTGGGAGCCAGTTAGGATAGTTGTTGAGTGGGGCCCGAGGATCCAAGGGAAGGACCTGGGTTGCCCAATGCCAAGGTGGGCATCAGGGGGTAAAGTGCCAGGAGGGGCCTTCCCCAGTTAGGGTAGTAGTAAGTTGTTGAGTGGGGCCCGAGGATCCCAGGAGAGGGCCCAGGTTGCCCAATTCCAAGGTGGGCATCAGGGGGTAAAGTGCCAGGAGGGGCCTCCCCCAGTTTAGGTAGTCGCAGGAGCAGGTAAGCTCGGGTGGCGACTTCAGTGGTGGAAGTGCGCAGGTAGGTAGCCCTGCTGGTAGGGCCACACGACCCAGCCCCGAAATTGTGCAAGGGCACAGTGAGAAAATTCGTTGGGAGTGAGACCCAAATTTTGAAGAGCACCACAGAGTGGACAATGGGAATTCGGATTTTTAGAACCACATAGTTTAAAGAGGCCGATTGGCAGGGCACGGCCCCAGGCAGTTTAACAGAGTAAATGTCAGTAGTGTAGTTAGGAGAGAGAAATCCCTTCGCACCATCCACAATCAATCACCAAGGAGGACGAAGCTCCACACCAAGGCTTTGTGAACTGTTTGAGTTGAAAGATGCATCACGACGTAAGGGAGACATTGTGTTTGTTCCATTCCTTCCTTCCTGGGAGGGATTGGGAGACGAATTTGGATTAGAGGGGGATATGGGAGACAAGACGTAGAGACGAATTTGTAAATACAAGGAGGGATAGGGTAGTGTAAGCCGACGGTGGGGGGGTACGGACGGCTAGGGACGAGCCTGCTCTGCTCGCTCTTCCGTGCCCCACGCATTGCATTACCCTGTTTTGCTGTGTGCCGTTGCGCCCTTTCCGCTTTGCTGGTCGTGCTTTGTCTCTCCCCCCACCCCAGGACCATTTTGGAGGTGGAACTGTGCAGCACCATCGACCTGTGCAGCATCCTTGCTGCACCTTGCTACATATGTGCAGCCAAAATGCGCAGCACTTTGCTGCCGTATCCTTCTGCTGCACCCTTGTTACATCTGTGCAGCCGAACTGTGCAGCACTTTGCTGCCGTATCCTTTGTTGTAACTTTGCTGCCACAAACCCTTTGCTGCACTACACACAGTATGGACCACAAACCTTGTGGCCTTGCACCTCTGCTGTGCAGCACTTTGCTGCAAAATCACCTTGCATCTTCGGACCACTTGTTTTGAGTGGCATTAATGTCACGCAGTCGGACCACATGAGGTTGGCCCTGCCTGGCAAATAAATTAAATAAAAGCATGTTTTGTGCATTTTCATTATGGTGTGCTAGGGATGAGAAGAAGTGTAAGTGAGGTAGCCCTGAAGATCAAAAATGGCCTGTATGCCGGTCCGGGGGCTAGCCGTTTTGATATATGCACACAGAAGAAGCAAGATGCAAGAAGCAAGCAGCAAGTGTTATGATTTAATTGATGAGTGTTTTGTGTTTTTGCTGTGCTTTCTCTCCCCTCCAATCTTCTCTTCCAAAAAGGACAGGTCCTGGGTCATAGAATTGTAAATAATGTCATGTTCTGTGCTTGTAAATATAAAAATACTACCCACCGGCTATGTGTTTAGTTTGACAAATTCCGGAATTTGGTTAGTTGTGGGCGTGATTCTGATAGGTAGCTACTCAACGTAATAGGGGGGGGGACATATTTAGTGTTTTAAAACTGTCACATACACGGGTTAGAGTAAATGTTAGGGGGAACCACAAATATATCTCACATGTAAAAGTAAAGTTAATTTTGCATGTCATTCTCCAACCGGTCGTTTCAGTTGTTGGGTTCGACTCGGGGACGAGTCTGACGAGGGAGAGGGGTAGTGTTGCGGTTTTGTGTTTTTATAAATAAAGGTTAATTTCCCCCTCATAGTTTAGTCACACTACAACACGTAGCCTCGCGATAGTTCAGTTATTTCTTAGTAAATGTAAGCATAGTCCTTTTCCTGTGTTAGTTTTGCGTTGAGTAGAATAATGAGAGTTAGGTTTCCTTCCAATGCTTATGCTGCCTCGATACTTTGGCTTTGGCGCGAAATGCCACGAGGCAGGCTTGGACACGTCGATCAAGGGCGAAGGAAGGCGGGGAAGGAGTGACGGTAAGCACGAGCCGCCAATCAGGGCTCGAGGGGAGTGGCTTAGCACTGCGTCAAAAGGCGTGGTTTGGAGCATTAGATGCGGGCTAAGGGCGTGGCAATATAACCCTTTTGCGCAAAGCCCCCACCTCCGTTTTTGAGGGGAGAGGCGCCTGAACAAGTTATGAGCCGGGGTCCTCTGTTGAACAGTTCTGAGAGTGCGCGGTGTTGAATTGAGTGACAAGTTAAATGCTCGGTTGAGCTTGAGGCAGATCCTCTGTTGAGTTACGAGGGTGAAAGCGCGCCGTTGATTAATCGCGCTGTGAGGAACCGCCGAGCTGGGCGAGAGACGCGCATATTCGCCTGCCTGCCTTTGTTCGAGATATGTGCCGCAAGGATCCCTCCCGCCTGCCTGCCTGCCTTCGTCGTGGGACGTGCTGTGACCGGCAGAGGGCCACACCGGGCGAGCTGTTCCTGAACAACAGAGCCGGCGTGTTCAGCGCATGAACATTTCCTTCCTTCATCCCCCTGTGAATGTGAACGGGCCCATTGTCTGGGTAATAAGCTAAGACTGACTAAGATCTGCCCTGTGTCTCTGCTTCTGCTACCGATCATTGTAAATAATAATTATTAAACCTGTTATTTCTTTGATTCGGCCGTCTCGTCTTTTCCCTCATTGACTGAGCGTGGTACGAATAATATCGCTCTAATCGGGTTCCAATAATAAGGTAACTGCACGGACCACATGGTACGCCATCCGCTCGGACGTACTCAAATCACGCGTGGTTCATGCGAGACTTGATCCCTGCTTCCGTGGCGGCGTAGGTACTTAGGTACGTGTGAGAATTGTCCCCAAACCCTGTCCTGCGTCTGACCGGAAGTGGCGACTCAAGTCTCGTGGTTGCGACGACCCAAGGAGAACAAGGGGCTTAATCTCCCCCTGGTAAGGGAACGAGGGTCGCGCGAAAACCGTAACAATATATATATATATATGTGTGCCAATCTGAGATGGTGGTGTACAGCTGACTTGAATACCCGGAGGGAAGAATGTAAATGAAGAGTGTGGAAGGTGGTTCCGCGGGTGGGGAAAAAGATGAATAAATGAGTGGAGATGAGCAGTGGTTCTAGATTTAGGCATTTTCACTAGAAAGGGGTTGCTGGTGGACCGGGTGCATCCTGCAGATACCTGAGGGGTTGGGGGAGGGGGTGGGGGAAAGGAAGCACGTCGAGGGCAGAGGGTGCAAGACCAGAAATGAAGAGGAAGAAGACAGAGATCACTGACCTGTCGGAGACGGCAAAATGATAGGCCCATAGACTCAGCTTCATCATGAAAGATTCCAATGATCTTGAAAATCTTGGTATCCACTTGAAAGTCTTGATCAAGCTGAACAAGATGTGAGGCAAGAGAGCCCACCCATTGGAGAGAGCAGTACTCCATTAAGCTGCAGATGAAAGCCTTGTAAGTGGAAAGGAGCTCAGGTGTGCCAAGGAAGGACTTTGCACGACGGAGGATGCCCAGTTGGCATCTAGCTTTGCAGGCCAACTTTGAAATGTGCCTTGCCTAGGAGAAATCAAGGCTGAATGAGACCCAAGAGTTTGAGTGACTGTACCTCTTCAAGAGGGTTGTTGAGAAAGCAGATGGGAGAGTTGGCGGTGCGGTCCTTTCAGTGAGAGAGAGAGAGAGAGAGAGAGAGAGAGAGAGAGAGAGCGAGTGTGAGGGATTTCTCAGGATTTTAATTTATTTATTTAAACATATGCAACCGGTGGCTACTTGGCTGCATCATTTTATGGGGGCATGGCTGGGCCACTGATGCCATTCCCCTTACCAGCCAACTGTTACTCAACCAACCTTGTAAAGATGACAGGCTGAGTTGACCTGTCTGGTGTTATTTCAATTGCACAACAAGGGAAGAGATTATCAAATGAATTAACTCCTCCAAATTTGCTTGAACTCAAGACTGGACGTGGGGCGGAGGGCTCCACCAGGAGCGTGAACATGGATGGGGCACCAAATGACACCCCATAAAAAAACGCTCTCATGCTCCGCTTGGTTGTCTATAAGTTACAATAAAACTGACTCATGAGACCAAAACAACATTTTGAATTTTTAACTCTGTGGTACATGTCAATGTGTTGTGCCCATGTTTACGAACTCCTTCCATCCGGTTTAACATCTTTCATCATTAATAATAATCACCTCCGCACGAACTCCTTCCATCCGGTTTAACATCTTTCATCATTACTAATCACCTCCGCACGAACTCCTTCCATCCGGTTTAACATCTTTCATCATCACCAATCACCTCCGCACGAACTCCTTCCATCCGGGGTAACATCTTTCATCATCACTAATCACCTCCGCACGAACTCCTTCCATCCGGTTTAACATCTTTCATCATTACTAATCACCTCCGCACGAACTCCTTCCATCCGGTTTAACATCTTTCATCATTACTAATCACCTACGCACGAACTCCTTCCACCCGGGTTAACATCTTTCATCATTACTAATCACCTCCGCACAGTAAATAAATCCGTATTAGTAATTATGGGGCTGCCGGAGTTGCTGGTGGACGGCTTGGAGTCTTATCTAATTGTTTTGAGAAACAAACAAAACGAGAAATTTTTTTTTCTAATTGTTCTGTGAATATTCCAACAGACGAGGGTATGCATTCTGAGATATGGAAATGAAAGATCACCCATAGGCCCAAGAGATGGAGGGGGTTATAATTGGACAATTATTTCATAATTACGTGTCGATCAGATCAAGATGTGGAATCCCAACTTTCCCAGAATTTCATCCTCTTTATAATGTGTGCGGCCATCCGAGGATAAATGCAATATGTGCTCTTTACTCATGTTTTCTGTCTTTCACAGGTAAAATTTCCTTCAGCCCGGCCCGCGTGTATCCACGAGATATGCCGTGACGTATGGCATACGGTGAGGACAGACATGTGAGGGAAAAAGGTGAAGAGGGTGCTGGTGCTCGAAGGGTCTGGACTCTGGACAAAAAGGTAAATGTGGTGAGAGGTCTCAGTGAGTGTGTTGGGCAGGCAGGAAGGCCTAGAGGTACACACACTAGTCTCTAAGTCTAAGTTGTCTAGCCTGGGCTGAATTCCGACCCAGCTATAAACTGTCATCCTGATGTTTCATAGACTGGGCGATCCATCAATGTGTATGCCATTCCTCAAATGGACGTTAACCTGGGCAACCCGTTTTCTGGCATTAGTTAGCGGATGTGAAAGATCCCACAGTGTTCTTCGGAAAGAGTAGGGGAGCTCAGCTCAGCTACTGATCTCACTGGGCAAACTCTTTCATAAAATCCCTCTCCCCCCAATTATGCCAGTGCCCGTGGAGCGTTAGTATTGACCTTTAGCCCTGGGTGCCACAAAGCCTAACTATGCCACTGCTATTGCTGCCCGTTTGTCAGAAGGATGAGGGACGTCATGGCAAAGAGTGGTGTCATCAGCAAAAACATGAGGATTTTCCAGAGAGTCAGTGAGATCTTTAATGAAGATTGGGAATAGGATGAGGCCCAGAACACAGCTTCGGGGTAGTCCAGCCTTGACAGGGAGAGGAGAACAAAGGGTTCCGTTAAAAGCCACATGCTGCCTATGAGAGTGGAGAAAGTCAGTTATCCAAGAGTGGAGTTGGCCTTGGATTCCATAGGCAGACAGTTTGGAGAGCAAGGCGGGATGTCAGACTGTGTCAAAAACTCGAGATATGCTTGGAGATACTCGAGATATGATAAATAAAAAAATACATCCCAGAGCAGAGTGGGTAACCTCCTACAAGCACTTCTTTTGACCTCCCTATGGAAGCTGCTCAGACATGGGAATGACGTAGCAATATGTAATGGGGGGTGGAGGGGGGGTGGAGAACTCCCCCACCAAGGGGGAGGGCTCTTTTATACTGCATCCCATCTGTTGCTAGCATTTCTAATTACGCTACATTATACAAAGAACAACCCAATGAAAACGAGTATCTTGCAAGTCTTTACATAATTATATTAACCAATTTTGTTAACGATTATACGATTATCCGGTGCCTCATTAAGCATTTCTCCCACACAGTGCACTCCGGTCATTTCCCATCATTTGAATTTAGTCATGAATTGGCTAGCAAATGGTGATGGTGCCACCACGTCTTAGAGACTTGTTCCAGCGAGTTTCTAGACAATTGTCGGAGGGGGTGTTTTAATGCGAGAGTGCTAATGCCTGAGACCTTTGCATTGCTAATTCCCTTTCTGTATGAGTGAGAGAGCATAATCGATCCATCTGAACATAGATCATGTTACATGAGGATACACTTGATCCATTGTGTATCGCATAATTTGGGCTTGTTATCGACATTGGTCAAGGTATGCCCTACTCAAGGTCAAGACATACAATCCGTTCAAAGCCGAGGACTCAACGAGACATTTCATAGAACACCTTATCCGACAGTCTTGAGAAAAAGGACAAGGGAAGGGTCCTTTCAACCCTTGCTTTGCGTTTGTCTACACAATACATATCAGCTTTGTTCGTGAACTTCGAATAACAGACGAGATGGGAACCATACAAAGCCGGTAGATCAAACAGAACAGCCCAGAACTTAACTTTCTGCCGACTCCGCCCTCAGAGCACTATGCGCCAAATTTGATTGGTTGAGACGGTGTAAAATGTTATCCAAGTAGTGCTAACCTCAAGGTTTTTGGAAGTGTAAACAAGGTGATCTTTGTTCGACAGTGTTCAAATATATACAGTAATTCAACTGAAATAAAATAATCGGTCTAAAGTATGTAGAAAAAAAACAAACAAAAAAAACATTGAATGGGAAGTTCACCACTGTTGTGCACAGTCTTTTACACCACCTTATTTAACATGTTGAATTAGTTATTTGTGCCTGTCTTTGTGTCCTTCAGGATGTCCCTAAAACAGTAAGTTTCCTGTTTAGAATGATTTTCAACTTTCTTTAACTGCCAGACAGGCAGACACATTAAAACATTTACCACCATCCTTTGTGCGCATGCGCTGGGGATGGGAATACATACAATTTGCGAAATTCAGAGTTAAAGTAATGCTAAACTGCAGGTCCATGTACCAATTAATGTTCCGATTTGTGTTCTACCGAGTTCAAAACATATAGATTGAAACCAAGTAGTTCCTTGATCGGGCTGGCAGGATAGCATGGAGGTACTGTTACGGATTTGTCACTTCCGTTGTTGTGGTTTTCATCAACTGTAAACATTTTTGATTCCATGTACTATTATTGTTGTTGTTTAAGGGAGATAGATGTTACTATTTTCAAAAGGTAAAAAAGTCAATGTTTTAAATGAAACCAGAACAGGACGATGACTAAGAGGAAGAGGAGGAGAAGAAGGCGGAGCGAGTGAGTCGGGGAAGAAGCCTAGTTGCTTCGAGGTCTTGAGCAAACGTTGACGAACGGAGGTCACTAGCGAACTTCGGGGTTCCCGGGAAAGGGATTCTTGCGACAGAGTTGTTATCGCTGTGACAGATCAACCTGCGTGTCAGGTTTTGGTGGTTGATTCCGAGGAGAATCATCGTCATGCCGTTACGCCTCGAGAATGGGCCGTCGGCCATTGTGACTCGCGCGCTTTGCGCATCGCGCAAGGTTTTTCACTTCGCTTCAACCATTTTCACTGCATCCAGACGTTTATCTGGTGTGTGTGTGTGTGTAACGTGGATTTTGAAGGTAAATCTGCGGTTCACCGGGTTGGAGCCGTAAAACGTCCATACCCGAGGGTGTGATTTCCCAGTCGCCTGGAGGGCGCCTTTGGATTCCACCGTCGCCTTGAGGGCACCTTTGGCCGCATGACTGTGACTGTCATCCGAACGGGATTCTGGTCTCGATTGGACATCGTTCTCACGATCGCTGGAGCGGATCGACTTGGGCTTGATGCCAGAATAGAGACATTGGGGAATGTTCTTCTTTTCGCTCACTTGGAGCACAGTGAGTTATAATTATATTGTACGAACCTGATGGTACCATCATAGGAAATATATATTGGTTGTACAAGTGATTACTATTGTTGTTGTACTGTTATTATTGTGGGATCCTAATACAATATTTGTTTGTTGGTAACAATTGGTGTGGCTTCACCATTGATCTTTGACATACGGAATAACACATTTTTCTGCCGTGACTCCTCTCGGGGCTCGGAGGTACACCGTGACCGGGGGTTGGGGAGGAGCACGTAACAGTACGCAAACTCGCCTCTTTTAGTCAGGTTCACTATGTTTTTTCGTTCAAGATTTTTGGAGATTAGCAAAACTATACATTTTTGGAATATTCAGAGCATGAGGAATCCAAAAATTAATGTTGGCATTTGCGTAGACACCTTTGCGAAAATGACACTCAGGACAGTGATGAAGATCTGTAAAAGCATATTCCTGAACGGTATAGACCTAGTAGATCCTGTGTATAGGACTTATAGTTCAATCTGATACTAACAAGGCTGCTTTCTTCCTTTATAAACCCATACCTATAACTTCAAAGGACTTGCAATATCATGTATTATGTAATACAGTTATATCACAAATATAAAGACAATGGTTTTCAATTTGCTTTGTTTGTTGCTTTTCTATAATCCTGAGCACTATTTTGAGGCCATTATTGGATTCCTTGACCAAGAAAACATAGGATTAGCATATTGAATTAAGTTTCTAGGTTGACTAGAAGCTGAGATAGCGCAAAATATATATTTGATGGCCGCCATTTTGAAAATCCAAAATGGCGGCCATGCAGGTGTCTGTGCAAATGCCAACATTGATTTTCGGATTCTCCATGCTCTGACGATTCCAAAAATGTACAGGTTTGCTAATCTCCCAAAATTTTGAACGAAATTATATTTGTAAACATAGTGAACCTGACGATCTTCATCACTTTCCTGAGTGTCATTTTCGCAAAGGTGTGAGACATTTTGTATGACAACATTAATTTTTGGATTCCTCATGCTCTGAATATTCCAAAAATGGATAGTTTTGCTAATCTCCAAATTTTTTGAACGAAATTATATTTGTAAACATAGTGAACCTGACTATATCTGTCTAGTGTGTATGCACAAGGTGTCTACATCTGGGTTTGAATCTTGGCCCAGCTATAAACTGTCATCCTGGTGTTTCACAGGCAAGGTGATTCATCAATGTGTGCTGTGCCTTGGAAGGACATTAAAGTGGGCGTCCTGTCTGTCGCCATTAGTTGGTGGATGTCAAGGACCCCATGTTGTCCTTCACGAAAAGTAAGCGAGCTATCGCCCTCACCATGGTCAAATTCCAAATTCCTACCCTAACTACTGCTGGGAAGGCAATAGCAAACTACCCAATGTAACCCTTGCTCAGGAAGCTGCTTCAGCAGCACTGATGCTCTGTGAAATGTATGGTACAACAGAGAGAGAGGGAGAGAGAGTTCCTTGACCATGGACTGACGTGTGTCGGTCAGATAGAGTGAACCAATTGCTTAGCCCAGCTTTGCACAACGTGAGTGGGGTAATTATGGATGTAAGGATGATGCGTCAAATATATCTTGGATCCAAGTATTAAACATCATGCAGCAGCTTAAATAACAAGAAGTCACAGTACCCTTGAGCATAGGTTGCCATCCATGGGAGGAGGCAATTCATCCTTAGGAAATTCCCTGCTGGGAGAAAAGCGGCACCATTG
The DNA here is from genome assembly GCF_964187855.1 of Myxine glutinosa. Classification (NCBI taxonomy): domain Eukaryota; kingdom Metazoa; phylum Chordata; class Myxini; order Myxiniformes; family Myxinidae; genus Myxine; species Myxine glutinosa. Next base: position 59,368,824 of record NC_136267.1, read on the forward strand.
TTATGACGTCACTGTTACCCAGAGTACCCCGGAAAGTGACAGCCTTCCCAAGCTCAGTCGCTGTGTTTGTCTCGTCTAACAGTCTTGTGTTGTGTCATGTATGCTTGTCTGTATGTCCGTGTGTGTGTGTGTGTGTGTGTGTGTGTGTGTGTGTGTGTGTGTGTGTGTGTGTGTGTGTGTGTGTGTGTGTGTGTGTGTGTGTGTGTGTGTGTGTGTGTGTGTGTGTGTGTGTGTGTGTGGCAGCATCACTATGATCCTTAGAATATGTAAATAAAAAAATAAAAAACATATACAGTATGTAAAAATAAAAAGTTTTGAGATAGCTATGGAGCTTTTTATGGAAAATGGAGTAGTGGCATGGACATACACAAAATGGTTTTGTTAATACAGTACTGTATACTGAAAGTTGGTGAGAAAGAGAATTTAGTGACCACTTTTATGGTGTAAAACAGCCAAGAAGGCAAGGCTGCAAAGAAAGAGGTAGCAAAGGCGTAGGAGGCATGCAGGAAAATGTTCGGAGAACGCTTGGATTCGGAAGAGGGTCAGAGAGTGGTATTCAGGATTTTACAAAGCAGATAGTGAAAGAGAGCTGTGATGTGATGGGGGTGAGTTGCTTGAAGGATGAAGTGGGACAAATCGTTGTGGACCCAGATGGAATTAAAGGAAGATGGAAAAGATATATGGAAATGCTGTTGAATACAGAGAATGAATGGGATGGCAACATAGAGAGTATCCCAGTTGTATGACCGGCAGAGAAGATAACTGAGAAGGAAGTTGAGGAAGCGATAAAAGCAATGAAGAGTAGAAAAGCGGGAGGGCCGACAGGAGTTGTGGGAGATATGTTGAAGGCAGCAGGAAGTTGGGGTGTGAAGAGAATGACAGAGATCTGTAATCTGGTGGTGAAAGAAGGCCGCATTCCAGTGGATTGGGAACTGAGTACCCTCGTTCCTCTATACAAGGGGAAAGGTGACCCTCTGGAGTGTGGCTCGTACTGAGCAATAAAGTTATTGGAGCATGGAATGAAGGTATTGGAAAGGGTGTTGGAGAGGAGGATAAGGAAGAAGGTGAAGATCGACGAAATGCAGTTTGGATTTATGCCAGGAAGAGGAACGACAGACGCGCTCTTTATTGTGAGGCAGTTGCAGGAGAAACACATGGAGAAGAGGAAGAAGTTTTTTCTTGGGTTTGTTGATCTGGAGAAAGCATTCGATAGGGTTCCACGTGAAGTATTCACATGGGCATTGAGGAAGTTAGGAGTGGGGGAATGGTTGATCAGAGTAGTGATGGCAATGTACAAAAGAGCATGCACAGCTGTAAGGACGAAGGACGGGAACAGCGGTGAGTTTGAGGTGAAGGTGGGAGTGCATCAGGGGTCGGTACTAAGTCCACTACTATTTGTAGCTGTGATGGAGGTGCTGGCTCAGAACATGAAGGAGGGTTTACCGTGGGAGTTGTTGTATGCAGATGATCTGGTGTTGATTGCGGAAAGTATGGATGGACTGAAGGAGAAGATGAACAAGTGGAAGGAATGCATGGAGACAAAAGGTCTGAAGGTGAATATCGGAAAGACGAAGGTGATGGCAAGTGGTAAAGCATGTGGTGAGGTGGAAAGAACTGGGAAGTGGCCCTGTGCTGTGTGTAGGAAGGGTGTCAGAGTGAACTCCATTCAATGTACAATGTGCGCTGAGTGGGTTCATCAAAAATGTAGTGGTCTGAGAGGATCATTAACCAGTGTGGCAGCTACATTCAAATGTAAGGTGTGCACAGAGGGAGCTGCAGATGGAGGAAATGTTGAGTTGGATCTTGGAGACGGCGTGAAGCTGGAAGGTGTGAAAACATTTTGCTACCTCGGAGACATGCTGAATGGAGAAGGTGGATCAGACTCGGCAACGGTTGCTGGAGTGAGATGTGCATGGAAGAAGTTTCGGGAACTGAGTGGCGTGCTGATGATGAGGGGAGTGTCGTTGAAGCTGAAGGGAAAGGTGTATGCTGCATGTGTGAGAAGTGTTATGATTTATGGGAGTGAGACATGGGTAATGAACGTAGAGCAGCAACGAAGGCTGGAAAGGGTGGAAATGCGAATGGTTCGGTGGATGTGCGGAGTATCGTTGAGAGAGAGGAAGACAAATGATGAAATGCGAAAGATGATGGGAATGGAGCCTGTGATTGATGCTGTGGAGAGGAACAGGTTGAGATGGTTTGGTCATGTGTTGAGGAAGAATGAAAGTGACTGGTTGAGAAGAGTGATGGAAATGAATGTAGAAGGAAGTAGAGGACGGGGAAGACCGAGAAAGGCTTGGCTAAAGATGGTGGAAGAAGAAATGCGGGCAAGGGGGTTAACAAGGAGAGATGCAGAAAATAGGACAAAATGGAGAAGATTGTCATGGGGACCGCAAGGCTAACCCCCGCTCTAGCAGGGAAAATGGCCTTAAAATGCATGTTGTTGTTGTTGTTGTTTTGCGGTGTAAAACACCATGAAAAGGACGAGTTATCAACAAAAATAAAGCGTCAAAGATATTCAAGAGAAGCTCTGCCATCCGAACTGCATGAGTCACATCAGCTTGTCGACTTGCATGATAACTGTCATGTCAAAGAGGAAACCATCATTGGTCTAAGGTGGTCGATGTTGAACTACCATGGGTTCAAACTGATCTTTTTGGTTGGTAAAATTGATTTTTTTTTTTTTAAAGGTCCTCACACTTCACATTGCTCTTTAGCTCAATTTTTAATACAATTTAACTATTTCCGGCTTGTCGCAGTTACAAAGCATTCTGATGCTCATTATAAAGGCAATGCTTTTAACATACAAATAATTCATGGCAGCACGTTAAAAATATCTCTTCTGTCATTTCTGTGCAGACATGAATCAGATATCTATTCTGGGTTTTCTCCAAAAAAATTGGGCTTTTTATCTTAGTTGTCCTTTTGTACATGGCTCATTTGCTGTCCTATACCTCTCTTCTCTCTCCCTCTGCTTCCCTATTTGCTTCTCACATCTTTCATATGCAGCACCTGATTGCAAGGTTATTTTCGCTGAGAGAGGGTGGTGGCACTACAATGCCACTGATGCGGTGGTGTGTGGTTTCGTGTGCTGCCACCCGGCTGCTGGTTGCATCATTTTCAGCGGGCGCAGCTGCCGCTGCTGCAATGCCTCTCCATAACCAGTTATCTGGTACTCATTTTGCCGACCTTGGAAGGATGACAGGCTGAGTCAACCCCACCTGGCGTTAATTCAACGGGATTCAAACTCAGGAGCTTAGGATCCCAAGCCCACCACCCTAACCTCTCAAACTCAACACTAGGTATACTGATGCAGTATCCCTGTAGGATAAAGCATACATTTGGAGTTTATTCAGGGTGCCAGTGATAGCTCGCCTATTCTTCGCGAAGGAAATCGCAGGACCTTTAACATTCACATACTAATGACAGCAGAAGTGATGCCAAGTTGAATGTCCATCCGAGTAACGGTGGCCATGCATGCATTGATGCCTCGTCCTTCCTGTTAAACACCAGGATGGCAGTTTATAACTGGGCTGAGATTAAAATCCAGGCTAGACAGCTCAGAGGTGAGTGCCTGTACCTCCAAGCTATCCTCCCAACCCATTGTTTCCCTTCTGCGTCACTCTTTCTCCCATCCACATTTTCCCTTTTCTCTTCATCTTCTTTATTCCTCTCGCCCCCCTTTTTCCCTACTCCTCTGATATACAAGTACTTGACATAAACAGCTTCTACTTTCCATCCAGTAACCCTTATCATGTACTTAGCAAAAGGAATGTGGACTTTTAAATACCTAAAGCTGCACTCATGGTTGAATACATATTTACCTCCGCCACCAATGGTGGATGGAGGTGATGTTTTCACCCCTGTCTGTCTGTTTGTCTGTCTGTGAACAAGATATCTCAAGAAGTTGTGGAGGGATTTGGACGAAACTTGGTGGACAGGTTGTGTGTGTGAAAAGGACGAATCGTTTCGATTTTGGTGAAGATCTGAATATGGATTCGGATATAAGAATTATTTAATTTTTTAAGTGATTCTTCACCACTGGGAGATAGCACAAAAACTAAATATATATCAGGATATCTCAAAAAGTTGTGGATGGATTTGGAACGAAACTTGGCGGACAGGTTCTGTGTGTGACAAGGAAGAATCAATTAGATGTTGGTGAAGATCTGAATATGGATTTGCATACGACTATTATTTAATTTTTAAAGTGATTCTTCACCATTGAGTGATAGGGCTAAACCGATATATAACATGATATTTAAAAAAGTTATGGATGCCTTACGAGTAAACTTGGTGGATGAGTTTGTTATGTGACAAGAACAAGCCGATTCGATTTTGGTTCAGGTCCGAATCCAGATTCTGCCATTATTGGGATACAAAACAAACTGTTCAGCCTGGTGGAGGTATGCGCTCTACCGAGTATCATTCTAGTACATAAAGTGATGATGAATTTTCATAATACATCATGCGGTGAGGTATTGGTACATAACGATGTGGTTCAAAATGAACACCTGCATAAAAGCCACAGGTATGGCACGGCCATTGTCACAAAAGCACTTGTGAGTGGAGAAAACAGCACTCTTGTAATGTTGGTAAATGCTGTGGGTTTCAGAAAACCATACATGACGTGCATATAATCTCGTGTACATTAAAGGAGGGATGTTTGTGAGGTAACGACGTTACAAAAGCGCTTACTCAAGTCTGCTATTTATCATGATATAATAATTAGAGGAAGTAATTGTGTTGACTTGGGCTGGGCTTTTCAATCATCCTTGTGGGTAAGAATATTACATGGAGCACCTCATGATGGCAGCAGTTTTTGTAATTGTACGTAACATATCCAGCAAAAAGGCGATCATCATCGTAACACGTGAAAAACTACGTTTCTCTGACAAACTTTCAGGATGTATCATTTAAAATCATATGGGAGTCACAGATAGGCTTTGATCTTAAACAAAAAGGTCTTTATTGTCCATTTGAATATGTGAATGAAACCGAATTGGCTTGAAATAATAAGACAAGCCGTCTCGGGATCAAAACGAAACAAAGAACCACCCTTTATAGTGCAGCAGATAAACACAAAATTGTGCATTTTATGAGAAAAGCATGAAATTTTTTACATAGTTAGTGCATACCATAAGGTTTATTTTCAGATGTGGAGGGAAGTCAGATTTGACCTCTGAGAACCGTGAGAGGTCAAATCCAAAATGGCCACCAGTCCACCGAGTCTAATGTTCAAACGCGCTTAATTTTGGAACCAAATAGTGTAGAAAAACATTATAGTGTGGCGGACACGAAAGCCCACTGGCGTGGTGACATCATTCCGCGCACCATGTGGGCGGCGGCCACGCCCGAGAGAGAGGCGTGGCCTCAAGATATACACGGGGCGCGCAGCCCGGAGCAGCTCAGTGCTGCAGTTTGAGTACTTTCAATAAAGACTCTTTTATGAACCGCGTTGTCCGCTTGATCCTTGCGTAAGCACTAGCGCGCGCAGCATCGCGCTTCATATGGTGACCTCGACGTTGGATCTGCCGTAGCGATCCTTCCGAACACGACGCCATTGCAATGGCAAACAACAACGCAATGTCGATTAAACTTCCCGAATTTTGGGAGGCCCAGGCCGAAGTCTGGTTCGTCCAAGCCGAAGCCCAATTTCAGCTTCGGCGCCTCACCGGCGACGACACACGCTACTGCCACGTCGTCGCCTCCCTCGGGCCCGGCACGGCCGCTCGAGTTGTGTCCGTCCTTCGCCACCCACCGGACGGCCACAAGTACGAGGCACTCAAGTGGCTACTCCTAGCCACGTTCGGCCTCACGGACGACGCACGGGCCGACCGCCTCCTGGATCTCCCCGAGCTCGGCGACATGCACCCGTCGGTCCGAATGGACCATATGCTGGCACTGTTGGGCGACGAAGCCCCCGGTTCTCTATTCCGGGTGCTTTTCCGTTGCCAACTTCCAGCGCAGGTTCGCCTCGCGTTGGCCGGGACCGTGCTAACGGAACCCCGAGCATTGACAGCCGAGGCGGACAGGTACTTTGCGGCTTCGGACACGCGGGCGAGAGTCGGTGCGGCCGTCACGGACCTCGAGGCTGATGCTGCTGATGATGCTGATCCACAGCATCAGCTTACACAGCATACGCAGCATGCTGATACACACCTTGTGACCGCCGCCACGCCCCGCCCACAGCCGCGGCGAAAACCGCCACTGCGGGGAAAACCGCCAACTCCACCGGCCTGGCAGAGCCAGCCGCACTCCTCCAGCTCCACCACCTGGTGCTGGTTCCACGCCAAGTTCGGCCACGAGGCTCGGCAGTGTCATCCGCCATGCTCCTTCAACAGGTCGGGAAACGCCCGGGCCGGCACTCAATACTGGCGATGAGCGCCAGCTGTTCGAGCAGCCTGCTGTTCATAACGGACACCTTATCCGGGCGCCGTTACCTGTGCGACATGGGAGCGCAGGTGAGTGTCGTTCCCGCCGGTACGTCAGACAAGCACGCCGCGGGCGGGGGCCCCGCGCTGCTTGCTGCGAACAGGACGCCCATCCGTACGTACGGAAAACGCTGCCTCTCTCTGCGGTTCGGAGGGCAGGTTTTCCGATGGACGTTCGTCACCGCCGACGTGCCCATGGCACTGCTTGGCGCGGACTTCCTATGCGCTAATGGGCTCCTGGTCGACGTAAAGCGCAGACGTCTTGTCCAGGCCGAGACGTTCAGCTCGCTCGCTTGTGCGCTGCCCAGCTCGTCGAGCAGCTCAACGAGCGGCTTGCCGAACGGTTCGGTTCCGGCCACGTTGATCTGTACGCTTCCGGCAGCGGACGAATTCACCCGCCTCCTCGCCGGCTTCCCGGCCCTCACGCGGCCCACCTTCTCGGCGGGGGCCGTCAAGCATGGGGTGCCCCATCACATCCCCACCGTCGGGCCACCGGTCTCCGCCCGGGCACGCCGCCTCAAGCCGACGAAGCTGGCGGTGGCAAAAGCGGGGTTCGCTACCCTGGAGCAACTCGGCATCGTTCGGCGCTCGGAGAGTGCTAGGGCGTCGCCGCTGCACATCGTGCCGAAGCCCGGCGGGGGATGGCGACCGTGCAGGGACTATCGCCGTCTCAATGACGTCACCACTCCCGACCGCTACCCCGTCCCCCACATTCAGGACTTTTCCGCCCGTTTGGCGGGCATGTCCTTCTTCTCGAAGGTGGACCTCATACGCGGCTACCATCAGGTCCCCGTCAGGCCGGAGGACGTCCCGAAGACGGCGGTCATCACGCCATTCGGACTCTTCGAGTTCCTGCGGATGCCCTTCGGTCTGAAGAATGCGGCTCAGGCGTTCCAGCGACTGATGGACAGCGTCCTGCGCGACTTGGATTTTGTCTACGTCTACCTGGACGATATCCTCGTCGCCAGCGCGTCCCGCGAAGAGCACCTACGCCACCTCCGCACGCTCTTCAAACGCCTGGGCCAGCATGGCCTGATTGTGAATCCCGCAAAGTGCCGGTTCGGCGTCGCCATAATCGATTTTCTGGGGCACCGTGTCACCAGGCACGGAGCCGTCCCCCTGCCGGCCACGGTGGAGGCGGTGAAGGGGTTTCCGCGCCCCCGCACGATCAGAGGGCTGCAGGAGTTCCTGGGCATGGTGAACTTTTACCATCGGTTCCTGCCCCGTATCGCCCAGCTCCTGCGCCCCCTGCACGAAGCTCTCCGAGGTAAGCCGGGCAAAGGCGACGTTACCTGGACCGAGCAGATGGACACGGCGTTCACGGGCCCGAAGCTCGCCTTGGCTAACGCCACCATGCTCGCGCACCCGGCGCCCGATGCACCGATCGCCCTCACCACCGACGCCTCGGACTACGCGGTGGGTGCGGTGCACGAGCAATGGGTGCGTGGAGCTTGGCAACCGCTGGCGTTCTTTAGCCGGCAGCTTCGCCTGCCCGAACGCCGTTACAGTACCTTCGACCGCGAGTTGCTCGGGCTTCACTTGGCGGTCAGGCACTTCCGCCATCTGCTCGAGGGCCGTGCGTTCACGGCCTTCGTCGACCACAAGCCGCTGATCTTCGCGATGGGCAAGGTCACCGAGCCGTGGTCGGCCCGGCAGCAGCGTCACCTCTCGGCCGTGTCCAAGTACACGACGGACATCCGGCACGTCGCGGGGAAGGACAACCCGGTGGCGGATTGCCTTTCCCGGGCCGTCGCCCACGCAGTCCACCTCGGCATCGACTATGCCCGGATGGCAGCGGACCAGGCCGCTGACCCCGACGTCCAGGCCTTGCGGACCGCCATCACGGGCCTCCGCGTCACCGAGGTGCCGTTCGACGGCGCGGGCGCGGCCCTCTTGTGCGACGTCTCCCTCGGGTGTCCTCGCCCCATCGTGCCCGCGGGCTGGCAGCGCCAGGTGTTTGACGCCATCCACGGCCTGTCCCACCCGGGCGCGAGGGCCTCCCAAAGGTTGATCGCCGACAAGTTCGTCTGGCATGGCCTCCGGAAGGCCGTCCGCGGCTGGGCCAGGACGTGCCTCGCGTGCCAGCGCGCCATGGTGCACCGGCACACCCAGGCCCCGTTGGCCCCGTCCACGGTGCCGGAACGCCGGTTTGACCACGTCCACGTGGACCTGGTGGGACCTCTGCCTCCCTCGTGGGGTTTCACCCACGTCCTCACCATGGTGGACCGCACCACCCGGTGGCCGGAGGCCGTGCCCTTGGCATCGACGATGGTGGCGGACGTCGCGCAGGCTTTCATCGCCACCTGGGTCGCCCGGTTCGGTGCCCCCTCAGACATCTCGTCCGACCGCGGCCCCCAGTTCACCTCGGAGCTCTGGGGGGCGGTCGCGCAGGGGCTCGGGGTCCGGCTGCGCCGAACCACAGCCTACCACCCCCAGGCTAACGGCCTGTGTGAGCGATTTCACCGCTCATTGAAGGCCGCGCTCCGGGCCACCCTCCGCGACGGCGGCTGGGTCGACAGGCTCCCCTGGGTCCTGCTGGGCCTCCGGACGGCGCCCAAGGAGGACCTGCGCGCATCCGCGGCAGAGTTGGTCTTCGGGCAACCGCTGCGGGTGCCGGGCGAGTTCCTCCCCGACTCCATGGCACCATGGTCCGCGGCACAGCAGCGCTCCGCTCTGCAAGAGACCGCCCAGAGGTTCGCCCCGGTGCCAACGGCATGCCATGGGCACCCACCGACGCACGTCGCCCCGGAGCTTCGCACGGCGGAGTACGTCTTCGTCCGCCACGATGCCCACCGGACACCACTGCGGCCCCCGTACGACGGGCCTTTCCGCGTGCTGGAGACCGGAGCGAAGCACTTCACCCTGGACATCGGCGGTACTCCTGACCGCGTTTCTGTAGACCGCCTCAAGCCGGCCCACCTCGACGTGGACCATCCACCGCCAGTGGCCCGACCCCCGCGTCGGGGCCGCCCCCCTGCGGGCGGACCCCCGGCACCGCCCAGCCCCGCCGCCACGCCGCCCCCCGGTCCTGCACCCATCCCAGGGGCAGCCAGAGGCATCCCACCTGGCATCCCTGCACCCCGGACGCCGCCGATCGCCAGGGGGCGCTTCGGCCGGGTCATCCGTTTGCCCCGCAAACTGGCCCTCCAGGTGCGCGGGCATTCTGGGGGGGGGCGCGTGTGGCGGACACGAAAGCCCACTGGCATGGTGACATCATTCCGCGCACCAAGTGGGCGGCGGCCACGCCCGAGAGAGAGGCGTGGGCGGCGGCCACGCCCGAGAGAGAGGCGTGGCCTCAAGATATACACGGGGCGCGCAGCCCGGAGCAGCTCAGTGCTGCAGTTTGAGTACTTTCAATAAAGACTCTTTTATGAACCGCGTTGTCCGCTTGCTCCTTGCGTAAGCATTAGCGCGCGCAGCATCGCGCTTCAATAGGTGTCATTTCCAACTAAATTGGGGATGCCCAGAGGTGAATGATGCTTTCAATGAACTCCTCGGCATGCCAAGTGAGGTCAGTGAAGGCTCAATGTTACTGCTAGAGCGATTTGTGGTGCTGATGTACGATAGAACCAGTGAGAGCACGGAAGTGAATGATGCCAGGAAACAGCTCTTCACACAGAAGTGTAGAACTCGAGAGAACATTCCTCCAACCCAGGCAGCACTCAAGCAGCACATCAAGCGCACTTGCTACCAGGCCAACTGTTGTAACCAGGCATTGGTCATGGATCCAGAGATGCCAGACCCACCTGACTGGGGCTGGACAAAGGAGACAACTGCGTGGCAGCCTCTTTGGACCACTCTTCCTGAAGCATCAAAATCGTGCCATGAATTGATCGACTGTGGCTGCAAGAAAGGGTGCACTGGACGCTGCAAGTGTGCCAAAGCTGCATTCAAGTGCACTGCACTGTGCTTCTGTTCTGGAGACTGTTAGATTTAGATCATTACCAATTTTCATCATTGCACTTGATTTAATGTAAGCATTTGTGGACATACTTGGTTAACTACAGTTATTTTTTCAGAGGTTATTGCATCATTCCTTGCAGTGTAAACACTTTTTTTTCATCATTTCTGGTCTTTGGGTGTTCTGTACCTATCCCTGTACCTGAAAAAAAAAGTTTTAAAAGTTCAAATGAACTTTTTCCAATAGCAGTTCCAACTGCAGTATCATAAAAATAGATATTTAACGTAATTTGACCTTGACCTAAATGCATGTCCTTGAGTTCTGGCGATCTCAAAAGTATCACCAAATGAATGGGCATCTCCAATTTCGTTGGAAATGACATCTACAAGCGCGTTTGAACATTAGACCCGGTGGACTGGTAGCCATTTTGGATTTGACCTCTCACGGTCCTCATAGGTCAAATCTGACTTCCCTCCACATCTGAAAATAAACATTATGGTATATACTAACTATGCTAGAAATTTCATGCTTTTCTCAAAAAATGCACAATTTGTTAAAATATGAGAGCTTATCCGCTGTACTATTAATAAAGTTGTACATACAATATGTACCCAATCAAACAAAATAATTTCTGAGCAAACAAAACGATGCTAATTCGCTTTGAGGAAGAAAATTAATGCAAGGGCATATGCTGGAAGCAGGTGTAATCGGAGAGCTTCGACATGAGCCAAGACAATGGCGGTAGAGAGACCACTAAGGCGTGCTGAGTAAACCGGAGACCTGATATTGTGGTATCGGATAACTACCGGTCACTGATTGTCACCTTGAGAATGACTCCATGGGGAAATCCACATGTAATGTACTCATAATACCATGCGTGTTGTTACAACCACCACCGAATGTGGATGGAGCTTCTTTTCACCTCTGTTTGTTATGACGAAAATTTAAAAATTCCGTCATGTCGGTCTGTCTCGTTTGTTACTTGGCAAAAAAATTTTTGGACAATTATGTTGATCACTCCGGTTTGTGTGTTTGTTGGTTTGTGTGTCCGCTCACTTGTACTTGCCTACAGGTCACAATTTTAAACCGATCTTCATGAAACTTCAGCAAATGATAGAGTTTGTGGTCCGACAAAATTCGATATATCTTTGTCAAAAGGTCAAAAGGTCAACATATTGCCAAATTGCCAAAGGTCAACCACTTTTTTCAAATTTCTAAAATCCTCAATTTTCATCTGATTGACTTGAATAGGATTTACATATCAGCTAACTGAATTCAACCACCAACTATTTTGAGGTCAACATAGGCCAAAAGGTCAACAATCTTTTCAAATTTCTAAAATCCTCAATTTTCATCCGATTGACTTGAAATTTGAATAGGATTTTCATATCAACCAACTGAATTCAACCATCAACTATTGATGAGATCAGCATGGGCCAAAAGGTCAACATAGGCCAAAGGTCAACCACTTATTTTCAAATTTCTAAAATCCTCAATTTACATCTGTATGACTTGAAATTTGAATGGGATTTTCATATCAGCTAACTGAATTCAACCACCAACTATTTTGAGGTCAACATAGGTCACAAGGTCAACACAGGCCAAAGGTCAACCACTTTTTTTCAAATTTCTAAAATCTTCAATTGTATCATCCGATTGACTTGAAATCTGAAAAGGATTTACATATCGGCGAACTGAATTCAACGACCAACTATTTTTGAGATCAACATACGTCACAAGGTCAACATAGGCCTAAGGGCAACCACTTTTCACAAGTTTCTAAAATCCTCAATTTTCATCCGATTGGCTTAAAATTTGAAGACGATTTGCATATCAGGTCACTAAATTCAACCACCAATTATTTTGGGGTTAAAAGGATGCTCTACTGAGTGCCATTCTACTTTGTTCTGTTTTGCCAAGTGTCACTATACAAGTGATTTTTCATTTGTTTGTTTATCTGTGAGTGCGATAACTCGCGAGCGCTTTCAGCTATCTTCGTCAAACTTTACCAGGGGATTCCGAAAGACAAAAGTGAGGTTTTCAATGTTTGTTTTTTATTACATATGTCAATTAATTGATTAATAATTATTATCCATTTATTATGTACCTATTTATTTCCTTTCTCCTCTGGGCATTATCTCAGGCACCTTGTGAGCTAGGAAGCTGATATTTGGACACGAAAGTGACCAAGTGATTTGGCTGTAAAAAGGATATTTTTGATTTATTGGGTTTTTTTCATTAACTACTCAATTTTCAATGAGTTACTGATTAGTTATGGATGAAACAGTGGTGGTTTAGGTATGTTATCAGCCGATAGATTAGGAAATTAATTATTTTATGATCAATATTTATTTATTTAAATTACGCAATTAATCAATCAATTATTTATTTACTTTCTCGTCTGGGCAATATTACAGGCAACTTTTGAGCTAGGAAGCTGATATTTGGACACGAAAGTGACCAAGTGATTTGGCTGTAAAAAGGATATTTTTGATTTATTGGGTTTTTTTCATTAACTACTCAATTTTCAATGAGTTACTGATTAGTTATGGATGAAACAGTGGTGGTTTAGGTATGTTATCAGCCGATAGATTAGGAAATTAATTATTTTATGATCAATATTTATTTATTTAAATTACGCAATTAATCAATCAATTATTTATTTACTTTCTCGTCTGGGCAATATTACAGGCAACTTTTGAGCTAGGAAGCTGATATTTGGACACGACAGCGAACAAGTGATTTGGCTATAAAGGGTTTTTTTTAATACATGGGCGAAGGCTCATAATAGAGCTGACAACACACACACCCACACATACGGACACACTGACAAGACAAACACTTAACACAGCCACTGAGGGATACTCTGGGTACCAGCGACTTCATAACAATGGCGCCGCTTTTCTCGCCGTACTCCACGGGACATTTCCTCAAGAAGAATTTCTTCCTCCCCATGGATGCCAACTGATGGGGATTGTCCGTGATCTATCCTTTTCAAGCAAGGAAGCAGCACGTACCATTTCAAAGTATTTGGTATGACTTTAACCGGTCCAAACCAGATGGGTGTTTTTTTAGGAGACACCATCTCCTTACTGGATGGCCGTTGGCTCCCTATGGGAGCTCATCCACACTTTTCTCATCGCTTTTCTCATCCGCTCATACGTCCACATCCACCCAAGGCCGAAACTTGGTGGACAGGTTGGGTGTGTGACAAGGACGAATCAATTTGATTTTGGTGAAGATCCGAATACTGATAGATACAATTTTTTTTTTTTTTAAAGTGATTCTTCGCCATTGTGTGAAAGGGCCAACAACTATATACAGCATGATATTTCAAAATGTTGTAGATGAATTATTTTTTTAAAACTTGGTGGACGAGTTGGTTTGGCAACAAGAACAAGCCGATTAGATTTTGGTTCAGGTCTGAATCCAGATCTGGCCTATCAGTGGGATACAAAATATCAACTGTTCAGCCCTATTCAGAGGTACGCTCTCTACCGAGTGCTGTTCTAGTTTCATATGCAGCCTGCGGCTGGCTGCTGGTTACATCATTTGTGGAAGCGTGACTGTGCCGCCAATGCACTGCTCCTCATACCAGCAAGCTGGTACTCATTTTGCCAACCTCAGAGGAATGACACCACGGCTGAGTCGATCTAAAAGATCAGAAATGAAGGCCGATATACAAAAGATCATCAGTTTCATCATGGACACCAACAACGCAGCACTTCGCCAGGTATGCCCATTGCCCATCCATGGTATATAAACATCATTTCTGGATGAGAGGTTGTGGAATGGAATATTATGTGACAAAATATGTGGGATATTTTGAGAAAACTCTCCTTGCATTTATTTTCTCGACAAGAGCGAGGCTCATGGAAGAGCAGGAATATCATGGGCAGGCTAGGTAGCTGCTAACATCGCAAGTGTCCTCTCAAAGTGGGGGGTTTTAGCATCATGTGAAGAGCTTTTGAAGTCACCTCTAAGCTGTCTATAGCCTGGGTTCGAATCTCTTTGCACCTACAAACTGTCGTGCCGGTGTTTCACAAGCAGGGTCATTCATCAGTCTTGTGCTGTTCCTCAGATGTACGTTAAACTGGGTGTCCCATCTGCCGATAATAGTTGGTGCGACTGAAAGATCCCACGTTGTCCTTCACCAAGGGTAGACAAGCTATCACAGGTGCCATGAGCAAATTCCAAATTCCTGCCCTGACGTTAGTTGAACGTCAGGCCTGGCCATACAGTTCGTTAGAGACTTGGGCCACGCTTCCCCTTGCCAGCCCCACAAGAATGTGGGGAAAATTGTGCCTGTTGATGAAGAAGAAGAAGTAGACAGGTTTTGTATTATGTATAAGAAGAGTGCATATAATAAGAGAGACGATCTGAGAAAGTGCGTGTGTGCAAGTTTGCACAAGAGCTCGTGTGCCAACCCCCACAGCCCGGGCCCGGTTTAAAAGCTCAAATGCACCTTTGGAGACTGGCCACATTGATTTGTTATGAGCTTTCAGTTGCCCATGATATGGAATTATTTATGTGCAGATTTAGCGATGGTTGCTTCTTATCTGCTCAAATTTGCTAAATGCATAGTTCAGCGGTTTGAAATAGAGGACTACATTTTGTCACGGCGAGTGTTTGTCTCCATCGGTGGGACGTTCGAACGATGGTGGTGACCGCCGGTAATAACACTCGGTAATACGAATTGTTCCAAATATTTGATAAGTGCACATAAAGTACGCAATACAGTTCGCTGATGCACAGATCATCGAAACGGCCTTCATATAACGAGCAACACGATAGCACGAGGTTATATTATAGCACACTGAACCATACACGGATAATTCTCATGACAGACCAAAAATTCTCATTATTTATGATACATATGAAACGCTTCTTGCAGGTCTGCAAGATGGTCACTTTTGGGCATCCATTTATGGACGAAAAACAAACTTTTTCTCTCTCAATGTGATGGATGCAGTGAAGGCCAAATGAAGGCACACGAGGGACCTGAGCACAACATCTGTAAATGCCCCTCCCCCCCCCCCCCCCTCCTGTATTGACATAAAAATTAGGGAATGTATAGCTATAGTGCCTATACAAAGTCTACACCCCCTTTCAAAATGTTCACCTTTTGTTGCCTCACAGCCTGGAATTAAAATGCATTAAATCAGACTTTTTCCACCTTTATTTACACATCGTAACCAACGCCTAACAAGTGAAAAACAAATTCTACAAATTTCAGAAAATAGAATTAAAAATACAAAACTAGGTTATGTTGGTTGGATAAGTGTCCACCCCCCCCCCCCCCCCCCCCGAGTTAATACTTGGTGTAAGCACCTTTGACAGCAAATACAGCTGTGAGTCTGTTGGGATAGATCTCGACCAACTTTGCACACCTTGATTGGGCAATATTTGCCCATTATTCTGTACAAAACTGTTTAAACTCAGTCAAGTTGCGTGCTTCCATTTTCCCTTCTATCCTGACAAGTGCCCCAGTCCCTGCTGATGAGAAACATCCCCATAACATGATGCTGCTACCACCATGCTTCGCAGTAGGGATGGTGTTCTTTGGGTGATGTGGTGTTGTGTTTGCACCAAACGTAATCTTTTACATTTAAGCCAAAAAGTTCCATCTTGATTTCGTCACAGACCACAAAACTTTTTCCCACATGGCTTCAGAATCTCGAGTGTTTTTTGCATATCTCAAACAGGACTCAAGGTGGGCTTTTTTGAGTAATGGCTTCCTTCTTGCCACCCTACCATATAGGCCAGACTTGTGGAGTGCTTGGGATATTGTTGTCACATGCACACAGTGACCAGTCTTTGCCATAAACACCTGTATATCTTTCAAAGTTGGCATTGGCCTCTTAGTGGCCTCTCTGATCAATCTCCTACTTGATTGGTCTTCTAGTTTGGATCCAGCCAGTAGAATTTTTTTAGTGATTCGTCACCATTGAGTGATATGGCCAACCAGGTGGAGGTATGCTCACTACTGACTGCTTTTCTAGTTACTCCCGCCAGGGAGTAATGCATTCGATCGTGTCCGTCCGTCCACGTGTGTGTGTGTGTGTGTGTGTGTGTGTGTGTGTGTGTGTGTGTGTGTGTGTGTGTGTGTGTGTGTGTGTGTGTGTGTGTGTGTGTGTGTGTGTTCGTATGTTAGTGTGTTTGTGAACAAAATATCTGGAAAAGTTCTGAACTGATTTGAATGAAAGTTGGTGGGATGATTGCCCTTGGGATAAGGAAGAATTGATTCGTTTTTGGTGAAGCTCAGGATATTATTCTGGATCCAGCAATGTTTGGGGGAATTTTTTTTTCTGTTTTTACTGCATTAAAGCTTTTATTCTTATTCTTAAATGATGTTTTTCTCCTCTAATTCCGAGATATATCAAAAAAGTTATCTGACAGTTAGGGCTTACTTTCTTTTTCATTTATTGTTTTTGGGAGAGGAGATGTTAAACAAAACGTATTATTCCAACTTGACCCACGGCGGGAGTATGCGCTCTTCTGAGTGGCGTTCTAGTTTTATTCTAAAATAATCAGAATGACTACAATTTAACACAGGTGATGGCCAATTAACCTGGTGTGTGATTTTGAAGGCGATTTGTTACACCTGAGCTAATTTATAATTGTTATTGTCAGGTGGGTGGACACTTATCCAACCAAGAAATTCCAGTTTTGTATTTTAATTATTTTTCTGAAATTTGTTGAATTTGTTTATCACTTGGAAGTTGTGGGTTACGATGTGTAAAAAGTCTGGTTTCATGCAATTTAATTCCAGGCTATAAGTGAGTATAAGGCAACAAAAGGTGAAAAATTTGAATGGGGGTGTAGACCTTCCAGAGGCACTGTATAAACGTCAATCAGTTTGTCTGTTGCCTATACACTCCTACACCTCTGGATGGATTTGGACCACATTTGTCAGAGAGGTAAAAGGTTGTACCGGCCAGGTTTTAGCGGGGTTAGCAGCTCCTACAGCCGACTGGAAAAAATGATGGGGTGCACTTTCTCGCTGTTGCAGTTGTTTTGTATAGTGCCACCTAAGGTGAAATTAAGCGCTACAGAATGAATGATCGTTTTAAGGCAATTTTCATTCATTCTGTAGCGCTTAATTTCACCTAAGGTGGCGCTATTCGCTAGAGAATATTCGAAATTAAGCGCTACAGAATGGATTGAATTTCCCCGGACAACTGCCTGACTGTAATTTGTGGTTATTTTCGCCACCACCAATCCATGGCTAGCTTTTCCCATCACTGGGGACGTAGTCAGGTTCGGTACGGTTTTTCGTTCAAAATTTTTGGAGATTAGCAAAACTAAACATTTTTGGAATATTCAGAGCATGAGGAATCCAAAAATTAATGTTGGCATTTGCGTAGACACCTATGCGAAAAT
Organism: Myxine glutinosa; assembly: GCF_964187855.1. Taxonomy (NCBI): domain Eukaryota; kingdom Metazoa; phylum Chordata; class Myxini; order Myxiniformes; family Myxinidae; genus Myxine; species Myxine glutinosa. Next base: position 59,386,542 of record NC_136267.1, read on the forward strand.
GACACTCAGGACAATAATGAAGATCTGTAAAAGCATATTCCTGGTAGATCTAGTAGATCCTGTGTCCTGGTAGATCTAGTAGGAATAAACCTAGTAGATCCTGTGTATAGGACTTATAGTTCAATCTGATACTAACAAGGCTGCTTTCTTGCTTTATAAACCCAAACCTATAACTTCAAAGGACTTGCAATATCATGTATTATGTAATACAGTTATATCACAAATATAAAGACAATGGTTTTCAATTACCTTTATTTCTTGCTTTTCTATAATCCTGAGCACTATTTTGGGGCCTTTATTGGATTCCTTGACCCAGAAAACATAGGTTTAGCATATTTAATTAAGTCTCTAGGTTGACTAGAAGCCGAGATAGCGCAAAATATGTATTTTATGGCGGCCATTTTGAAAATCCAAAATCTGTGTCTGTGCAAATGCCAACATTGATTTTCGGATTCTCCACGCTCTGATGATTCCAAAAATGTACAGGTTTGCTAATCTCCCAAAATTTTGAACGAAATTATATTTGTTAACATAGTGAACCTGACTATTAACGGTAACTTTTTCTAATTTCTAATAAAAGCTAAATTTATTGAACTACCGTTGCATCAGGTGGAGGTGGTATAATTTTTATGATAAATCCCGTCAGAAGTTTGTATATTATTAGTAGCCATGCTATTGGATGATACATGAGAGGTAGTTGGGTTTGTTCTGATTTTGGGAGGAGGAATGTGTTGCCTTCTGTGAGCCATTCGTCCATTCGTAGTTAAAAACTGCCTCTCCGGGATTTCACGACAACAAACTGGAAAACAACATCGTCAAATCCAATAATGCGCATCAGATCGCTTTCAGTTTCAGTCGACATGATGGCGAAACAGTTCAACTTGTCTTGGTCCGTAGTCGCACGCCACACATTCTTCACGAATTTCATTTTTGAAAAGCCCACATACTGTCACATGCAATTCACTGGTTTATCACACATTTAGCACCGTTCCCTGTATTATAAAGGCTGCTGCTCATACGAATGTGCCCCCCATGCCACCCCCACCCCTAGCACTACCAGAGGCGTCGTGGTACACCGCCAGTGAATCACTGAGAGGGGGAGACCGGACTGAGTTGTGAGGGGATCGGTGGAAACTAAAAATGGGGGTGGGATGAGGAGGATGGGGAATGATGGGACTCTCGCAACATTGGGGAGGATGCGACAAATGGGAGAGTGAAGTTGTTTTTCACCACCTTCGCCGTGCTAATAAAGCAATAATGATAACCTACGGCGAGGAAATGCTTCACTAATACATTTACCGAGTGCACTGCGTGCTGAGGGAATCCAATTATCACGTACACAAATATGGCTGAATATACGCAGGTATTTCCAAGAAATATGGAAATATGGCTAGCTTAGAGTTTCAAATGCATTCCAGCGTGGCAGCTTACTGATAAATAATAATAATAATAATAATGCATTTATTTTATATAGCGCTTTTCAGGAAGCCCAAAGACGCTTTGACAGAGTGCAAAACATAATGCATAGCAAAACATAAAAACAATTGCAAAAAAAGAAGAATCAATAGGGAAATATTCAAAGCACAAAGGAGGGAGAAGGAGAGGAGATAGTCAGGGGTTAGATGCTGTGGGTTAAATGTTGAATGCAGTGTTGAACAGGTGGGTCTTGAGTGATGTTTTGAATGTGGTGAGTGAGGAGGAGTCTCTGATGGTGTGAGGTAGCGAGTTCCAGAGGGTGGGAGCAGCGATGGAGAAGGCCCCGTCCCCCCAGGATCTAAATTTGGTCCGGATGGGGGGGGGGTCAGGAGGTTGGTACCAGCAGAGCGGAGGTTGCGGGTGGGAGTGTGTCTGGAGAGGAGGTCAGCCAGGTAGGATGGGGCCAGGTTATGGAGGGCTTTGTAGGTCAAGAGGAGGATTTTGTACTGGATTCTCTGGGAGATGGGGAGCCAGTGAAGCTTGTAAAGGACGGGGGTGATGTGGTCACGGGTCTGGGAATGGGTGAGTAGACGGGCAGCGGAGTTCTGAATGTATTGGAGTTTATTGGTGATTGTTGAGGGTGAACCATAGAGGAGGCTATTGCAGTAGTCCAGACGGGAGGTGATGAAGGCGTGGATGAGGGTTTCTGCAGCCACGGAGGAGAGGGATGGACGGAGACGGGCGATGTTTTTCAGGTGAAAGAAGGCTGACTTTGTGATCTGTTTAGTGTATTTGTCGAAGGAGAGGGTTTGGTCAAAGATGATGCCAAGATTCCGGATGTGAGGGGAGGTGGATACTGGGAAACCGTCGATGTTGAGGGCAAAGTTATGGGTGGACTTGGTGAGCGTTTTTGGGCCAATGATGATTATTTCAGATTTATCACAGTTAAGTTTGAGGAAGTTGATTTGAAGCCAGGATTTTATTTCAGTGATGCAGTTTGTCAGGATAGAGTGGGTGTCGGTGGAGACGGACTTGGTGGAGATGAAAAGCTGGATGTCATCGGCGAAGCAGTGGAATTGGAGACCATGACGGCGGATCAAGTGACCGAGGGGGGACAGGTAAAGGCTAAAGAGGAGGGGGCCAAGAACTGAACCTTGGGGGACACCTTGGGGGAGGGGAGCAGTGGGGGATTTGCAGTTATTGATGGAGATGAACTGACGTCTGTCAGAGAGGTATGATTAAATAAATGATGAATAAAAGTAAAAAGTCGAGTAAAGGTAAAGTATGAGGTCCCCACCCAAGATAAAGGGCAGCCGGTCTTTGTCCCTTCGGACACCGGTGTTAATCCGGGCAAGCGTGCAGTGACAGACGGTCTTTCCCATGCTTTAATATACACCATTGGTAGAGTGAGATCCCCTTGGCCCTTCACGGGGGATCTGCGGACCACCCACCGCAGCCTCGACCCGTGGGTGGGTGGCGGGGGTGGCGTTTTATGTATTAAATCAATATGGCGAGAGAAGGGTTCTTCTACAACCTGAAGAGGTGGACAGTATGAGGTGTGGTCTCCCCAAACCAAATAACGGTGATCATGTATGTGTGTGAGAATATACACAGTGCACACACGTGTAGGAATACATGAAATCCCATCGTATGTCCTGTGGATGGTGGTCCCGGACAGCAACAAATCACACCCCTCCGGCTGGGCGTGGGGGGTTGTTTTTTTTTGTACACTTAATCGAGGCTCTTATAAGACTTAAGTTCGTATAAGTTTGGCATCGGGAGTTATTTCCCTCGTTCTGGTTCCTTTGTGGATTGGGAATATCGGCTTTAATTATCTACTGTGTTGTCGTCCACTCGTTTGTTTTGGGTATTGTCTATTTATATATCATTCATTAGGCCGATTTCTGATCATCGACACATGTCATTTGATGATAGTCTGAGTGATCATGTAATACAGAAGAGTTGTTGCTTTCCTTATATGCGCTCTTCGCTCCATGGTTTGGCTCGGATAAAGTGCACATCAAAACCCCTTGAACTCGATCTTCTTCTTACTTTGAACTCGATGTTCTTCTTCATTCTTTCCTTTTCTGCATTGCCTACAGTATATTTCCTTGTGCCCAGAATAAATTGTAACCGTGAAACTCCACTCTGGACCACGAACGTATTTCTCTGGCTGCATGTGATTATCCCATCCAATGTACCGTACTCTGCGCTACAGGGCATTGATTCCGCGACACAGATTCTTGGACTGGGGTCCATGCTGGGTGGTTTGCCATCCCTCTCCCAGCAGTAGTTAGGGCAGCAATTAGTAATTTGTTCAGCGTGCCGGCGATAACTTGCCCACTCACAAAGGACACCGTTTGATCTTTAACGGCCACCAAATAATGTCAGCAGATGCGACGCCCACTTTACCATCCATCTGAGGGACAGCACACATTCTGGCGTTGTGCCCAAAGGCAGGTGCAGTATTGCCGAAGAAGTTTATTGGCCATTGCCTTCCCATATATATACAGTTATTCTTTTAAGTGTTTGACATAGAGGGGTAGACCATGTCAAGTCAAGACAACCGCCAGAGTTTGCAGACCAAATATATATATTTTTATTTATTTATTTTTATTTATTTATATCTTTGTTATATATATATATATATATATATATATATATATATATATATATATATATATATATATATATATATATATATATATATATCTATCTATAATTCCAGTAATCTCTGTGTGTGTGTCTGTGTGTGTGTATGCGACCGCTGTTTCTCGACAACTACCGGTCCGATATACTTGAAACTTGCCAGGTATATTGCTGGGGACCCGAGGATGTGCCTTTTCAAGGTTTTAAATTAATTGGACAAGTAGTTACCGAGCTATGGCGATTTCTTTACCAAACTCCGCAAGCCGTTCGCTTTGGACCAAACCATTTCATGTAAATAGAGGGGGGGGATTGTCACCGTACTCGCAAGCCGTTCGCTTTGGCTTTGCGAATGAACCAAACCATTTCATGTAAATAGAGGGGGGGGATATAATTTTAGATATATATATAGTACGGGCATGCCCTAGTATATATAATATATATAATATATATATATAATATATATAATATATATATATATATATTATATATATATATATATATATTTTAAATATCTTTATTTATATATATACATACATATATATATATATTTTTATTTCTTTATTTATATTTATATTTATTTATATATACATATATATATATATTTATTTCTTTATTTATATTTATTTGTTTATATTTATTGACATATATAATATATATATATATATATTAATTAATTTATTTATTTATATTTTTACATGTATTTATTTATATCTTTTTTATTTATACACAAGCCGAAAGCACCCGGCGTTGCCCGGGTTCTTTTGAATGAATTTACTACTATAATTCAGCTTTTACTCGCGGCCGTAGATTGACTACTATAATTCAGCTCAGCTTTTAATTGCGAAATGGGCCCAGCCCGGCCGAAGCGGCCTCGACTGGCCTCGCCACCTAGCCTATAACCTTTCCGGGGCCCGTCCCGACATTTTTAGTTCTTTTTGAATGAATTTACTACTATAATTCAGCTTTTACTCGTGGCCGTAGAAGATTGACTACTATAATTCAGCTCAGCTTTTAATTGCGAAATGGGCCCATCCTGGCCGAAGCGGCCTCGACCGGCCTCGCCACCTAGCCTATAACCTATAACCTTTCCAGGGCCCGTCCCGACATTTTAAGTTCTTTTTGAATGAATTTACTACTATAATTCAGCTTTTACTCGCGGCCGTAGAAGATTGACTACTATAATTCAGCTCAGCTTTTAATTGCGAAATGGGCCCAGCCCGGCCGAAGCGGCCTCGACCGGCCTCGCCACCTAGCCTAAAACCTTCCCGGGGCCCGTCCCGACATTTTTTGTTTCAGAGGTTTCCTCCTATCTTTCACCGTTCAGATTAGTGTGTCCAGACAAACAAACAAACAAATGAACAAATAAACAAAAACTTTCTTTTATATATATATATATGTTGGAACCCATCTGTGGATCGGTCCCATCGGCCGATGGGTCTGACCCATCTGTGGATGCACGAGAAATGACAATGCAGACCCATCGGCCGATGGGTCTGCGCCATCTGCGGATGTGTTGTTCACCTTGAAGGAATGTGTTGACAGAATGGTGCTCTTCAATCAGGTACACAGTCATTGGAATTACATGTGGTAGGAATTTAACAGAGATGATTTTTAAATGTTTTATTATCTATTTCTACCCATCTATTTATACATTTTGTCAATGCATTTTGTAATTAACAGATACATGGCAGTTTTAGTAAAGCTTTACATAACATACTCAACATTCATACAAAACATTAGGTGTTCTTCTGATAATGGCGGAGGGGAATGGTGGCAGGGTAGAGAGTGGCAGGTGCTGATGAAGGTGATGGCGAGGGTAAATGTAGTTTTGGTGGCAAGGATCCTGACCTTCCAACAGGGTCCGCACATCCGCAGATGGCGCAGACCCAAAATCCTCGGTCTGCATTGTCATTTCTCGTGCATCCACAGATGGGTCAGACCCATCGGCCGATGGGACCGATCCACAGATGGGTTCCAACATATAAATAGATAGAAGATAGAAGATATATATATATATTTATTTATATGTATTGACATATATATATATTTATTTATATGTATTGACATATATATATATATATATATATATATATATATATATATATATATATATATATATATATATATATATATATATATATATATATATATATATATATATATATATATATATTTATTTATTTATATTTATTTGTTTATATTTAGTGATATATATATTTATATTTATTTATATATATATATGCATATATGCAGAGTGTTTTGAAAATAATAGTGCATTGAACCCAATACTAAAATTAAATGTGTTTGGTAATCTTAAAATTATGATGTATGCTTGTTCACTTGCACGTATTATATTTATATCATCGACCATAATATCCACCATGTATTTGGGGTATTTGACAATAAACACTTCCCTCTGGAAGACGTCTGTCATCCCTAAAACGAAACGCGTCGTTCACAGGATCCGCAATCTTGAGAACCCGCGTGAAGTTTGAAAAGTTTTCGCGACACACGAAGGATATTCCTCCAACGAACACATGGTGAACGTCCATCGCCATAGTTATGCAATTCAAAATTAACAATTATTCAAACTCCCCAAGGGGAGATCACCGGAGGGGGAGATGGAGGAGACCGCGGGGCCTGAGAGGAACGAGACACGTGGAAAAGCGAAATAAACGGAATCACCTGCGCGGATCTTCCCTTCCCCTTTAATCCGTCGAGTCGCGTTTTTTGCGCCTTCGGAACTTACGTTGCGCTTCGAACTTGCGGATGATCGTCTCCAGGAAGGTGTTCTGAAGAGCGACGTGGCCCCTGCGCACCGGCATGTTGCGATTCTGAGCTGAGCCCGGAGTGGACAGAACGCGTCCAGAGCGCTCTTCACTACTCACTGCGCTTTGTCCGCCTCACAAACTCGGCACTCCCCGCGGGTGCACCTCCAACACTCGCTCGCGTCATCCATTTCCCTCTGAGTCTGAGGTAACCGGCTCTGTGGCGATTTTTTTTCCTCGATCTCTCTCAATTTTCGAAGAAGGTGCTCAGGCTCGTTGCTGTGCCACGGTGCGCACCCGTCCTCATTACACACCTGTCTCTTCACCCGCTCTTTCTCTCTCCACAGCTCGCTCTCGCCCCTCCCGTCTCCCCATCCTCCACTTCTCCTCCCAGAGGCGATCTCACGAAAAGCAGTTCGCGCGCTTTACCAACCAGCGCCCCCTCGCGCCAATTTACAATCACCTCCGGCTCGCGCAACCGCCAGCGATGACCCCGCCCCCAAGAACCCTTCCTGTGCACTGTACAGTAGTTAACGGCAGAAAATACCGTGTTTACGTTATTCTCATCCTGTAAAAAACAAACAAAAACAAAAAACACAGAATGCCCATCGTGGTTAAATCTTCAAAATACGTACACCGAATGTGAAGTGTGTTGAAATAAGTTTGTATTTCTAAAGACAGCAGCAAAAAAATGACACTAGTACACTACCTACTGTACTGTACTGTACTAACTACTACTACTCCCAAACCGACTATAGACTGTCCGATTGTTGCTCCCCAGCCCAGGAACGCAAGCATGGCGTTGCAACACAAAATGTGCCGTCCCTCGGAGGGACATTAAGCCGGGTGTCCCATCTGCTATCATACGCTGGTGGATGTTAAATATCCTACACTAACTTTCACGAAGTGTAGGAGTTATCGCCGGCACCTTGCACTCGCAAATTCCTGCAATAACTACTTTCAATTGAACGTCAGTCTCGGCCGTGAAAACTTGGCTCAAAAACTTTCCCTGGCTAACTCCACAAGTCGGTGGGAATCATTTGGGGCGAAGTTAGTAGTATAAGTCGTAGTCGTACCGGTAGTAGTATTTTTGTTGGAAAGGCTTTCGAGATTTGTGCTCAGGCAGACATAAGTTTCCTGTTTAATGTATTGAAGGAGCCCGGGCTCCAGCATGATACGGACAAAAGGATGGCAAGGTCACAAACTCGTCCGAGAAGATACTTATTCATAAAACCAACTCGGGAACACTGAAAAGCCCGTTTATCGGGCTGCATTATAAAGCACAACCAGAAACCGAAACCGAAAGCCACGCCTCTCAGGCGAGGCGTGCTTCGGTGGTCACGTGATCAACAGGTGTAGCTGATTATACCCGCACGCGCGGCACGCTTTGGTGGTCACGTGACCAGCCACTCTGGCGCCGTGGTTCCCCGCCGGTGACGTCACCGGCTGGAGCAAGGAGATTCTGATGCAGGTCTCGCTTGGGGGACCCATGGGTCGCTACACACGCCCCCCCGGAATGGACTTGATCCAGGAAGGTCAACCTGAGGGGGGTCCGGATGACCCGACCGAAACGACCCCTGGCCAGTCACGGGGGGGGGGGGGGGGGGTGTCCGGTGTGGTGGCGGGTGGTCGGACGGGGGGTGCAGGCAGGGGGGGGGTCCGGTGTGGTGGCGGGTGGTCGGACGGGGGGTGCAGGACGGGGGGCGGCCGAGGGGCCGGGCAAGTCCTCGGGGGAGGCTGCCGAGGTTCCTCGCGGGCCTCCCGAGGTTGCAGTTCGCGGGTGCAGTGCCGAGAAGGCTCGAGCGGTGCACGTGAAAAGCGGGTGAGCCAACCGAGGGGCTGGTCAAGGCCTCGGGGGAGGCTGCCGAGGTTCCTCGCGGGCCTCCCGAGGATGCGGGGCTGGTCAAGGCCTCGGGGGATGCAGTGGACGGGGGGCGGCCGAGGGGCTGGGCAAGTCCTCGGGGGAGGCTGCCGAGGTTCCTCGCGGGCCTCCCGAGGTTGCGGTTCGCGGATGCAGTGCCGAGAAGGCTCGAGCGGTGCACGCGAAAAGCGGGTGGGCCAACCGAGGGGCTGGTCCAGGCCTCGGGGGAGGCTGCCGAGGTTCCTCGCGGGCCTCCCGAGGATGCAGGGTCGGAGAGGTAGTTGCGGTTGTAGTTGTAGGTGCGCGAGGGTGACGAAGCGGCCGTGCCGCGAACGTCAGTGCGCGCAAAGGTGACCAAGCAGCCGTTCCGCCAACGTCAGTGCGCGCGAAGGTGACGAAGCAGCCGTGCCTTCGGAGGGTCTTGGAATAGGTTCGCCCCTCCGGTCGTAGAGGAGGAGCCGAGCGCGGTGCGCGAACCTCATAGTCATGGCCGTCGTCGTTAACGAAACTCCGGCATGTCGAAGCCGCGTTCGAAACTGCGCCCAAAGCCGTGCGGGAGAAGCCGGCGTCACCAGCCGAGGTGGCTTCCCTGGCTAGGGCGTGCTTGCCGTGTCCGTTCGCAGCCCCCGCATCCATGCGGGGGCAGTCGGGGTTGCGTGTTCAAATCACGTCGGGGTCACCAGTGAAGGAGCCTGGGCTCCAGCATGATACGGACAAAAGGATGGCAAGGCACAAACTCGTCCGAGAAGATATTTATTCGTAAAACCAACTCGGGAACACTGAAACTCTGAAAAGCCTGTTTATCGGGCTTCCTTATAAAGCACAACCAGAAACCGAAACCGAAACCGAAAGCCACGCCTCTCAGGCGAGGCGTGCTTCGGTGGTCACGTGATCAACAGGTGTAGCTGATTATACCCGCACGCGCGGCACGCTTTGGTGGTCACGTGACCAGCCACTCTGGCGCCGTGGTTCCCCGCCGGTGACGTCACCGGCTGGAGCAAGGAGATTCTGATGCAGGTCTCGCTTGGGGGACCCATGGGTCGCTACAGTATCTCCATTTCCTTGTCCCTGCAAGTCCATTGTTTGAACTACAGCGGACAAGGCTGAACATTTCAAAGATAAATCGCTACCAAGACAGATTAGGAGGGAGAGAAACTGAAACAAAATACATTTTGGCCAAAAATAATAGTAACGAGAAAGCATCTGAAAATGCAGACTGTCCGCGTCCACTTTATATCCAGACTTCTTTTTCTTCGTATGTTAAACATGTTGAGAACAGCTAAACAAAAAAAAATACAAAAAAAATTGACGATTTTTTGTGATGCTGACCAAATGTGATGCTGACCTTTAAACCAAATTATTAATTTGTCTTCTCCATATTCTCATCATAAATCGTTGTTACCTCCGCCACCAAAGGTGGATGCTGGATGGAGGTTATGTTTTCACCCCTGTCTGTCTGCTCTTTTGTCTGTCTGTCTGTCCGTTTGTGAACAAAATATCTCAAAAGGTTGTGGACGGATTCGGACGAAATTTGGCAGAGGTAGTGTATGTGACAAGGACGAAATGATCTTTATATATATTATTGGTATTATTGGTATATTAACGGTCCCCATGGACCAGAAGGGGTATGTGACAAGGACGAAATGATTAGATTTTGGTGAAGATCCGGATTCGGATCTGGCTACTAGAATTTTTAAAGTGAATCTTCACCATTGGGAGATAGGGCCAAAAACGATACATAGCAGGATATCTCAAAAAGTTGTGGACGGATTTGGACGAAACTTGGTGGACATGTTGGGTGTTTGACAAGGACGATTCGATTCGATTTTGGTAAAGATCTGAATATGGATTCGGATATGATAATTATTTAATTTTTTAAGTGATTCTTCACCATTGGGAGATAGGGCCAAGATACATAGCAGGATATCTGAAAAAGTTATGCATGGATTTGGACGAAACTTGTTGGACAGGTTGTGTGTGTGACGAGGAAGAATCGATTCGATTTTAGTGAAGATCCCGATCGGGATCCAGCTCGGAGAATCTTTTAACTGATTCTTCACCATTGAGTGATATGGCCAACCAGGTGGAGGTATGCTCTCTACTGAGTCCCGTTCTAGTTGACAATGTGATGACAAAAGCTCAAATTGTAAAAACGTTATGGCCCAAACACACAGACAGACACAGTAGAGATTGCAAAACACCGTCTCCCACTGCACAGGGGACGGGCTAACTAGAGAGTTCATAGAACACTTTACCCCGCTCAATCTTCATAAAAAAAGGACATGGGAATGGCCTTTTCTAATCATGCTTTGCGTTTCTGATTACAATCCATATGATATGAGCTCTATTTGTGAATCATCCAAAGCCGATGCCGTCAAACGTAACAGCCCAGAGTTGGTTCTTCTGCCAACTCTGCCCTCAGAGCACGCCGCATATATGATTGGCCGAGGCCGAGACGGATAAAATTGTGTCCAAGTACTGCAAAACTAGGTTTTTTAAAGTGCCAACAAGGGGATTTGAGTTCTACATAGTTCAAATATATAATTCAACTGAAATAACATAAAAGTTTTTAAAAATGGAAGAAAACAAACAAACATTAAATCGAAGTTTACCACCGTTTATGCACCGTCGTTTACACCGCCTTATTTAACACGTTAAATTAATTTTTATTCATTTATGTTGTTTGTGTCCTTTATGACGTCCCTAAAAATAGTAAGTTTTCTGTTTCGAATGATTGTCATTTTTGTTTGACTGCCAGACCGTCAGACTGAAGCAATTGCTTTTCCGCAAGTGTGCAAGCTTGCTTGGGACGACATTCCATACAATTTGCGAAATTCAGAACCAAAGTACTGCTAAACTGCGGCTTCGTGCTTCGATTTATATTCTGATTCATGTTCTCCAGTTTTCAAAACATAAATTCAATTGAAACCAGAAAGCATCTGAAAATGCAAAGCCCGTCCGCGTGTGTTTATATTCAGTCGTATTCTTCTTCTTCCATATGCTAAAAATAATGAAAACAGTTCAAAGGAAATACAAAAATGAAAATTGATGATTGTATGCAGCCTTGACCTTTGACCTTTTGATCTAAAAAAAATTCACCTTTTAATTTTTGGTTGGTGAACCAATTCTGTGACCCGATATGCAACTTCGATAAACCTCAGGTAAATTCGGGTGAAAATTGGCGATTTTACACAACCTTGACCTTTGACCTTATGATCTAAAAAAAAAATCACCTAGTTTTTAGTTGGTGAACCAATTCTGTGATTTCATATGCAAATTCTTAAAATTTCAGGTCAATTGGATGAAAATTGGCGATTTGGTGACGCTTGACCCTTGACCTTTTGACAAAATTTTTAATTTGCCTACTCCTATCATCATAAATGTTTGGTGAAAATTTGATGACAATCTATCTATAATTCCAGTAATCTCTGTGTGTTTGTTTGTACGTTTGTTTGTCTGTGACCGCTGTTTCTCGACAACCACGGGTCCGATATACTTGAAACTTGCCAGGTATATTGCTGGGGACCCGAGGATGTGCCTTTTCAAGGTTTCATATTAATCGGACAATTACTTACCGAGCTATGTCCAAAAAACGATTCAACCAATCAGAGAGCAGCGAGCTATCGCGTGTGCCGAACGTGGCGAACACACTCTGCCTCGGATGGCACATTTGAGAGCGTATTCATTTATTTCCCGTCGGCAAACTATGTTGGCGCTATGTTGGCGTTAAACGATGTTTTAAAACTAATTAAAACCCCGGGGGGATTGTCACTGTACTCGCAAGCCGTTCGCCGTTCGCTTTGGCGTTGCGAATGAACCAAAACATTTCATGCACCAAACCATTTCATGTAAAGCGTTCGCCGTTCGCTTTGGCGTTGCGAATGGACCAAAACATTTCATGAACCAAACCATTTCATGTAAATAGAGGGGGGGATATAATTTTAGATATAGATATAGTACGGGCATGCCCTAGTATTTCAAATGGTAAGAAAGAAAAGTTACGGCCCGAACAGACACACACACAACACATACAACACACACACGTGATTACAATACTTGCTGCTGCGCACGGCACGGACTAATTACGTTGTTTCTCGATCATAGATTGACGTCTGTCAGACAATTTTTTTTTTTTTTTTTTGTGTACAAGATCGAGGCTCGTGTAAGAGCTAACATTAATCACATAAAAACAAACTGACACATAAAACATAAGATAAAGGGAGCGGGAGACAAGATGGGGAGAGAGAGGGAAGCACACAAGTACAACATTTGAGAGCAGGGACATCGGGAGATCTGTGGGAGGGAGATGGCTTGGGGGGAGGAGGCATGGGAAGGGAGAGGGCTGGAGCAGGAGAGGGGGGGGGTAAGGTGGAGGGGTGCATGGTATAAAACACATGGACACTGCTGGAACTTCCAGGAAAGAAGTTGGTATTTCAAAAAAGTGGATCTGGGGTGAATTCATGGGGGTAGAAAAGATTAAGGTTTTGGATGGGGGAAGATAAGAGATGGTGGTGAACAGCTGTTTTAAAGACCTGGAGGTAGGAGTGGGATTGAAGAGAGTGAGGGAGTTTGTTCCAGAGGCAGGAGAAAAGAGGAATGAAGGAGTGAAGGTGAGCAGAAAGTCTTGATTTTGGCAGTTTCACCATAAGAAGGTTGCTGGCAGATCTTGTGCGACCTGTCGGAATATTTGGGGGACAGACAACAGACAGAGCTGGGGGGGGCAAGGTCAGAGAGGAGTCGATAGAAGACAGAAAGACCACCAACCTGCCTGCATGAGTGAGTGAGTGAAAGGCGCTCGGAGTTAACTTCATCGCAGGAGATTCCAATGATTCTGAATGCTTTGGTTTCAACAGCGTGAAGACGAGCTAGGTGTGAGGCAGGAGCACCAGCCCAGAGGGGAGAGCAGTATTCCATTGAGCTGCGGATGAAAGCCTTGTATGTGGTGAACCAATTGTGGATAGTGAACCAATTGCTTAATCCCACTTTACGTGTGGGGTAATAATTAATCAGACAAGTAAAAGCAAAGTACCTTGTGGGACGATACATCAAAATGTATCATTTGTGGTCAAACTATCCTTAAACCTTTTAATAGTTTAGGAATATTGTGCCACGTTAACTCGGAAGTGATACGTGAACATAATAAAGTTTTCAAGCATGTAAAGCAATGTTACACCACATCACTCACAACCATTGCCTTTCTGGTTTTCTACATTGCAAGTTTTGCAGAGGTCAAAATAAAATTATCCAGCTGGGTCCTGATCCGGATCTTCACCAAAATCGAATCGATTCTTCCTCGTCACACACACAACCTGTCCAACAGGTTTAGTCCAAATCCATCCACAATGTTTTGAGATATCCTGCTATGTATCGTTTTTGGCCCAATCTCCCAATGGTGAAGAATCACATAAAAATGAAATATTTCTCATATCCGAATCCATATTCAGATCTTCACCAAAATCGAATGGAATCGTCCTTATCAGACACTCCATCGGTACACCAAGTTTAGTCCAAATCCATCCACAATGTTTTAAGATATCCTGCTACGTATCGTTTTTGGCCCAATCTCCCAATGGTGACGACTCATAAAAATGAAATATTTCTCATATCCGAATCCATATTCAGATCTTCACCAAAATCGAATGGAATCGTCCTTATCAGACACTCCACCGGTACACCAAGTTTCGTCCAAATCCGTCCACAACTTTTTGAGATATCCTGATATGTATTGTTTTTGGCCCCATCTCCCAATGGGGAAAAATCACTTTTAAAAATTGAGTAGCCCAATCCGGATCTTCACCAAAATCTAATCATTTCGTCCTTATCACATACGCTACATCTCTGCCAAATTGTCCGAATCCGTCCACAACCTTTTGAGATCTTTTGTTCACAAACGGACAGACAGACAAACGGACAGACAGACAGGGGTGAAAACATAACCTCCATCCACCTTTGGTGGTGGAGGTAACAAGGAGATCCCGTGATTTACTCTCCTTCTTAAGCCTGATATTAGCTTAGCGGTTAAGGTGGCTGGCTTAAGATCTTCGGGTCCTTAGTTTGAGCCCTTGCTGTGCAGTTAAATAACATCAGGTGAGTTGACTAAGCCAGCAAAATCCGAGGTCGGCAAAACGAGTACCAGCTTACTGGAAACAGGGGGCACTGCATCAGCGGCACAGCTGTGCTTCGAGCGATGATGCAGCCAGCAGCCACAAGCTGCATACAATATAATAGTAAACTCGCCTTTTTTGCACGGGGACAAAAATAAAAAGTGCTGGGGAAAAATAAAGCCAGAAGCGTCATGGCAGGTTATTTTCACCATCAAAATAAACTGGTTTAAGAGCCAACTATCAGGAACGCTTCTTCACGATGGTTGTACCCCCCAACACAGATCTAGGACTAAATCTTCCCCATTATTCCCTGCTGCCCGGATTTGTCAGGGCATCGAGGTCATGGTCAGAGGGCCTAACGGTCCCATGGACCTGCTCAGAGGGCCTAACGGTCCCCATGGACCGGCACTTTCCCTCTTGTCTCTTCTCTCTCTCTTTCTTTCTTTCGCTCTCTATCTCTCTCTCTAACTCTGTCGTGGCCCTGACTTTGTGAAGGTGGGGGTAGACCATCCTGGTTGTGGAGGATATCTGGGTCGCTCCTGTGAGATTAATCGTCTGTTTCCGCGCCGTGGGCTTGTTCGAGAGAACTCTCCTGAGCTGAATAACAACACCAACAACTGGTTTAAGACGAGGACAGGACCCTGGACGGGGGTCGAGACCTCTGGGGGTCCGAGGTGGTTACTCATGGGCACCTGGCATGGTGCATCATGAGGACCACTAGGGGAAGGTGTTGTGTGTCGCACTTTGGTAGCGGCACCACTGAGGTCCAGTAAGGGCTTGATGAGGTGACCGCCCAGGCCTTGCAGCCTCTCCCTGAGGATCTGGGACAGCTAGCATGATAAGACCTGCCATGCTGAGCTGGGCTATGGATGCGGGTCAATCCGCATGGACTGGGTACGAGTACAGCAGCCAGACAATCATCGGAGCATCTGTGGAGAGTTATGGAGTGTTTGGGAAAGGCCCGCACAACCTCCCACAGATGGTCAACTGTGATTTATGGGTTCATTTGGGAAAGAGAGTCCTCGGTTTAATTTGGCATGGGAGACATGGGAAGATTGGCTGCAGCAGGCACTGCTAGTATTGAACTGGCACCCCGGTGGTAATTGGTTTTGTTGTTAAATGTACCTTTTCCAATTGTTACGACTCGCCATGCTTTGGTTTTGGGGACGGGGTAGGCAGGCGAGTTGGGGAATTGGTTTTGGGTGATGGGCAAGAGTGGCCATGAGAGCCGAGCATGTGGACCGGGTCGAAAGGGTGAAAGTACTTTGTGTCATGAATAAAGGATTGTGTTGTTTTGGTTATTTTGTTTTATTGTGGTCATTAGCACATATGCAGGCCATGGCATGTAGGACCATCGTTTTTAACGTGTACTGCAGGTGCAGGGAAAATGATTGGCAGACAACTAAGAAGGGATCATTGTGTGTAAGGTTTGTGGGTGGGGAAGTGGTGCATGTCTGTGGGTGTATCAGGCTCTTAGGGAGAGCGAGGAATTTGGAGCTCTGCCATGCCCTGCCTCAGGTAGCCCAGCAGGTGTTTGGGTATGGAAACCCGCCAGGAGGGTTGGTCAGGTTGGCCACGTGAAGGAGGACCCCTGGCGACCATGGAAGGCCGCGGGAGGCCAATGGGTGACCCCCTGCCCGCCTGGCAGGGTGGGGCAGTGAAGGGAGCTGTTGTAGTGCTGGAGGATGAGGATGTGGAGTTAAGTATTTCCCTCGAGGTAGGACTTTGTTGTCCTGCGGGCACTTACACTGCTACACCCCCACCATCACAGTATAGGACTTCCCAGCTGCCGAGTTGAGGCCACACCTGCAGGTAATTGAGATGCCATGGTTTTGTAGGGAATGACTGGTGATATTGTGATAGTTGTTGTTGTTGTGAGTCAGGGGGTGTTTCACTCGGTCACGTGCTACTTGATACGTGCTATGGAAGGCAGGTAGCACATGAAATTACATAGGTAGTATCTAAATTGGGTATTTGGGCTCAGCTGACAGCTGGAGCAGGTGACATCCACTGGGGGATGTGGTACCTGAGATGGGTTTGAATTGGTTAAGTTAAATTGTGATTAAGGTAGGCCTTGTTGTGTGATTTTGCCATCTTCTCTCCTCTAACAAGAAACACAATCTTGAGCAGAGGGTATCGAATCGAAATTGGAGACCAAGGATATAGAAATTTTGCACATAATTGTGATTGTTGTGCGTTTTATTGAAACAAAGGGGGTAGAGTGTTAAGAAGAATAGGTAAAGTTAGCTGTAGTTCACCTCCCACAGCCCTCTCTAATTTATTGGGTAAGTTAATCAAGTGTGTGACAGTAAGTGCTAAGGCCAGAATTTTGGGATCCCGACGGAGAACCTTGGCGGGAGCCTCGCGGGGATGCGGGAGGCGGGAGGCGGGATGGAGCTGTGTTACGTGGAAGAGGGGGATCCATAGTTAGACAGTGTAAGTGTAGTATGCTCCATGTATTTCGAGTAGCTGTTAGATTGACACGTAACAGGGACCTGTCAGGTTAAGTTGTTTGTTATTTGTGATGCTAATGAAGCAGCATATGTAATTTATAGACAGGATAAACATTAATATGGGGGCATGAACGCCTCGTGTGGTAGGTGGGATTAGTAGGTGAGAACTTCTCATGAGAGACTTCGAGAACTTCTCATCTGTTTCCCCCCCTTCCATCTGTTCTCATCCCCCCCCCCCCCCCCTTCCCATGCCTCCTCCCCCCAAGCCCTCTCCCTTCCACACATCTCCCTGCTCTCAAATGTTGTGTTTGTGTGCTTCTCCTTCTCTCCCCATCTTGTTTTCCGCTCCCTCTTTTTGTGTGTTTTGTTTGTCTGGTTGATTTGTTTGTGAAGTAAATGTTAGCTCTTTCACGAGCCTCGATTCAGTATCCAAAAAAAAAAAAAAAAAAAAAAAAAAAATCTGTCTGGCCATCACAATCTGTCTGGCCAGTATGTGCCAGCCATGGCAGTGTAATGTGCTGTGGAGACAGAAGTGCCACCTCCATTTATTTTTTATAGGCGCCACCCTCGTGGGCAGGACGGGCAGAGCAGAGAACTCCACCCAGAAGGAGGGGAGAACAGGAGAGAGGCCTCACTTGAGGAGGGAGGACAAAGAGAGACTTGGTTGTTCAGAGAGGAGAGCACAAACGACTTGTGTGGATGGAGGCCTTGCTTAAAACACAGAGGGGCCCACAAGGCCTGGTAGATGAGGTGGATCATCGTTTGCATTCCACACCAAGCACCATCTTCATTGTGCTCAATTTAGCTTCGGATAATTATCATCCCACACCTGCCTGGTTCCTGAAGCGATCTATTTTGAGCCTGGCGTTCACCCGACACATCAAATAAGGAAAGTCTCACATACAATTGTTTTGTTGTGCAAGTGTGATCTGTGGTGCCTTGTGGGTTAGGAATTGTTTTATTTCCAATCGTTGTACATACAGTCATGTGAAAAAGTAAGTACACCCCATGGAAAGTTTTGACTTTTTCAACATATCTCAACATACAGCTATTTGATCTTCATTTCAACAATATTGATAGATGAAGGTGATATAATACAACAAATATCATGAAACATTTACATTTTGTCGCCCATTGTGTAATTTAAATAAACATAAATTCAAATTTCGCATGTGGAAAAAGTAAGTACACCCTTGGCTCTAATAGGTGGTATTGCCCCCTTTGGCAGAAACAACCTCAAGTAGGCGTTTCTTATAACTGTCTACCAGTCTCTGACATCGACTGGGAGAAATTTTTGCCCACTCCTCCATGCAGAATTCTTTCAGCTGTGCGATGTTTGAGGGGTTTCTTGCATGCACAGCTCGTTTCAAATCCTCCCACAACATCTGGATGGGATTTAGATCCGGGCTTTGACTTGGCCATTCCAGAACCCTCCATTTCTTTCTTTTCAGCCATTCCTTGCTGGATTTACTGGTATGTTTAGGGTCATTGTCAGGTTGCAAGGTCCACCTTCGGTTGAGCTTCAACTTTCCGAGAGATGGCCTCACATTATCCTCAAGCACCCTCTGGTACAATGAAGAATTCATAGTGGATTCTATGATGGTGAGCTGCCCAGGCCCTGATGCAGCAAAGCTGCCCCAAACCATAATATTTCCACCACCATGCTTTACAGTTGGTATCAGGTTCTTGTGGTCAAATTCTGTCTTTGGTTTTCGCCAAACATGTCTTCTGGTACTGTGGCCAAATAGTTCTAACTTTGACTCATCTGTCCAAAGCACATTGTTCCAGAAGTGCTGGTCTTTGCCTCGGTGTTCATTGGCAAACTTTAGTCTTGCCCTGATGTTCTTTCTGGACAGCAAAGGTTACCTCCTGGCACACCTCCCATGTAGATCAAATTTGTGCAGCCTCTTTCTAATGGCAGACTCGTGCACTTTGACATCAACAGTGGCAAGAGCTACCTGTAGGTCCCGTGATGACATTCTGGGGTTCTTCGAAACTTCTTTCAGCATCTTGCGGTCTGCTCTCGGGCTGAACATGCTGGGGCGGCCTGGCCTGAACAAGTTGGCAGTTGTTTGGAATCTTCTCCACTTGTAGATGATCTTCCAGACAGTCGAATGATTGATTTCAAATTGTATGGAGATCTTTTTAAATCCCTTCCCAGACTCGTAGGCATCTATAACCTTCTTTCTGAAGGCCTCAGAGAGCTCTTTTGATCTAGGCATGGTGACGCCTCACACTTCAACAACAAAGAGCGAACCAAACTAAATGTCTGAGGTTCAAATAAGACGGGTTCCTCCAAGATCCTCTCCAACGATGTTCTAATCATTTGCACCTGAGCTGGTGCACCTGATTCTAATTTTAGGTATTTGAAGTAGTGATAAATGTAGGGGTGTACTTACTTTTTCCACACATGCGAAATTTGCATTTATGTTTATTTAAATTATACAAGTTTTTTTTTTTTTTTTTTTTTAATACAAGATCGAGACTCGTGAAAGAGCTAACATTAATCACACAAAAGGACAAACCGACACACAAAACACAAAAAACAAGGGGAACGGCAGACAAGATGGGGAGAGAGGGGGAAGGACACAAACACAACATTTTGAGAGCAGGGACATCGGGAGGACTTGGGGGGAGGTGGGAGAGGAATAAAACATATGAACACTGCAAGGACTCTGGGGTGAATTACCGGGGCTAGAAAAGATCAAGGTTTTCGATGGGGGAAGATAAGAGATGGTGGTGAACAGCTGTTTTAAAGACCTGGAGGGAGGAGTGGGATTGAAGGGAGTGGGGGAGTTTGTTCCAGAGGTGGGAGAAAAGGGTAATGAAAGAGTGAAGGTGAGCAGAGAGCCTAGACTTTGGCAGTTTAACCATAAGAGGGTTGCAGGCAGATCTTGTGCGACCTGAACGAATATTGGGGGGACAGAGCACAGAGAGAGCTGGGGGAGCAAGGCCGGAGAGGAGTCGGTAGAAGACAGAAAGACCACCAACCTGCCTGCGGTGAGTGAGTGAAAGGCCCTCGGAGTTGACTACATCGCAGGAGATTCCAATGATTCTGAAAGCTTTGGCCTCAACAGCGTGAAGCCGAGCAAGGTGTGAGGCAGGAGCACCAGCCCAGAGGGGGGAACAGTATTCCATTGAGCTGCGGATGAAAGCCTTGTATGTGGTGAAGTCTCAGGTGTGCCAAGGAAGGACTTCACATGACGAAGGATGCCCAGTCGGCGACTGGCTTTGGAGGCCAGCTTGGAAATGTGGTTTTCCCAAGAAAGATCATGGCAGATAGTGAGACCCAAAAGCTTGAGCGACAGAACTTCTTGGAGAGGATTGTTGAGAAAGTAGATGGGAGGGTTGTCCAGTCGGTCCTTTCGGAGAGACATTGTAAGAGTGTGAGATTTGTCAGGATTGAAAGACATGTTCCACTTGTTTGACCAGTCTGTGATTTTGTCCAGGTCTGCAGAGAGTGAGGAGGCTGCAGACTGCCGATCTGAGGGATGAGGAATGGAGCGGCAGATAGTGGAGTCATTAGCAAAGAGATAGAGAGGATTTTCCAGAGAGTCGGAGAGATCATTGATGAAGACCAGAAATAGCACAGGGCCCAGAACACTACCTTGGGGAACTCCAGCCAGAACAGGAAGGGAAGATGAGAGAAATCCATTCAGGGCCACACGTTGCCTACGACCAGAGAGGAAATCCGCAAGCCATGAGTGGAGATTTCCCTGAATACCATAGGAGGTGAGTTTGGTGAGCAGAGCTGGGTGCCAGACCGTATCGAAGGCACGTGATATGTCAAGTGAGACAGCTCTGATTTCCTGTTTGGCATTGAGGACCTCCATCCATTGTTGAGACAGCAGAAGCAACATGTCCAGAGTAGAATGACCTGGTCTGAATCCAAATTGATGATCAGAGATCAAGCCATTGGAGAAGAGTAAGGATTTGATATCTGAAGCAATGATGGAATTCCATGACTTTGCTGATAATTGGGAGCAGGCTGATTGGTCCGTAGTTGCAAGGATCTGTTTTTGCACCTTTTTTGTGTAAAGTGGGAATGTTTGCTGATTTCCAAGATGCTGGCAGATGACCTTGAGCAAAAGAGAGGGTGAAAAGAACAGAGAGAGGGTGAGATAGAGTGGCAGAGCAGGATTTTAGGACCCGAGGGCTGATGGCATCTGGTCCAGTTGCAGAATCAGAGTCGAGGTTTGATAAAAACTTTTCCACCTTGTCAGGAGAGAAGGACACAGAGTCCAGGAGCAGTTGGGTTCGACTGGGAAAGGTGGGAACAGAGAGAGATGGGTTTGGGACACAAGATTTTGAGGCAAACACAGAGTTGAGGCATTCGGCTTTGTCAAGTGCGGTGTCAACTGCGTAGCGATTTGAGGTAAGGGAGGGGATGGAGGGGGAACAAACACCAGAAACGGATTTGACCAGATGCCACCAGGATTTGGAGGAAGGAGACAGGTTTGAGAGTTCAAACTTGAGTGTGGAGAGATAGTGCTTCCTGGCACTCCTGAGGGTAGAAACACACTTGTTTCGAGCTTGGTGGAAGGAACTGAGATTGCCTTCAGTTGGATTTGCCTTCCAAGACGCAAAGGCAAGTTGTTTCAGGGCAACTGCCTCACCACAAGATTCAGTGTACCATGGACGGGAGGAAGGGTAAGACAACTGAAGACGAGATGGGATAAATCTGTGCATGAGAGAGAGCAGTTTGCTTTGGAAGAATTCCCAGGAAGAATTGATGTCAGAGGCATTAGAGATGGGAGACCAGTCCAGTTGATTGAAGGCTGCTTGCAGACCGTGCCAGTCGGCCTGAGTGAAATGCCAGACCCGTCGGCGCTGAGGAGGCTCTCTGAGAATGGCCAGTGAGATGTTCACTTTAACAAGCACATGATCAGAAGAACCGATTGGAGCAGAAGAAGAGCAGCAGACATTTGCAGGGAAGTTAGTCATAACCAAGTCCAGAAGAGAAGATACTCCATTGACTGAGATCCGGGTCGGGAAATTGACAGATTGTGTCAGTCCCAATGAGTCGCAGAAGTCCTTTGCTGAGGTGCCATGGCTGGTGAGAGATGAACCCACACCCAGCCAGCTGGCATGATGACAGTTGAAGTCGCCACATATGAGGAAGAGAGAGTTTGGATGAGTTGATAGAAGTTGGTCCATGTTGTCCGACAGAGAAATGTAAATGGAGTCATCACTGTTTGGAGGACGGTACAGAACACATATGAACAAAAGGTGGGAGCGGAGAGGAAGCCGTAGCCAGAGGTACTCCTGTGGTTGGGGTGGAGAGAGGGCAGTGCAGGGAGAGTGAGGAAGAGAGTTTTTGATAAAGATAGCCACCCCACCACCAGGACGAGGCTCAGGTCTATCTTACCGGAGGAGGGAGTAACCAGGAAGAGATATTAAGGAATCAGAGACATCTTGAAGGAGGAAAGTTTCTGTTAAGCAGATCAAGTCTGGATTTTCAGAAGCAACCTGAATGGAGAGATCAATCAGGTTTGAGCGAAGGCCCCGGATGTTTGAGGTCCATACCGTTAGTGAGGAGAGAGGGGGAGCATCGGGTGCAGGACAGGGGAGGGGAGGGGTAGGGTCAGATGAAGGGTGAGAGGGAGATGTAGGAAGAGCAGTTGATAGTGTGTCAGAGATTACAGAAGAGTTACAAGAAAGGGAAGGATGAGTAGGACGAAAGGTTTGATGGTGATGGAATGAGGCACAGTGAGAGTTTGTTTGAGGGGGGGCAGAGGAAATTAGAAGGTTGGGGGAGGTGGAGGTATGACATAGAAGGGAGACGAAGTGGGGAGGAGGCAGCTTTGAGAAGGAGGTGGGAGGAGGGAGAATTTGGGAGGGATGGTTGGGGGGGAGATTTGAAGCAGAGGGGCAAGGGGGGAGTTTAGAAAGTGGATGATTAATGAAAGATGAACATCTATCTATAATGCCAGTAATCTCTGTGTGTCTGTCTGTGTGTCTGTGACCGCTGTTTCTCGACAACCACGGGTCCGATATACTTTTAACTTGCCAGGTATATTGCTGGGGACCCGAGGATGTGCCTTTTCAAGGTTTCATATTAATCGGACAATTACTTACCGAGCTATGTCCAAAAAACGATTCAACCAATCAGAGAGCAGCGAACTATCGCGTGTGCCGAACGTGGCGGGCACACTCTGCCTCGGATGGCACATTTGAGAGCGTATTCATTTATTTCACGTTTGCAAACTATGTTGGCGTTAAACTATGTTTTACAACTAATAAAAACGAATTTGCGATTCATTCGCTTTCCTGCGCGTTTGTGAACGCGATGGCGATTTCTTTACCAAACTCCGGAAGCCGTTCGCTTTGGACCAAACCATTGCATGTAAATAGAGGGGGGGGATTGTCACCACTCGCAAGCCGTTCGCTTTGGACCAAACCATTTCATGTAAATAGAGGGGGGGGATATAATTTTAGATATAGATATAGTACGGGCATGCCCTAGTATATAACAAATTGGGTTTGTTGTGATTTTCAAGTTAGCGATTCGTTTAAGAACGATGGAGGAGGGATGGGATGAATGAGAATTTAGAGCATGGAGTGATTTGGAATCATAAGAGATTGAATATTTTTTGGAAATGGAATGAGTTGAAGAGGAAATTGAAAGGAGCCTTTTAAATAAGAAGAAAAACAGCGTGTTGTAATAAACCACTGAATAAAACACTGAAGGGGATAGTTGAAACATATTTAAACAGAACTGTGAAGAACAATCTTATATTCACAAAAATACCAATGGGGAGAAGGAAGCCTAGAGCGACGACCACGAGTCACTTGAACAGGGCAAAAGGTGGAAGGCAAGGGGAAAATGGGGGCGGGGCGAGACAGCGCACGTGGGCAGAGGCAAAAGCACACGAGGAGAAAGGGAAATAAAAGTTTTTTTTGTTTGTTTTTTTGTTTGTTTTTGGGGGGGGGGGTGTGGGGGTTACAACGTTAGACAAATAGTAGATGTTTGGTGAAGCTTGGTGGAGAAGGGGAAATCAAAAAAGCTAGCAAAACAGCGAAGGAAGGAACAACCTTCGACGGGGGAAGCCTGAGGCTGCAAGGCCTTGCTCCGACGCGGCAAACAAACGATTAATTTATGAAAGATAAACACCGAGGAACTTCCAAGGGGGACACTATAAGTTCACACACCGAACGATAAATACAGTTTCGACAAAATACAATTGTGAACAGACTTAACTTTGAAAAACGTGGAGACCGTGTGGACCGTCGAAAACCCCTGCCACCGTCTCCAAGATGCTCAACCTGCCCCAACAAGATCAATGGACTACAAAATGTAAATGTTTCATGATATTTGTTGTATCATATCACCTTTATCTGTCAATATTGTTGAAATGAAGATCAAATAGCTGCATGTTGAAATATGGTGAAAAAGTCAAAACTTTACATGAGGTGTACTTACTTTTTCACGTGAATGTATATGTATATATATATATATGTGGAAGTTGTGGAGGTGTGGAGGTTGAAAGAGGTGACAGTAAGGGAGGCATTAAAAGAGAGGATGAGTAGGGCAGAGGATGATGTGGTTGAGCTTGAAATTGGTTGGAAGTCAATGAAAGATAGTCTGTTGGGAGCCGTTGGTGAGGGATGTGGATGGACAAAAGGACCACCGAGGCACTCGGAAACATGGTGGTGGGATGATGAAATTGGAAAGAGGATTGACGAGAAGAGGAAGAAGTTAAAGGAGTGGCAGAAGGCGAAGGGTACGGGAGCAGAAACAGCAGAGCATGAAAGTTATAAGGCAGCCAAGAAGGCTGCAAAGAAAGAGGTAGCAAAGGCGCAGGAGGCATGCACGAAAATGTTCGGAGAACGATTGGATTCAGAAGAGGGTCAGAGAGCGGTATTCAGGATTGCAAAGCAGATAGCGAAAGAGAGGTGTGATGTGTTTAGGGTGAGTTGCTTGAAGGATGAAGTGGGACAAATCGTTGTGGACCCAGATGGAATTAAAGGAAGATGGAAAAGATATATGGAAATGCAGTTGAATACAGAGAATGAATGGGATGGCAACAGAGAGAGTAACCCAGTTTTAGGACCAGCAGAGAAGATAACTGAGAAGGAAGTTGAGCAAGCGATAAAAGCAATGAAGAGTAGAAAAGCGGGAGGGCCGACGGAAGTTGTGGGAGATGTGTTGAAGGCAGCAGGAAGTTGGGGGTGTGAAGAGAATGACAGAGATCTGTAATCTGGTGGTGAAAGAAGGCCGCATTCCAGTGGTTTGGGAACTGAGTACCCTCGTCCCTCTATACAAGGGGAAAGGTGACCCTCTGGAGTGTGGCTCGTACCGAGCGATAAAGTTATTGGAGCATGGAATGAAGGTATTGGAAAGGGTGTTGGAGAGGAGGATAAGGAAGAAGGTGAAGATCGACGAAATGCAGTTTGGATTTATGCCAGGAAGAGGAATGACAGATGCGCTCTTTATTGTGAGGCAGTTGCAGGAGAAGTACATGGAGAAGAGGAAGAAGTTGTTTCTTGGGTTTGTTGATCTGGAGAAAGCATTCGATCGGGTTCCACGTGAAGTATTGAAATCGGCATTGAGGAAGTTAGGAGTGGAAGAATGGTTGATCAGAGTAGTGATGGCAATGTACAAAAGAGCACGCACAGCTGTAAGGACGAAGGACGGGAACGGTGGTGAGTTTGAGGTGAAGGTGGGAGTGCATCAGGGGTCGGTACTAAGTCCACTACTATTTGTAGCTGTGATGGAGGTGCTGGCTCAGAACGAACAGGAGGGTTTACCGTGGGAGTTGTTGTATGCAGATGATCTGGTGTTGATTGCGGAAAGTATGGATGGACTGAAGGAAAAGATGAACAAGTGGAAGAAATGTATGGAGACAAAAGGTCTGAAGGTGAATATCGGAAAGACGAAGGTGATGGCAAGTGGTAAAGCATGTGGTGAGGTGGAAAGAACTGAGAAGTGGCCGTGTGCTGTGTGCAGGAAGGGTGTCGGAGTGAACTCCATTCAATGTACAATGTGCTCTGAGTGGGTTCATCAAAAATGCAGTGGTCTGAGAGGGTCATTAACCAGTGTGGAAGCTACATTCAAATGTAAGGTGTGCACAGAGGGAGCTGCATATGGAGGAAATGTTGAGTTGGATCTTGGAGGCGGCATGAAGCTGGAAGGTGTGAAAACATTTTGCTGCCTCGGAGACATACTGAATGGAGAAGGTGGATCAGACTCGGCAACGGTTGCTGGAGTGAGATGTGCATGGAAGAAGTTTCGGGAACTGAGTGGCGTGCTGATGAGGAGGGGAGTGTCGTTGAAGCTGAAGGGAAAGGTGTATGCTGCATGTGTGAGAAATGTTATGATTTATGGGAGCGAGACATGGGTAATGAACGTAGAGCAGCAACGGAGGCTGGAAAGGGTGGAAATGCGAATGGTTCGGTGGATGTGCGGAGTATCGTTGAGAGAGAGGAAGACAAATGATGAATTGCAAAAGATGATGGGTATAGAGCCTGTGATTGATGCTGTCAAGAGGAACAGGTTGAGATGGTTTGGTCATGTGTTGAGGAAGGATGAAAGTGACTGGTTGAGAAGAGTGATGGAAATGAATGTCGAAGGAAGTAGAGGATGGGGAAGACCGAGAAAGACTTGGTTAAAGATGGTGGAAGAAGAAATGCGGGCAAGGGGGTTAACGAGGAGAGATGCAGAAAATAGGGCAAAATGGAGTAGATTGTCATGGGGACCGCAAGGCTAACCCCTGCTCTTGCAGGGAAAATGGCCTTAAAATGCATGTTGTTGTTGTTTTTGTTGTATATACGTATATATATATATATATATATATATATATATATATATATATATATATATATTAGGTAATTACCATAATTACAGTGATTACATATACATACATATAATTACATATACATACATATACATATAATATACATACATACATATTACAATTATTACATGTTGGAAGCAATCTTTAAGATTTCCAGATTTTATATATGAATCTGTGAAAATAGCGTCAAGATGATGTCGTTATGACATCATTTTGACGTTATACATACATTTTTTTCCCCGCAGGCATATATTTTCTGAAAGTATGATCCAGTGGTAGTTTCCAGTGATCAAATGGCCCATTTCCTATCTGTATAACGATCTTTGAACTAAACTACAAGCTTTATTAAATAAATTCGTGAAAATGAGTCATTATGATATCATACTTTAATATGTTTTGCAGCCATGGATATTCCGACAGTATGGTTCCATACGACAGACAGACAGACAAACTATATAAGGAAAAGACGTCCGACACCTTCGGAATCCGTGGCAATCCATTGCTACAGGGCCCGGAAATCCAAGATGCAACATATTTGCATATTAGAGTACATACTACAGGTAAAATGATGCCGTTACACGACAACCTGTCTTATGCTTTAATCATATATGCGACGACCTGTCTTATGCAGCCACTTTTTTTCTCAAACACCACAACAGTGATTGTGTAAAGCTGGTTCATATACTCACTCACATGTTATAATCTGCAGATTAACTTTAAAAAAAAATCCATAAAGCACGGGTGCCATAATTTGACAATGACGTCATTGTGTTCCAGCAATTCATTCCTTCGTTTTCGTTTGCCCCACACATCCTTCTGATGTCGTTTGTTGGTGCCTGGGGCTGAGCACTTAACCTGTTTCACACAGACAATTTCCTGCCGATTTTGAATGTAATTTCCAGTTGAAGATCAGCAAGGGTTTATTGAGTCTGTCAGAAAAGCACAGGTGATATTTATATGCAGCAAGAAATCGCTTGAAAATGAGATTATGCATAAATAATTTATACAACACTTACAAATCATGAGTACAACAGTAAATGTCAGACCTTTCAGTGCCTTGAACCTGTGACGGCAAAAAAAACAGAATGATAAATCAGGGTTGCCTTCCTTAAGGGATTACACAAGCAGCGTCAACAGAGATTGATGTAGCTTTCTGTGCTGTAGGAATCATTCAAATGATCCCTTTTGAGATGATCTGCTTAATGGGCATAGCTCCAAGCACGTGAACATTCTGGCAGGGAGGTGAAGATTTCTCTTCGATTCCATGTTGTATTACTGTGAAGCTGGCAGGATGGCTGATAACATCGAGGTATGCACACTCGCCTCTGAGCTGTCTAGCCTGGGTTCAAATCTCTACCAACCTATGAACGGTCATCCTGGTGTTTTAAATGCAATGCATCGATTCGTGCGCCATCCATTTATCGCCGGAACCCCAAATGAATTACTAATTCCTGTCCTTACTGACTGTTGGGAAAGCAAGGGTAAGCCACCCTGCATAATATTTGCCGAGGAACTGCCCTGACACTCTGTCAAGAGGATGGTACATTTGATTGACTATTACATCTGCCAGTGAAGGCGGACGGGGGTTATGTTTACCCCACGCATGCAAACTGAAAAGCGGGGTATAGCACTTCTGTCCTTCCGTCCATTTGTCCACAAAAGGTAGAGATTATGACCGAGGAACAACTGCATTTCAATTGAATGTTATATTTTAAACACAAATCATAACATGAATAGGAAAATGAACCTGTATTTCCCCCCCACATATACATTAGTTATTCGTGCCTATTGTTTATGTCCTTCATGATGTCATTACAAACAGTAAGTTTCCTGTTTGAAATGATTTTCAAATTTGGTTTCTTGCCAGGCGGGCACACAGAGTAAAAACAATATCTCACTCCTCTGCACATGTGCAATTGTGACGAATTCAGAGACAAAGTACTGTAGAGTGGCAGGTTTGTTTTCTGATGCACGTTCAAAATATAACATTGTAGCGGCTGCCGCTGGGTTTTCACAATCGCCTTGCACCTATCAAGGACGCGGAGCGATCACCATGCCGGGCTCGTCCAGGACGCCCGGGCAGGCCCGCGCTCAACTTGCCAGGCCTCGGTCGGGACGCCCGGGCATGCCCGGGCATGCCCGGGCAGGCTCGCCCTCAACTTGCCAGGCCGCAGCCAGGACGCTGGGCCACGCCCCCTGGCGCCGGGCCTGGGCAAACCCCCTGGGTTAATCGATATATATTGCTGCCCGATAAACGGGTTTTGAGAGTGCCTGAGTGTTTGATTTCATTAAAGCAACTCGGATGAATTCTAGCTTTTTGTCGCGTCCATTCTTCCGATCGACGTGGGAGCCCCAGCTCCTTCATTGGCACCGCCGACGTGGCGCAGGCTTTCATCGCCACCTGGGTCGCCCGCTTCGGCGCACCGGCGGACATCTCGTCAGACCGCGGACCACAGTTCACCTCCGAGCTGTGGGGCGCGGTCGCCCGCAACCTGGGGGTCAAGCTCCACCGTACTACGGCCTACCACCCCCAAGCAAACGGGTTGTGCGAGCGATTCCACCGCTCCATGAAGGCCGCGCTCATGGCCGGCCTTCAAGACGGCGGTTGGGCCGACCGGCTGCCGTGGGTCCTTTTGGGCCTTCGCACGGCCCCCAAGGAGGACCTCCAGGCATCCACCGCCGAGCTTGTCTATGGCCAGGTGCTACGCGTCCCGGGCGAATTCGTGCCCGACGCTACCAGTCCCTGGTCCGCAGCTCACCAGCGCTCGGACCTCCAGGAGGCCGCCCGACGGTTTGCCCCCGTGCCAACATCCCACCACGGTGACCCCCAGTCCTACGTCCCCCCAGCACTCCGCACAGCGGAGTATGTTTTTGTGCGTCACGACGCACATCGGTGGCCACTCCAGCCGCCGTACGACGGGCCCTTCCGGGTGCTGTGACGGGACGACAAGTCGTTCGTCATCGACATCGGCGGCAGGTCAGACCGGATTGCAGTGGACCGCCTCAAGCCGGCGCACGTGGACGTCGACCACCCACCACGGGTGGCCCTTCCGCCGCGGCGAGGCCACCCCCCGTCCACGGTGCCCCCCACTCGACCGCCCACCACCTCACCGGACCCCCTCCCACGACCCGCCAGGGGTCGCTTCGGCCGGGTCATCAGGACCCCCCTCAAATTGACCCTGCCGGTGCAAGTCGATTCTGGGGGGACGTGTGTAGCGGCTGCCGCTGGGTTTTCACAATCGCCTTGCACCTATCAAGGACGCGGAGCGATCACCATGCCGGGCTCGTCCAGGACGCCCGGGCAGGCCCGCGCTCAACTTGCCAGGCCTCGGTCGGGATGCCCGGGCATGCCCGGGCATGCCCGGGCAGGCTCGCCCTCAACTTGCCAGGCCGCAGCCAGGACGCTGGGCCACGCCCCCTGGCGCCGGGCCTGGGCAAACCCCCTGGGTTAATCGATATATATTGCTGCCCGATAAACGGGTTTTGAGAGTGCCTGAGTGTTTGATTTCATTAAAGCAACTCGGATGAATTCTAGCTTTTTGTCGCGTCCATTCTTCCGATCGACGTGGGAGCCCCAGCTCCTTCAACATTAAATTTAAACAAGTTGTCCCTCGATCATGAACTGACATTTACAGACAGTCGTACGAATGGACGAACGGACATGAAACAATTGCTTAACTCCGCTTTTCGCTTCAAGTGTGCAGGGTAAACACTTGGGATGTTGAAAATGTTATGCGAAAAAGATAGTCTACAAACAATATCCAAGCCAAAAACAGGTTGCTGACGGCATGGGTGCCGTAAAACAGGTTGCATGACTCCTTGTTATACTTTTTGTTTGTGTGCCTCACATATTGTGAGTAGGTCATCCTGTTCATACAACTTATTGTACACCGCTCCTTTCCTATGCCATCTCCAGGCATTGCAAATCGTCATTGCCGGGCACCGAAGGGGGCTCGGCAGTGACGCACGCTGAAAGGGAGTACTCAGTTTTCACTCTGGTTTCTTGTTGTACACCGCTCCTTTCCTATGCCATCTCCAGGCATTGCAAATCGTCATTGCCGGGCACCAAAGGGGGCTCGGCAGTGACGCACGCTGAAAGAGAGTACTCAGTTTTCACTCTGGTTTCTTGTTGTACACCGCTCCTTTCCTATGCCATCTCCAGGCATTGCAAATCGTCATTGCTGGGCACCAAAGGGGGCTCGGCAGTGACGCGCGCTGAAAGAGAGTACTCAGTTTTCACTCTGGTTTCTTGCTTGTTTTCTTTCTTGGTTGTCCGGGCGATATCTCAGCCATCCTTTGAGCTAGGAAGCTGAAATTTCGGCACAGTAGTGAGCAAGTCCTTTGTCAAATACGGTATTTTTTGTTTTTTGAATAATCAATTAATTGAGGAGTTATTTAATTATTAGCGTTTAATTAAGTACTTATTTAATTAATTAAATTTCATTTCTCTTCTGACCATTATTAACTCAGGCACCTTTTGAGTTAGGAAGCTGATATTTGGACATGCCAATGACCAGGTGATTTGGCTGCA